>NC_134981.1:16010274-16310274 GCF_965638725.1 Aptenodytes patagonicus
AAAAAATTCTCTTTATATCGAGAATCCTTTGCCTTATATAAACCTGTAAGGTATTGTGGGCGCTCTGACCATATGATATATAACAAAACCCTGCTTATATTTGAGACATGTTTCCTTGTTTGTTTTTTTTTCCTATACCCTTTCACTTATTGCTACTTTCTATATTTTTGTAGTGTCTTTACTGTCTGCCTTTTTTTCTTTTTCTTTTAATTTTTTCGGTACCAAGCCCGCACCTTCCGACGCTCCTCATAGGAAGAGGCTCGATCGGGATGGTTTTCCGAGATACATAACTCAGTAACAACTAGTTTGTTATTAAGCAGGCATTCTTTAATACAGCGCTGGGCAGCACTGGGGATAGCTCCGCCACGAGTGCTCCAACGGGTTAGCAAAGCACATCGGGTTATATACAGAAAAATCATACAGATTTATCAGATTTCCTGGAAAGGGTAGTCTTATGGTGATGAGTTCCCGGAATTCATTTACATAGTCCAAGCATGCGCAGTAAAATTAGGGTTAGGGTCTTTTCACCCTCCGGTGGTCGTCCATAGTCTTCCTCACTCTGTCCGCTAGTCGAACTTTGGGCTTCCTTTCTCCATATATAGTCATTGAATTAGCTTAACAGTCCTTCGACTCCGGGATGTTACAAGGGGGTCAGTTTAAACTAGTTTTTTGGCACTTATCTTGACACAATTGTCCTGAGTTCCTGCTATCAGTGACTGTCACAGGAAGCTTAACGAGCTAGCTAAAGGCCTGTTTACTCTTGTCAGGCAAGAAATTACATGTTTCGAAATGTCCCACCATCAACTCTACTCGACAAATAACTAAAACTATGCAGGTGAAGCTAAGAAAAATACAAATAAAGCTTTTTGTGTATCACAGCAAGGTTTTAGCCAGGGATTGTCAGGGATTTAACCCTTTCAAGGGGATACCGACAGGAGAGCTGAAGGTAAACCAAGGGTTGGCGTGGCATCCCCTGAGGGTGGCAATGCTAATGGGAGCATTTACGCTGCTCCAGGGAGCACGGAGGGCTTAGGAGTACATCTGAAATGCTTGTACACCAACACACACAGTATGAGAAACAAACAGGATTGTTACCCAAACCGGCAGATGGTGAACTCCCTAAGACTCAATTTGGAGTTTTAGAAAGCAGGCATTCTTTATTGCGGCGCCGGGTGCAAGGTGGAATTTCCACAAATCAAGCACACCTATGGCTAGATCACCGTTACATTTATACACAAGAATTACAAGGTAGTGCACTCCCAGTTACAATGATTGGTTAGTGATTTACATATAATTATAATTATCTGTTGTGTCATTCTCTTCTGTTACTACGCTTGCGCGGGGGAAGGGTCTTCACCTGGGCAAGGGTCTTCTTGACCTGTGGGTGTGTTTTTTAGTATTATAATGAAGGCAGTTCACTTCAGGACACCTTAAAAGTAAGTTTTGTTGCCAAGTTGGCCAGCTAGATATCTACCTTGCCAGGTTGTCAAATAACTCATCCCATATACAATAGAACCCAGGGGCTGTGGTTATGGTCTAGAGGGTCCAGAGAATAGGGACTTCAAGGAACACAGCCTCAGATAACAAGTAGCACAGCACCCATACATAACGCTAACGTAAAAACTAACTTATTAAGATCAAGATGTTCTTATAGTTGATTATTTCACAACCAAACATAGAAAGATTCAGTAAAACTTAAGATAATCTTCAACGGGATGAACTGGAAGCCTTGGTCCATTCCCAGAGCTATGATGTCATTGGTATTATCGAGAGTGATCAAACACTGGAACAGGCTTCCTAGAGAGGCGGTCGATGCCCCAAGCCTGTCAGTGTTTAAGAGGCATTTGGATAATGCCCTTAATAACATGCTTTTGGTCAGCCCTGAAGTAGTCAGGCAGTTGGACTAGATGATCATTGTAGGTCCCTTCCAACTGAACTATTCTATTCTATATTCTATTCTATATTCTCTATTCTATTTTCTATTCTATATTCTATTTTCTATTCTATTCTATTCTATTCTATATTTATAGAATCAAACCCATGCAAACCAAAAAGCCCCACAACTATTCCCCTATTCTTTTTCCAGGTATTTCATTCTCTCTCTCCTAAAGTATACAATGGCTCTTGTATAAGCAAATAAGGTTGTAGCAAATATACATGCCATGCAGGATCCTAAGTTTCACCTTGTTTGATAAGGATGCTTACAGTTTGAAGACTAAGGTGGACCCCTTCACTACTTAAAATGATTTTCAAGTAGAAAAAAATTTAGCAAAACACTTTTTTTAAACTTGTGACCTAGTGAGCTAAAAATGTTCTGTGGTTTTATAACAGTTGTCAGAACACTTTAGTTTTAAGAGTTCAAAGACTTAAGAGGCTAAAGACTGAAGAGGAAATAGTAATTGTCTAATGCTAAGTGTTTAAAAGCGCGAGAGGTTTTAAAGTGGCTTTGTGTAGAAAATAATTATCTACAGAATTATTTGCAGTGGTAAATAGTGAAATGTGTGCTGTTCTAATACCGGCTTTACAACAAATCACAGAATAGTTGAGGTTGGAAGGGACCTCCGAATATAATCTGGTCCAACCCCCCTGCTCAAGCAGGGCCACCTAGAGCAGGTTGCCCAGGACTATGTCCAGATGGCTTTTGAATATCTCCAATCTCCACAACCTCTCTGGGCAAACTGTTCCAGTGCTCAGTCACCCTCACAGTAAAAAAGTCTTTCCTGATGTTCAGACGGAACCTCCTGTGTTTCAGTTTGTTCCCATTGCCGCTTGTTCCATCACTGGGCACCACTGAAAAGAACCTGGTTCCGTCCTCTTTGCACCCTCCCTTCAGGTATTTATATACATTGATAAGATCCCCCCTGAGCCTTCTCTTCTCTAGGCTGAACAGTCCCATCTCTCTCAACCTTTCCTTATAGGAGAGATGCTCTAGTCCCTTAATCATCTTAGTGGCCCTTTGTTGGACTCTCTCCAGTAGCTCTCTCTCTTGTACTGGGGAGCCCAGAACTGGACACAGGACTCCAGGTGTGGCCTCACCGGTGCTGAGGAGAGAGGAAGTATCACGTCCCTCGACCTGCTGGCAATACTACCATCTAATGCAGCCCAGAATGCCGTTGGTCTTTGCTGCAAGGGCTCATTGCTGGCTCATGTTCAATTTGGTGTCCACCAGGACCCCCAGGTCCTTTTCTCCAAAGTGCTTTCCAGCTGGGTGGTCCCCAGCATATATTGGTGCCTGGGGTTGTTCCTCCCAGTGGCGTATCAGCCACTCCTCCTAGTTTTGTGTCATCAGCATGTTCTCATTCTGAATCAGTAATGGTATCTATATTTGCCTTTTTATTTTGTCTTGTTAATACAGGTATTTTATTACACCCTCTGTTGCTGGGCCTTTCTTACTGAGATCCGGAAAGAACCCTCCACCCTCTCTCTCTCACCCCCCCCCCCAAAGAACAGTGAAACTATAATTTCTGAAAATACGTTTTATAATTCAACAAAGGCTGCATACCCCTGCAATGAGCTGTTGTTTCTCATTCTACAGAAGCCACTGAAGGCGGTGCTTCCTATGGGGTTTTGGAATTCTTCAGAAACTCAGCTACCTTGTAGAAATGATTGTTTTTCCACCAGCAAAGTGTTAAGGAGCGGTCATTTTGTGCCATATCCTTGGCTGATGTAAGTCCTTTAAATGTAAAGGAGTTATGGGAATTTATAGCACCATTTGACAGAAAATACCCATATATATAGCTTTCCTCACTTCTTTCCCAAACTAACACAAGATTTTTGAAGGTCTAATGATGACACTTCTCAGATATAGAAGACATAAATGAAGTTCATGGACTAATTTAGAGGTCTGGCTTAAAATACCATGAAAATTTCTATGATGTACTGAATATTGACAAAGGCTTTGTAGTGAGAGACTAATTTGTGCCAGAGCTTAGCACTAGTGACTAAAGTAAATGAAGCCTTAGGCCGCATGAATTGTACTTTAACCTTTGTTTTTATCTATGGAAATGTAACCGGTAGGTAAGGATGTGTAAGTAAAACTTTAACTACAGGATATTCTGTAACAAAAGATAAGGAAATGTCTCAAGACACAGACAAAAAGAGTGCCTGGAGGCTGTGAGAGTGAATCAGAAGAAAAGACCCCAGACTCTGTGAACAGGATTGGATGAGCAGAAATGCCATCAGGAAATCAAGCAACCTATAGAGACTATAAGATCCGGTAACAATCGACAGGCAGGGTCCCTCTTGAGAGGCACCCAGCTCGAGCTGTAGATCGCATGCATTATGAATTAATATATACAAAAGAGTTTATCTAGGTCGCAACTGCATAATTCCATGATTCTTTTTAGCTTTGTTCATATTTTGTTCTGCTTTTCATCTACCTAGTAGTAATACAAAACTGATTTGTCTTGTGTGCTAATTGGGTTAAGTTTCTCTGGAATATATATTCCAGTGTATATATTCCAGTGCAATCCAACACTTTTTAGTGTATATCACCAACTATATTCCTATTGAATAACAACATATCAAGTACAGTTCTATGGCTATTGAAACAAACTGGCAGTGAACATGCACAGGTAGAGCTGGTTAGAAGCTTTAACATGAGAATGATTAATCAACAGATTCCAATTTGTGGAAATCAAAACTTTGTGGGAATCTTTCAAGTTTACAAAAAAGTTCTTTTGGGGAACACATTTCCTAAGTCTAAGATATTTTGTATTTCATTCAAACCAAGGCACCAGAGAGGGAAGCGTGATGGTGAATGAACTAAAGATTAGGTCTGTAGGGTGCGAGAAGACTTTGTTACGGTAACCCAGGATAATTCGCCTCCCCTATCCGAGTATGTAGAGTCCCAAGCACATCTTATCTCGTTGTCCTGTTAACCCAGGATAGTTCGCTTCCCCCCCCATCTGCAAATACCCCTTCACGGGCACCAACGTGATGGCCAGCTGCGTATCTCGGAATTCAGACAACAGTACCTGCATTACATCAGAGTTCGCTAATGAGCAAAACAAGACATTGCATATGTATGATATGTTAATCAGTGCAAGTTTTATTATCCACCCCTGCTGTGCTTTCCCTTGAGCTTCACTCCCTAGCATGGCTCCACTGCGTCAGGTCCCCATTTGATTAGCATCGGTGTCCCGGGGCTCCCACCATGGTAACGCTATGCTTTCATTAAAGCCAAAGCTTTCACTTGCTGAGTGTCATGCCTCGGCCCTGAGGGATCTGCACCTGCTTTTCGTGCATAACAAGGTCCCTCACTGGGGATGCAAAGCAGAACGTGAAAAGAACCTAGTGCAAGACAGTGCACATCTGAACATGAGTTTCCCACTTTTTCAGTGAACGCACTGGGCACTTTGGCTGTTTCTCATGCTTTTCAAAGTCCTGTTCATTGTAGTTGATGTAGTAGAAGCACTTTTTATATTTCATTACTGTTTTAAGAATAGGAAAACAGTTTTTTCCTTTACTTTCAGAAGAAATGAACCTATCTATATTTTGAGCTTTACCTTCCATCAATCTATGGTGATCTTTATTCTTTGTTTAAGTAGGGGCCAGCGTACTTGAAGCAAAAATTTTGCATTTTATTCCATGCCCACTTCATTCTAAATAATAGCAGCTATAAATTTCTCTACTTAGCATGTTTCCATTCAAGGTATATATTACAAAGATGTTTTTCTGCCCTAATGAAAGCTTTAATTTACGTTTTGTAACTAATTTTCTTAATTTTAGTTTATTTTTCCTTTTTTCCAACTATTGTGAAGGATGTCAGGTTGATGTCTGCCTAGCCAAATGCAGCAGTGATGTACATTTGCAGTTGCAAATAACTGGATTATCCAAACTGTCAATGCAAATAGGGAGGATTCAACTTTAAAAGTTTGAAAAATATAGTGTTTAAGACACAAATTCTCCTCAGACATCTTATTTCTGAATACAGATCTCTGCTCTGTTCTTTATAACATTTTCTTTCAATGTTTTGTCAAAGTATGAAAAAATTCTCTTTATATCGAGAATCCTTTGCCTTATATAAACCTGTAAGGTATTGTGGGCGCTCTGACCATATGATATATAACAAAACCCTGCTTATATTTGAGACATGTTTCCTTGTTTGTTTTTTTTTCCTATACCCTTTCACTTATTGCTACTTTCTATATTTTTGTAGTGTCTTTACTGTCTGCCTTTTTTTCTTTTTCTTTTAATTTTTTCGGTACCAAGCCCGCACCTTCCGACGCTCCTCATAGGAAGAGGCTCGATCGGGATGGTTTTCCGAGATACATAACTCAGTAACAACTAGTTTGTTATTAAGCAGGCATTCTTTAATACAGCGCTGGGCAGCACTGGGGATAGCTCCGCCACGAGTGCTCCAACGGGTTAGCAAAGCACATCGGGTTATATACAGAAAAATCATACAGATTTATCAGATTTCCTGGAAAGGGTAGTCTTATGGTGATGAGTTCCCGGAATTCATTTACATAGTCCAAGCATGCGCAGTAAAATTAGGGTTAGGGTCTTTTCACCCTCCGGTGGTCGTCCATAGTCTTCCTCACTCTGTCCGCTAGTCGAACTTTGGGCTTCCTTTCTCCATATATAGTCATTGAATTAGCTTAACAGTCCTTCGACTCCGGGATGTTACAAGGGGGTCAGTTTAAACTAGTTTTTTGGCACTTATCTTGACACAATTGTCCTGAGTTCCTGCTATCAGTGACTGTCACAGGAAGCTTAACGAGCTAGCTAAAGGCCTGTTTACTCTTGTCAGGCAAGAAATTACATGTTTCGAAATGTCCCACCATCAACTCTACTCGACAAATAACTAAAACTATGCAGGTGAAGCTAAGAAAAATACAAATAAAGCTTTTTGTGTATCACAGCAAGGTTTTAGCCAGGGATTGTCAGGGATTTAACCCTTTCAAGGGGATACCGACAGGAGAGCTGAAGGTAAACCAAGGGTTGGCGTGGCATCCCCTGAGGGTGGCAATGCTAATGGGAGCATTTACGCTGCTCCAGGGAGCACGGAGGGCTTAGGAGTACATCTGAAATGCTTGTACACCAACACACACAGTATGAGAAACAAACAGGATTGTTACCCAAACCGGCAGATGGTGAACTCCCTAAGACTCAATTTGGAGTTTTAGAAAGCAGGCATTCTTTATTGCGGCGCCGGGTGCAAGGTGGAATTTCCACAAATCAAGCACACCTATGGCTAGATCACCGTTACATTTATACACAAGAATTACAAGGTAGTGCACTCCCAGTTACAATGATTGGTTAGTGATTTACATATAATTATAATTATCTGTTGTGTCATTCTCTTCTGTTACTACGCTTGCGCGGGGGAAGGGTCTTCACCTGGGCAAGGGTCTTCTTGACCTGTGGGTGTGTTTTTTAGTATTATAATGAAGGCAGTTCACTTCAGGACACCTTAAAAGTAAGTTTTGTTGCCAAGTTGGCCAGCTAGATATCTACCTTGCCAGGTTGTCAAATAACTCATCCCATATACAATAGAACCCAGGGGCTGTGGTTATGGTCTAGAGGGTCCAGAGAATAGGGACTTCAAGGAACACAGCCTCAGATAACAAGTAGCACAGCACCCATACATAACGCTAACGTAAAAACTAACTTATTAAGATCAAGATGTTCTTATAGTTGATTATTTCACAACCAAACATAGAAAGATTCAGTAAAACTTAAGATAATCTTCAACGGGATGAACTGGAAGCCTTGGTCCATTCCCAGAGCTATGATGTCATTGGTATTATCGAGAGTGATCAAACACTGGAACAGGCTTCCTAGAGAGGCGGTCGATGCCCCAAGCCTGTCAGTGTTTAAGAGGCATTTGGATAATGCCCTTAATAACATGCTTTTGGTCAGCCCTGAAGTAGTCAGGCAGTTGGACTAGATGATCATTGTAGGTCCCTTCCAACTGAACTATTCTATTCTATATTCTATTCTATATTCTCTATTCTATTTTCTATTCTATATTCTATTTTCTATTCTATTCTATTCTATTCTATATTTATAGAATCAAACCCATGCAAACCAAAAAGCCCCACAACTATTCCCCTATTCTTTTTCCAGGTATTTCATTCTCTCTCTCCTAAAGTATACAATGGCTCTTGTATAAGCAAATAAGGTTGTAGCAAATATACATGCCATGCAGGATCCTAAGTTTCACCTTGTTTGATAAGGATGCTTACAGTTTGAAGACTAAGGTGGACCCCTTCACTACTTAAAATGATTTTCAAGTAGAAAAAAATTTAGCAAAACACTTTTTTTAAACTTGTGACCTAGTGAGCTAAAAATGTTCTGTGGTTTTATAACAGTTGTCAGAACACTTTAGTTTTAAGAGTTCAAAGACTTAAGAGGCTAAAGACTGAAGAGGAAATAGTAATTGTCTAATGCTAAGTGTTTAAAAGCGCGAGAGGTTTTAAAGTGGCTTTGTGTAGAAAATAATTATCTACAGAATTATTTGCAGTGGTAAATAGTGAAATGTGTGCTGTTCTAATACCGGCTTTACAACAAATCACAGAATAGTTGAGGTTGGAAGGGACCTCCGAATATAATCTGGTCCAACCCCCCTGCTCAAGCAGGGCCACCTAGAGCAGGTTGCCCAGGACTATGTCCAGATGGCTTTTGAATATCTCCAATCTCCACAACCTCTCTGGGCAAACTGTTCCAGTGCTCAGTCACCCTCACAGTAAAAAAGTCTTTCCTGATGTTCAGACGGAACCTCCTGTGTTTCAGTTTGTTCCCATTGCCGCTTGTTCCATCACTGGGCACCACTGAAAAGAACCTGGTTCCGTCCTCTTTGCACCCTCCCTTCAGGTATTTATATACATTGATAAGATCCCCCCTGAGCCTTCTCTTCTCTAGGCTGAACAGTCCCATCTCTCTCAACCTTTCCTTATAGGAGAGATGCTCTAGTCCCTTAATCATCTTAGTGGCCCTTTGTTGGACTCTCTCCAGTAGCTCTCTCTCTTGTACTGGGGAGCCCAGAACTGGACACAGGACTCCAGGTGTGGCCTCACCGGTGCTGAGGAGAGAGGAAGTATCACGTCCCTCGACCTGCTGGCAATACTACCATCTAATGCAGCCCAGAATGCCGTTGGTCTTTGCTGCAAGGGCTCATTGCTGGCTCATGTTCAATTTGGTGTCCACCAGGACCCCCAGGTCCTTTTCTCCAAAGTGCTTTCCAGCTGGGTGGTCCCCAGCATATATTGGTGCCTGGGGTTGTTCCTCCCAGTGGCGTATCAGCCACTCCTCCTAGTTTTGTGTCATCAGCATGTTCTCATTCTGAATCAGTAATGGTATCTATATTTGCCTTTTTATTTTGTCTTGTTAATACAGGTATTTTATTACACCCTCTGTTGCTGGGCCTTTCTTACTGAGATCCGGAAAGAACCCTCCACCCTCTCTCTCTCACCCCCCCCCCCAAAGAACAGTGAAACTATAATTTCTGAAAATACGTTTTATAATTCAACAAAGGCTGCATACCCCTGCAATGAGCTGTTGTTTCTCATTCTACAGAAGCCACTGAAGGCGGTGCTTCCTATGGGGTTTTGGAATTCTTCAGAAACTCAGCTACCTTGTAGAAATGATTGTTTTTCCACCAGCAAAGTGTTAAGGAGCGGTCATTTTGTGCCATATCCTTGGCTGATGTAAGTCCTTTAAATGTAAAGGAGTTATGGGAATTTATAGCACCATTTGACAGAAAATACCCATATATATAGCTTTCCTCACTTCTTTCCCAAACTAACACAAGATTTTTGAAGGTCTAATGATGACACTTCTCAGATATAGAAGACATAAATGAAGTTCATGGACTAATTTAGAGGTCTGGCTTAAAATACCATGAAAATTTCTATGATGTACTGAATATTGACAAAGGCTTTGTAGTGAGAGACTAATTTGTGCCAGAGCTTAGCACTAGTGACTAAAGTAAATGAAGCCTTAGGCCGCATGAATTGTACTTTAACCTTTGTTTTTATCTATGGAAATGTAACCGGTAGGTAAGGATGTGTAAGTAAAACTTTAACTACAGGATATTCTGTAACAAAAGATAAGGAAATGTCTCAAGACACAGACAAAAAGAGTGCCTGGAGGCTGTGAGAGTGAATCAGAAGAAAAGACCCCAGACTCTGTGAACAGGATTGGATGAGCAGAAATGCCATCAGGAAATCAAGCAACCTATAGAGACTATAAGATCCGGTAACAATCGACAGGCAGGGTCCCTCTTGAGAGGCACCCAGCTCGAGCTGTAGATCGCATGCATTATGAATTAATATATACAAAAGAGTTTATCTAGGTCGCAACTGCATAATTCCATGATTCTTTTTAGCTTTGTTCATATTTTGTTCTGCTTTTCATCTACCTAGTAGTAATACAAAACTGATTTGTCTTGTGTGCTAATTGGGTTAAGTTTCTCTGGAATATATATTCCAGTGTATATATTCCAGTGCAATCCAACACTTTTTAGTGTATATCACCAACTATATTCCTATTGAATAACAACATATCAAGTACAGTTCTATGGCTATTGAAACAAACTGGCAGTGAACATGCACAGGTAGAGCTGGTTAGAAGCTTTAACATGAGAATGATTAATCAACAGATTCCAATTTGTGGAAATCAAAACTTTGTGGGAATCTTTCAAGTTTACAAAAAAGTTCTTTTGGGGAACACATTTCCTAAGTCTAAGATATTTTGTATTTCATTCAAACCAAGGCACCAGAGAGGGAAGCGTGATGGTGAATGAACTAAAGATTAGGTCTGTAGGGTGCGAGAAGACTTTGTTACGGTAACCCAGGATAATTCGCCTCCCCTATCCGAGTATGTAGAGTCCCAAGCACATCTTATCTCGTTGTCCTGTTAACCCAGGATAGTTCGCTTCCCCCCCCATCTGCAAATACCCCTTCACGGGCACCAACGTGATGGCCAGCTGCGTATCTCGGAATTCAGACAACAGTACCTGCATTACATCAGAGTTCGCTAATGAGCAAAACAAGACATTGCATATGTATGATATGTTAATCAGTGCAAGTTTTATTATCCACCCCTGCTGTGCTTTCCCTTGAGCTTCACTCCCTAGCATGGCTCCACTGCGTCAGGTCCCCATTTGATTAGCATCGGTGTCCCGGGGCTCCCACCATGGTAACGCTATGCTTTCATTAAAGCCAAAGCTTTCACTTGCTGAGTGTCATGCCTCGGCCCTGAGGGATCTGCACCTGCTTTTCGTGCATAACAAGGTCCCTCACTGGGGATGCAAAGCAGAACGTGAAAAGAACCTAGTGCAAGACAGTGCACATCTGAACATGAGTTTCCCACTTTTTCAGTGAACGCACTGGGCACTTTGGCTGTTTCTCATGCTTTTCAAAGTCCTGTTCATTGTAGTTGATGTAGTAGAAGCACTTTTTATATTTCATTACTGTTTTAAGAATAGGAAAACAGTTTTTTCCTTTACTTTCAGAAGAAATGAACCTATCTATATTTTGAGCTTTACCTTCCATCAATCTATGGTGATCTTTATTCTTTGTTTAAGTAGGGGCCAGCGTACTTGAAGCAAAAATTTTGCATTTTATTCCATGCCCACTTCATTCTAAATAATAGCAGCTATAAATTTCTCTACTTAGCATGTTTCCATTCAAGGTATATATTACAAAGATGTTTTTCTGCCCTAATGAAAGCTTTAATTTACGTTTTGTAACTAATTTTCTTAATTTTAGTTTATTTTTCCTTTTTTCCAACTATTGTGAAGGATGTCAGGTTGATGTCTGCCTAGCCAAATGCAGCAGTGATGTACATTTGCAGTTGCAAATAACTGGATTATCCAAACTGTCAATGCAAATAGGGAGGATTCAACTTTAAAAGTTTGAAAAATATAGTGTTTAAGACACAAATTCTCCTCAGACATCTTATTTCTGAATACAGATCTCTGCTCTGTTCTTTATAACATTTTCTTTCAATGTTTTGTCAAAGTATGAAAAAATTCTCTTTATATCGAGAATCCTTTGCCTTATATAAACCTGTAAGGTATTGTGGGCGCTCTGACCATATGATATATAACAAAACCCTGCTTATATTTGAGACATGTTTCCTTGTTTGTTTTTTTTTCCTATACCCTTTCACTTATTGCTACTTTCTATATTTTTGTAGTGTCTTTACTGTCTGCCTTTTTTTCTTTTTCTTTTAATTTTTTCGGTACCAAGCCCGCACCTTCCGACGCTCCTCATAGGAAGAGGCTCGATCGGGATGGTTTTCCGAGATACATAACTCAGTAACAACTAGTTTGTTATTAAGCAGGCATTCTTTAATACAGCGCTGGGCAGCACTGGGGATAGCTCCGCCACGAGTGCTCCAACGGGTTAGCAAAGCACATCGGGTTATATACAGAAAAATCATACAGATTTATCAGATTTCCTGGAAAGGGTAGTCTTATGGTGATGAGTTCCCGGAATTCATTTACATAGTCCAAGCATGCGCAGTAAAATTAGGGTTAGGGTCTTTTCACCCTCCGGTGGTCGTCCATAGTCTTCCTCACTCTGTCCGCTAGTCGAACTTTGGGCTTCCTTTCTCCATATATAGTCATTGAATTAGCTTAACAGTCCTTCGACTCCGGGATGTTACAAGGGGGTCAGTTTAAACTAGTTTTTTGGCACTTATCTTGACACAATTGTCCTGAGTTCCTGCTATCAGTGACTGTCACAGGAAGCTTAACGAGCTAGCTAAAGGCCTGTTTACTCTTGTCAGGCAAGAAATTACATGTTTCGAAATGTCCCACCATCAACTCTACTCGACAAATAACTAAAACTATGCAGGTGAAGCTAAGAAAAATACAAATAAAGCTTTTTGTGTATCACAGCAAGGCTTTAGCCAGGGATTGTCAGGGATTTAACCCTTTCATAACCATATTATACAGTTTCATATCAAATAAAATTGTTTCTATGTTTGTAAAGAATTCAACATTTGCATTAGGGAAAATTAGCAGTTTAGAGAAAATCTTGCTATTTAAATACTTCATTAATGCCAAAATTTTGCAAGCAATTAAACACAAAGGAAACATAATACACTGATAATTTATATATCACTTTTATATCAGAAAGGTATTTCTCAAGACAGACATCAAATGGAAATATCAGTAGCTGTATTTAATCATGCTTTCAGGCATGAAATATTTTAGTAAGTTTATTCCACATATGTATTCTCAATACCACTTGCAAAATCCATCAATTTGAAACAGTATTTAAGAAAGATGTGCTCTGTCTACTTTGCATATAGACATAAAGAGAAAAGCAAATTATATCAGAGATGAGTAACAAAAAATTATACTATCAATAAATTTTAACAGATTTAGAAATCACAAAATGATTAATGCTCCTTTCCTATTGATTTATTATTACTTAGATGATATGTGTCCTGGTTTCGGCTGGGATAGAGTTAATTTTCTTTCTAGTAGCTGGTACAGTGCTGTGTTTTGCATTTAGGATGAGAATAATGTTGATAACACACCGATGTTTTAGTTGTTGCTAAGTAGTGCTTACACTAGTCAAGGACTTTTCAGCTACTGTCATGGTTTAACCTCAGTCGGCAACTGAGCACCACGCAGCCGCTCGCTCACTCCCCCCACCCCCGGTGGGATGGGGGAGAGAATTGGAAGAGCACAAGTGACAAAAATTCGTTGGTTGAGATAAAAACAGTTTAATAATTGAAATAAAATGATAATAATAATATGATGATAATAATAACAATACACAAAGCAAGTGATGCACAGTACAATTGCTCACCACCCGCCAACCGATGCCCAGCCAGTCCCTGAGCAGCGGCCCCCCCCGGCCAGCTTTCCCCAGTTTATGTACTGAGCATGGTATGGAATGTCCCTTTGGCCAGTTTGGCTGTGCCCCCTCCCAGCTTCTTGTGCACCTCCAGCCTTCTCAGTCGGTAGAGTATGGGAAACTGAAAAGTCCTTGGCTAGTGTAAGCACTACCTAGCAACAACTAAAACATCCGTGCATTATCAACTTTGTTCTCATCCTAAATCCAAAACACAGCACTGTACCAGCTACTAGGAAGGAAATTAACTCTATCCCTGCCGAAACCAGGACAATATCCACCCCTTATTCTATACCATCTGCGTCATGCTCAAGTCTCACATTTTCCAGTACATTTTCATTAATCACCACCCCCTTTTTTTTTTTATATATATATACACACACACACACAGAGGTATCATTCCCTTAGTCTGTGGGCCATCCCTCTAAAACGTTCGGTGGGTTCGTTTAGTCCATGACTTCAGGCTCCATCTGTCGTAATAATCTTCCAGGGCAGGAAAAATGGAGATGGTATGTGGTGTTGGATTGTTTCATGTTGAAGTCAGTTCTGGTACCATCATCACTGTGCTTTGCTTGGTTTCATTGAAGTTATTCTTCATTAGTCTGGGTGATTCTTATTGTAATATCATTAGTATAGCATATAATATTATTAGTATGATTAGTATAACTATTATAACTATAATTAGTACTTAACATCACATAATTCAGATCATTGGCTATTCTCACCCAAAATCAAATCCCCTTGAGGTACACATCGGACTTCCCCATCCTTCCGCATTATCCACCAAGTGCACCCAGGTCCTTGAGCAAAAGCAATCCCACAGATGGGTTTGCCTCTGCCCGAGGCAGGAATAACCCAAACTGTTTTCCCCAACATATTTTTTATGTGCACTACAGGGACTTTATTCCCGTCTACAGTACGTAAAAGTTCTGACTGGGCAGGGCCTGCTCAATTGGCAGATCCCCTCGTGTTGACTAACCAGGTGGCCTTTGCTAAATGCGTATCCCAATGTTTGAATGTCCCGCCACCCATTGCTCTCAGCGTAGTCTTTAACAGTCCATTGTATCGTTCGATTTTCCCAGAGGCTGGTGCATGACAGGGGATGTGATACACCCACTCAATGCCGTGCTCTTTGGCCCAGGGGTCTATGAGGTTGTTTCGGAAATGAGTCCCGTTGTCTGACTCAATTCTTTCTGGGGTGCCATGTCGCCATAGGACTTGCTTTTCAAGGCCCAGGATAGTGTTCCGGGCAGTGGCATGGGGCACGGGATATGTTTCCAGCCATCCGGTGGTTGCCTCCACCATTGTAAGCACGTGGCGCTTGCCTTGGCGGGTTTGTGGGAGTGTGATATAATCGATCTGCCAGGCCTCCCCATATTGATATTTCAGCCATCGTCCTCCATAGCAGAGAGGCTTTAACCGCTTGGCTTGCTTGATTGCAGCGCATGTTTCCCATTCATGGATAACCTGCGCAATAGTGTCCATGGTCAAGTCCACCCCTCGATCACGAGCCCATCTGTATGTTGCATCTCTTCCTTGGTGACCTGAGGTGTCATGGGCCCACCGAGCTAGAAATAATTCACCCTTCTGTTGCCAGTCCAGATCCACCTGAGCCACTTCAATCTTAGCAGCCTGATCCACCTGCTGGTTGTTTTGATGTTCTTCAGTGGCCCGACTCTCAGGTATGTGAGCATCTACATGACGGACTTTTACAACCAGGTTTAGTCCATCTCAGTGCCAACGATGATGAGTGGGGGAGTACTTGCGGGATATCAAACTTTATTAGGAAGTGGTTTGACGTAGCACCTTGATGCAGTGCGGTGTGTGATTGTGAAAACAGGGAGGGCGTTAGGCTCTGGGAGACTTTTGAACAGCTTAATCATTACAGATCCATCATTTTATTGCTTTCATGATTTCACCAATGTCTTTCTGGTTCCAATTAATTTAAAATATTTATGATGTCTTTAATAAGGCAATATTTAGAATAAAAAATCAATTAATCAAATATTTTGTGAGCCATTTTGGAAGGCTGATTTTAAAATATATTAAAAACAACACGTTTTTGAGTCATACTCATTTTTTGTCATTTGCAGTTTTGTCATATTTTCTTTATACACCATTGGCAATATTTTTTCCCAAACTGTTTAGTTTTGCAGGGGGAGAGCAGTTTGTTAAGTTTTTTTGATATTTTGAAATTTGATTTGTCCTCTTAGGCCTTTTTAACAGTAGAAAATGTGATCATGTTGAACTTTGAGTTTCAATATCTGGATATAAGATTTTCAGGTGTATCAAAGAAGCACAAATGTCATTAATTCCAATCAGGCTTTTATGTTTGCAATGGAGTAATACTTCTGAATACTGCAGCTTGCATTAATGATGTGACACTGATTGCGATTGGTGGTGGGTCAAAGCAAAGACAATCTGGGTACAGCTATCAGGAATTAATTATTGTTGCCTGACAGGCTGAATTTTACCTGATTCTTGTCTACAGAAATATGAAATCATAGAATTATAGAAATATAGAACAGCCCAGGTTGGAAAGGACCTTGAAAGATCATCTGGTCCAACTTTTCATGGGAAAGGGAGCCTAGATGAGATTATCTAGCACCCTGTCCAATCACATCTTGAAAACCTCCAGTGATGGGGACTCTACCACGTCCCTGGGAAAGTTGTTCCAGTGAATGATTGTTCTCACTGTAAAAAATGTCTTTCTTATGTCAAGATGAAACCTCTCCTGGTGCAACTTGTACCCATTGCCCCTTGTCTTCTCCATGTGGCTCCTTGTGAAGAGAGAGCCTCCGTCCTCTTTGTAGTCGCCCTTTTAAGTACTGGAATCCTGTGATGAGGTCCCCCCCCCTTCCTCATAGGGCAGGCTCTCCAGCCCTTTGACCATCTTCATGGCCCTCCTTTGGACCCTCTTCAGTCTGTCTGCATCTTTTTTGAACTGTGGGGACCAGAACTGAACACAGTACTCCAGGTGTAGCCTGACAAGCGCTGAGTAGAGTGGGAACTCACTGGCATATTATGTCTCAGGGTTTTTGGTCACATAACTTAACACTGTGAGTAATCCCACTGAAGGCAGTGCATTATTTACAGCACTTTTCAGTACACATCAATGGTTGCTTTAATAATAGTGGTTATTATTAATGATTTAAATATTTTATATTTTATTTGTGGTCTGAAGTGTCACCCAAAGTCTTTATTTTTGTTTTGCACAGTACAGATATCCTTGAAAAAGAGTTAGTAAGTCAATGTAGATAAATTATTGAAAGTCGGATATAACTCAAAAGACACGTGTTCTGTATTCTGTACAGACTGCAAATTTGTGAACAATAACTGACACAGCTTTATAGTTTAATTTTTTTTAGTACATTATAGTTACCTCAAATGCTCTTAAGGACATTAAGAATCACATGGCTTTTGCTTTCTGTCTCTTATTTAAATATTCTGCCCCACAATGAAATTTGGATCAAAAGTCCAGGATTTTTTTTTTTTTTAAGTGTCTGTGAGGAATGTCTTACTTTGGCCACTAGTGCACAGAGCTTACTCCTGGGAAAAACTGATGTGTAAAAGAGAGAGGAAAATAGCACCTGCTTTCTCACACTTGTTTATGTTTGCAGTTTCAATAAAAATGCAAGACAGCATATGCAGATACTGTGCAGAAGCAGTATTCACATGGTAGTTCCTTTGTATTTGAATAATTTCTTTTCAGGTGCCTGAATGAATGCCAGACTAGTG
Organism: Aptenodytes patagonicus; assembly: GCF_965638725.1. Classification (NCBI taxonomy): domain Eukaryota; kingdom Metazoa; phylum Chordata; class Aves; order Sphenisciformes; family Spheniscidae; genus Aptenodytes; species Aptenodytes patagonicus. The sequence continues at coordinate 16,027,833 of NC_134981.1, forward strand.
GGAGGATTTGAGCATCCCCTCACTTAAGTTTGTCCATTGACATATTTGATTTGTAGATCAAAGACCACCACTTCGGGCACTCAGAATTTAAAGGTGGACTCACTGGTTCAAATCAAACCCAAATTCATCTGAATAACTTGTGTTTAGATAACATGATCCCAAATTGAATTTACCAAAACCTGGATTTTGCTGGATCACAGGAAATGACATTGCAAAGTTTTTCTCACATTATTTTCACTCATGATTACTGACAAAACAGAACTGGGCCAACACTTGCTGAACCTCAGTCAGATACAAAAGCCAACTTTTAAATAACATTGTGTCACAGGCCAACAAAAGCATGCAAAAGAAGTCTAGATCAAAGCTGAAATTCATGATATGGGAGAAAAAAAGATGATCAAATTCAGTAGCATAAGTTGAGACTGGTGGATCAGAACTAAACTTTTCTGACTTTTTCTTGTTAGTGTCATAGTATCTTAATTTTCGTTACAAATATTAAACAGCTTGATAATTTGAAGTGCCCTGTATCCATGGTTTCTTTTGGATGTTTGATGTGTTTGAAAATCAGAGCAAGTAATTTTCATATATGACAATTCTCCCCTCTCGTTTTGACAGGTTTCTTAAGGTCAGGCAGTACAAACTGCTAAAATAATATTTTGCACAGAAGGAAGTAGCTGGTGAAAATCTGTAGGCTTTCTTATGCTGGAAGTCAGGCTCAGCATGGTCTCTTCTGTCAGTTTTAGTTCTGGTATTTAGGTATTCTGGCACGTAGCCTAAAATCTATTTGCAACATAAATGAAGCTAAGTGGTTGCACCAGTTTAGAAGTAAGGATGTACAATAGCAATACTGTTTTTAGCGACTGGTCATTAGGCTGCAAGCTACTTAAGTCTAAGCCCTCATCTTTCTTTTTTTATCTGAAAAGTAGCATCTGTTTCAACATTACTGTTCAGATTTGATATAGGTTATAGTTCAAGATAGGAATAAAGTGTATTTCAGTTCACAGTATTTCATTCGTACGTACTCCTGCTTGGGTTGTTTACTGTCTATTCATTAAAGTTTTGCTGACCCAAACAATTGAAAGCATAATTTATCTGAGTGTCTTGCTTGCCTCATTTCAAATAAAAAGCTAATTTAATTAACATGGTTTCCGACACAATGAATCTGTTCATATCCATTCAAAGCTTGGCCAAGATTTCTAATAAACTGTGCCTGAGTATACTCAGCTTTGCAAACCTTTTGGCATCCATGAGTAAGTGTCATGTTGGTAGTGAAACAATAAGCTAGGCTCATCTTTTCAGATTTGCTTATGGAAAGATTTTGCGGATTTCTAATTGTTGACATTCATTACCCTGAAAAGTTGGGTTATTTTTTCTGTGAATAAAGAATAGAATTAAGTCTGCATAGAATTAAGGCATGCTGAATTTGACAAATGTTCCTGAAAGGAATGGATCTGTTTTCCTTGCAGCACATTATTCAAGCTATTCTCAATATGAAGGGGAAGAAAAAGAAGTACCAGTACTTTTTGATTGCATGGTTTGCTTCAGGTTTTGCTTTTTGCTTATTTCTATCAAAAATATAATTTTAAAAATAATTCAGAAGTAAAACTGAAAGCACGAACAAACATTTTTTTTTTGTTTTGATATCCAAACAAAATGTCTGGGAATTTGTGTGCCATAAAATAGCTTTTCACAGCTCAATTACAAACAAGGATCTAAAGAAACCATATAAGGCTGCATGTGGGTAAACTATTGATTGCTGAAGGTACTGAATGAAGACAGATGAAAGAGGTAATTCATCTCATACAGGGGAGTTTGCATGTCTCATGTAGCCTCTAGAGCTTAAGACGCACATTTTTCATTGTCACAGTCCGTTTGGATCTCTCAACTTTGCAAGACAACATACTCTGTAAATTAAATGTTATTTTATGAGCTCATTACCACCCCCACCACCACCACCACATCAAACAAGGGCTCAATCCCCTTTGTACAGACTAGTCTAACATGTGAATTCACTAATTCATTACTTCATTAATACATGAATTCTCTAACTCACAGGTTCTCTAATTCCTAACTTCTAATTTGTGTGCCTATGAGCAAAATAGTTATCTAGCCAATGGTGTGAGTGCTCATTCTTCCTCCTCCATCACAGTGCAGGCGTCCCTTGTATCATACCAAAAACCCCAGCAGTCTGGCTGCTGTTGAATCCGCTTCAAAAGCTTTTTGGGTAAACTGACGTATTTATACCTTCCAGCTTGGAAGTTTGGTCTATACCATTTCCATAAGTTAGCGGATTCTGAAGAAACTGCCAGGCAGTTAATATACAGGGATGATGGCTGCAGGAGACAGCAAGCTGCAGGTGACAATGGCTGCAGAATGACCCTTATCTCTTCCTGTCCATCATATCCTGCCTACGTGTTGCTCCCGCTTTGACCTAATGGCACTGCTCCCAGCATACATCAGGCCTTAGCATGAGCTGTGCGTTAGGCCAAAACCTGAACAGGATTCGAGTAAACAGCCACATTTGTAAACAATAAATTCAGTTAAGAAATAATATTTTGGATTCTGCTCTCTTTGACTCATCTAGTGAATCTGAGTCCACTCTAGTGTCTTTCCAGACTGGGGAAATCTGAATTTAATCAGCTCTATGAATCATTGCTAGCTTTCCTCACTTCACTCCAGTAACCCAATTTCAATTCTTTGGATCTGAACCAATCAAAAAATGAGGTGAGATAAAGGGTGGAGGGTTTTTCTGATGCACTGCCTGGCTGTGGAGCAGGTTTAGTCATCTAGGGCCTGACAAAAAACTTAAGAAAGCTGAAGCAATGGCCAATTATATAAAGAAGAACACTGAATACAGTACGAACACTTTCCTTTAACAGCCTATTCCAAACACAAGCAATGTATTCCAGGCAAACTGATCACATTTTCTATCATTCTCATGTAGTATAAATGATGTCCTTATTTTATAGAATCATAGAATAGTTTGGGCTGAGAAGGGACCTCTAAAGGTCATCTAGTCCAACCCCCCTGCAACGAGCAGGGACATCTTCAACTAGATCAGGATGCTCAGAGCCCCGTCCAGCCTGACCTTGAATGTTTCCAGGGATGGGGCATCCACCACCTCTCTGGGCAACCTGTTCCAGTGTTTCACCACCCTCAGCGGAAAAAATGTCTTCCTTATATCTAGTCTAAATCTACCCCCCTTTAGTTTAAAGCCATTACCCCTTGTCCTGTCGCAACAGGCCCTGCTAAAAGTTTGCCGCCACCTTTCTTATAAGCCCCCTTTAAGTACTCATAGGCTGCAATGAGGTCTCCCCAAAGCCTTCTCGTCTCCAGGCTGAACAACCCCAACTCTCTCAGCCTTTCTTCATAGGAGAGGTGTTCCATCCCCCTGATTATTTTCGTGGCCCTCCTCTGGACCCGCTCCAACAGGTCTGTGTCTTTCTTATGCTGAGGGCTCCAGAGCTGGACGCAGTGCTCCAGGTGGGGTCTCACCAGAGCAGAGTAGAGGGGCAGAATCACTTCCCTCGACCTGCTGGCCACGCTTCTTTTGATGCAGCCCAGGATACAGTTGGCCTTCTGGGCTGCGAGCGCACATTGCCGGCTCATGTCCAGCTTTTCCTCCACCAGTACCCCCAAGTCCTTCTCGGCAGGGCTGCTCTCAATCCCTTCATCCCCCAGCCTGTACTGATACCGGGGGTTGCCCCGACCCAGGTGCAGGACCTTGCACTTGGCCTTGTTGAACCTCATGAGGTTCACACGGGCCCACTTCTTGAGCTTGTCCAGGTCCCTCTGGATGGCATCCCGTCCCTCTGGCGTGACAACCGCACCACTCAGCTTGGTGTCATCTGCAAACTTGCTGAGGGTGCACTCGATCCCACTGTCCATGTCATTGATGAAGATATTAAACACTACCAGTCCCAATACGGACCCCTGCGGGACGCCACTCGTCACCAATCTCCATCTGGACATTGAGCCGTTGACCACTACCCTCTGGATGCGACCATCCAACCAATTCCTCACCCACCGGACAGTCCACCCATCAAATCCATACGTCTCCAGTTTAGAGAGAAGGATGTTGGGGGGGACCGTGTCAAAGGCCTTACAGAGGTCCAGACAGACGACATCTGTAGCCCTTCCCGTGTCCACTGATGTAGTCACTCCATCCTAGAAGGCCACTAGGTTAGTCAGGCAGGACTTGCCCTTGGTGAAGCCATGCTGGCTGTCTCGAATCACCTCCCTGTCCTCCACGTGCCTTAGCATAGCTTCCAGGAGGATCTGTTCCATGATCTTCCCAGGCACAGAGGTGAGACTGACTGGCCTGTAGTTCCCCGGGTCTTCCTTTTTTCCCTTTTTAAAAATGGGGGTTATGTTTCCCCTTTTCCAGTCAGTGGGAACTTCACCGGACTGCCGTGGCTTCTCAAATACGATGGATAGTGGCTTAGCAACTTCATCCGCCAGTTCCTTCAGGACCCGCGGATGGATCTCATCGGGTCCCATGGACTTGTGCACCTTCAGGTGCCTTAGATGGTCTCGAACCTGATCTTCTCCCACAGTGGGCGGCTCTTCATTCTCCCAGTCCCTGCCTTTGCCTTCTGCGTCTTGGGCGGTGAGGCTTGAGTGCTTGCCAGTGAAGACCGAGGCAAAAAAGTCATTGAGTACCTCCGCCTTCTCCGTGTCCCGGGTAACCAGGTCTCCCGTTTCATTCTGGAGAGGGCTCACATTTTCCCTCGTCTTCCTTTTATCCCCGACGTACCTATAGAATCTTTTCTTGTTGCCCTTGACGTCCCTGGCCGGATTTATTTCTATCGGGGCTTTAGCTTTCCTAACCTGATCCCTGGCTGCTCGGACAATTTCTCTGTATTCCTCCCAGGCTACCTGTCCTTGCTTCCACCCTCTGTAGGCTTCCTTTTTGTGTTGGAGTTTGCCCAGGAGCTCCTTGTTCATCCATGCAGGCCTCCTGGCGTTTTTGCCTGACTTCCTCTTTGTTGGGATGCATCGCTCCTGAGCTTGGAGGAGGTGAGCCTTGACTATTACCCAGCTTTCTTGGGCCCCTCTTCCCTCCAGGGCTTTGTCCCATGGCACTCTACCAAGCAGATCCCTGAAGAGGCCAAAGCCTGCTCTCCTGAAGGCCAGGGTAGTGAGCTTGCTGTGCGAATTTGAATGAGATCAAATTATGAACTGAGTTACATAAAGCATTCTTTTTAACATAAGTTTCTATAATGACTGTTACCATGTATCCTTTGACATAGTACATTGGGACAATTGCTACTCCATACTTTAACTTGCCAAATAGGAGTTTCTTGGGTACTCAGTTATCATCTATCTGAAACATGTTCCTGACTCACGGTGTCTTCATTGGTGTAATAACACCTTGACTGATACATACATAGGGTGTCCTTTCTGTATTGCTTCACCACTATTCAGCTTGTGTACCACTGCCCTCAGAACAGGGCACAGCTTTGCTTTCTTTGCCTGATGGAGGCACCATCTGGACAAAGTCTAAATATCACACCCTTGTAGCAGGCTGGGAAGCAGAAAGATTTTTCCTCTCAGCTTCTCTTTGCTCAAAAAGTTCCTCAAAAGCAGAACTAATCAACAGCATCCATCAAATGTTAGGGTTTTTTTGAGAAAATAGTTTGTGGAATTGTTTTATTTTAGTCAGCATTTTCTGGAGCTTTTTGTTCCCATGAAACCATAGAAAATAAGAAAAAAATTGCTCAGGTTTTGTGTGTTGAGAAAACTGTTTTTGTTTTTTGGCTTTTGGTATTTGTGTTTTAAAACAGAAACATTTCAGCAGAAAATATTTTGCAAACAGTAAAACTTTGCAGCTTTACTTTTTGTGAAAAGCAAATTTCACAGAAAGAATGAAGATTTTTTTGACTGGCAATTCTTAGCATTGATCTTCCCCTGTCAGTGTGGAACATATTGTCCGTGAATGATTACACAGAAGAAAATTACTTTCTTTCCTCGCTGTAGTAGTCACCAGGCCAGCTTGTCTCAAAGAATGTGAGGAACACCATTTATTTTAGACCCAAATTGATTTAGTCCTCAGCAAGGCTGATGAATATGCTATTGGCAATAGAAACACTGAAACTGAGCTCAAAAAATAATCTTATATGTATTAAAGAAATTCACATCTACTGCTGCTTGAAATACATACCTTACTTTGAGGTTCTGTCACATGCAGCACTGGAAATGTTGGACATTCAAGTCTGAATAGTTTGAATGAACTATGTTATGGCCATCCATTTAAAATCCGATTTATGGCTCATAATGAACAGGAATTGCTGTAACACTGTTCCCATCAGTAAAACTGTCATTTTACCATTTCATGGCTCTGTCAGGTCACATCACAGCCCTGTCACTTCAGGTCTTCCCATTCAAATTAATATTTTACTGCAGCCCAGTCCATTATCAGTGATATTGCCCCACCAATCATATGCACCTAAGAACTAGTCAGTCAATATGTGTAATTAAGTAATTAGATATAACTGGATTATTTGCCAAGAATCACATTTAAAGCCCTGAATAACTACAGGCTGGGTTCAAAGACCTAAAAAGAAATGCACACTGTATACTTATGATTTGTTTTTCCTCACAAAAGCACATGTGTAAAGACAGGGTAAAACCTTGGCTCTGCATCCTCAACACACTGAGCAGTGCAGCTAAACAGGAAGAGTTAGTGGTTTTTTTCTGATTTGTCACAAATTTTGATCTTGCAGGACAGCAGCATGATGGGATTTGACTCAGCTTCAGAATGCTCCCAGGGTGCTCTGGAGTGATGGAAGTAACATGACACTGTTTACTTCAAACATACATGATAGCTAAAATAAGTATGCATATACCATAATAGGATATGTGTGGTCTCAGCTATTTTTTTATTCTAAAGCATGCTACAGCCATGTATATGGATTGCAAACCAAAAACTGTGGCCAAGCATTGTTCAAGTTTCAAGCATGGTAAGAGCTAGTAAAGGCCTAACCTTCACCAGTGATCGCCTATCATGGGTGATGGACTCAGAACCAGGCATATGCCCACATCTGACTTTACTGCCAGGAAATGTGCCTGGTTAGAGGTTAGTTTTTCCCCCTCTTCCATGCTTGAGGGATATCCTGTGAGCACTGATACATAACTAGCTCTGCAGCAGAAGGTGGAGGCTTGAAGGAAGGGGAGGCTGAATTTTGTACCCATCTTCTGCTCTATTCCATGGTGACTTGTTGCCCACTCTTTCTAGAAGATTTGGTTCCCGGTGGATCTCTACCACATGAATCCAATGTGGTGTAAGCCTCTGAAGAAGGAAGAGCCCTACCATGCAGTGTGAACCCTTCCAGCCAAACTCAGGGCTTCCTAAATAAATGTGCGCTGCACTGATCCATTCTGACTATACCTATTGCTGGGTCTCTGTTTCTCGCAGCTCAGTGATACTTTTCAGTGCAGACCTCAATTTGCTACATCACTGCTACTTATATATTCTCCATCAGCTCAACAACTAGCACTGATAAGACAGGGTAAATCTTGAACTTTGAGTAGTCCCTGTCAAAAAACAAAGTGCTGGGTAGCGAGTTGAGTGTTTTCAGCATTGCTAATCTCTTCAGCAGGATTTTAGAGGCACACAGCAGGGCTGAAAGAGCAAATGTGGAAGATACTAACAAATTGCTGGTTGCAATGGGAAGATTAATGTATACATTTTAGGATGAACTGAAATTTCTACTCTGTCTGAACAAAACTTCTAAGTACTTCTGAGCTTCCTAACAGTTCTTTTGATACTGGAGAAAGAAAACAAGTCACCTGTACTGGACAGACAGCATGCCACTGTGGACACTTCATCCCACCAAAATCCCCACAGCAACATAGGAAGAGTTAGCAAAGAGAGGAGTCACTGAACTACCTTTATCCAACTCCAGTGTTTCAAATATCATGGGCAACTGGTGGGCTACAGACACTTTTCCTGCATATAGAATAAAATACCAGCCACAAAAGAGTTTCCCAGCAACCATGTGCTTTAACACAGAGGGCTGGAAATTTCACATTCTGCTCACCTAGAGCCCAAACCTAGTGGGCCTTGTGTGGATGGAGTAGATTTCCCCTTTGCAAGGGAAAATAGCTTCCACCTGTAACCACAGACTGAATGGGACAGAAAATAATCTTTTATGATCCTTCCCTCTTGGTATTATTGAAACAACCTGGACTTTGTGTGATATACGGACAAAAGAGCCTCACCCAGAGATATGTCTAACATAAGCAAATGTGCCTAAGCTTGAAATAATGTAAAGTAGCTGCCTTATGACAGTCAGTTAATTGGTTTGTTATTCTGAGCTTTGTTTTTGCTGGCTCGGTGTGGCAGATAAATAGTAAAAATGCATGTTTCGCAACTATTCACCCTATAGTAATCTGCAGTTTAATTATACTATTCTGTTGTTAGCACCCTCTAGTAAGACTTAAGTTTAAGAGAATAGGATATGGCAGAGATGAATGAACAAGATACAGCTATGAAGGTTCATAGTGTAGGAAGCCATGGAAAGCAAATGGATGTGTTTCCGAGAGGGTAGCAATATCCTAAACCTCTCCCAGGAAAATATTGTAATTAAGGCTTAACACATAACATTTATACTGAGAAAGAAAAATGCAAGAGAGAACTAAAAACAGGCAATGTGGCTTGACAAGAGGCAGTTCAAAATTTAAAGCATATCCTGATGTGGTGGGTAAACCTTGTCTGGCTGTCAGGTGCCACCAAGCTGCTCTATCACTCCCTCTCCTCAACAGGACAGGGGGAGAACATACAATGAAAAAGCTTGTGGGTCGAGATAAGGACAGGGAGATCACTCACCAATTACCATCACGGGCAAAACAGACTCGACTTGGGGAAGATCAATTTAATTTCTTGCAAATTAATTGTAACAGAATAGGATAATGAGAAATAAGAACAAAACTAAAAACACCTTCCCCCCCACCCCTCCCTTCTTCTCTTGCTCAACTTCACTCCTGACTCTTCTACCTCCTCCCCCACGAGTGGTGCAGGGGGATGGAGGATGCGGTCAGTTCATAACGCTTTGTCTCTGCCGCTCCTTCCACCTCATGCTGTTCCCCTGTTCCAGCGTGGGGTCCCTCCCACGGGAGAGAGTCCTTCACGAACTTCTCCAGCATGGGTCCGTTCCACAGGGTGCAGTCCTTCAGGAACATACTGGTCCAGCGTGGGTCCCCCGCAGGGTCACAGGTCCTGCTAGCAAACCTGCTCCAGCGTGGGCTCTCCACAGGCTACAGCTTCATTTGGGGCATATCCACCTCCTCCGATGTGGTCCTCCATGGGCTGTTTCACTATGGTCTTCTCCACGGACTGCAGGGGAATCTCTGCTCCGGTGCCTGGAGCACCCCCCTCCCCCCCTTCTTCACTGACCTTGGTGTCTGCATAGTTGTTTTTCCTCTCACATATTCTCACTCCTCTCTCCCAGCTGCTGTTGCACAGCATTTTTTACCCTTTCTTAAATATGTTATCACAGAGGCACTACCAGTATCACTGATTGGCTCAGCTTTGGCCGCTACCAAAACCTTGCCACGTAAACCCAATACAGGTATTTCAGATTTACTCAGAATGCTCCTATGAGATACATACTCTCTTTATCAGCTGGTGTTGAGATTTCCTATAACAACATCACTATAATATCTCTGTACACATCAGCCCCTTTTCCCACATGAAGAAAAGGATGCAAAGAATAGCTAGATCTGCAAGCTTTCTCTGCAACGCACATCTCAAACTAAAGCATGTATGCTAAGCTGGAACTTTCCTTGGCTCTGATAATGTTATACTTACCTATTTTTGTTTATTTTATTTTATTCTATTGCACATTTTAATTGTGCCCAAAGCAAAATCACTTTGTTTTAGAAGTCCTGGTAGTTTCAGTGACCTCTTTTGCAGTATATTCACACAAATATTGGCACTGGCACAAATGATGGAGCAGTAAACTGAGTTTTGGGAGCGGGAACAAGTGGCCATGAGTCAGGAAGGGCAGGAACTGGTTTTCCTGCTGAAGAAAACACAACAGGGAAGTATACCCTTACAGGTTAGTGTTGGAATTCACTCATGAAAACTAAGGACACTCCCAGAAAGAGTGGAACAAAACAAGACGTTTATTACAGATTCAAATTTTGACTGTTTATTAGTGTTCCAAGAAATCAATGACTACTGAAAAGTCTGAGGAGCAAAAACTGTTTCTACAGCACTGTCCTAGGAGAGTGAGAATGAATGTTGAATTGGGCCAGATGATATACTTCGTTCTCCTCTGCACGTAGTGGTACATTTATAAGAAAATAATGAAACTTGACATGACTATCTCTCAAGGGGAAAAAACCCCACCCCTCATTTGAGGAGATCAGCTGTTGAATTATACTTTGATAATAAGAAGTAAGACTGGATGGAGAGAGTACTGCCACTGTGCAGTGCTTTCTAGAACTGAACTTAATGCCATAAAGGCCTAAATAGGCTATTTCATAGAATCATTTAGGTTGGAAAAGACCCTTAAGATCATCGAGTCCAACCGTAAACCTAACACTGCCAAGTCCACCACTAAACCATGTCCCTAAGCGCCATGTCTACACGTCTTTTGAATACCTCCAGGGATGGTGACTCAACCCTGAGCAGCCTGTTCCAGTGCTTGACAACCCTTTTGGTGAAGAAATTTTTCCTAATATCCAATCTAAACTTCCCCTGGTGCAACTTGAGGCCGTTTCCTCTTGTCCTATCACTTGTTACTTGGGAGAAGAGACCGTCACCCACCTAGTTACAACCTCCTTTCAGGTAGTTGTAGAGAGCGATAAGGTCTCCCCTGAGCCTCCTTTTCTCCAGGCTAAACAACCCCAGTTCCCTCAGCTGCTCCTCATTTCAGTGCTAGCTTGTCAGAAACATTCTCAGGTCTGACAGAGACTTCACTGGCAAAAAGAGACCTTTTGGGCATGCTCAGGAAGCGCTCAACAATATCCAAACAGAGAGGGAAAACATCAATTTAGGTAGTTGATAGGACTCACTTCAGTGCTGGATTCTAAGCAGCCCAATGGAGTTGGGAGACACACAACTTGTATCCGTACCTACTTACAGAGCCATAGGCATCTAGCAACTGGAAGATCTCAGTGTGACTCACAAGCTGGCTTCATGGCTTTGAAAGAAAATTAGGGAGAAGTATACATCACTGATTGAAGACATTACCACCATTACTTGCAATACTCTCTCCATTTGGCAGGGTGACAAGTAGTGTATGCGACACTACAAAACCTTTAGGAACTTAATATTTCTCTATCCCTTTGACAAATTTGGCTGAAACTGGCCATTGGCTTAAAAAAATATCAACAACAGACAAGAAGCCAAATCGTTTAAGTATCACATATTTCGAAAACCAAGCAGAAAATAATGCCTCATATCAGTTTAGCTTCAACATGGAGCTTCTATATTCTGTTCTTCCAGTCTGTTAGACTGAACACCTTATCAAATTTCTGTTCTCCATGTTTTTCCCTAAGGAGCCAAAAAGGCTGGGTTTCTCAAGTCCTTCACTAAATAGGTAAGCTTTTCCTTCTTAATCACTTCAGGGTCAAATTTCCCCCTTGTGCCCTATGGCTAAGTTGACAGATTGGAATACTTCAGCTACTGCATGCTGCAGGTCAGTGGTTTAGCTCAGATTCCCCATAAGAGGCCACGTAAGCTAAGACAGGGCTTTGTATCAGAGCAGCTAATTAACTGCTGCTAACTATGCAACATGTACAGTAATCTGTGGCAGAGCAATGAGGCAGACTGCTGGGACAGCAATGTCAACCTGCCACAGCTCAATTCATCAGCACCTTCTGTCAAAGCTCCTAGATACTTAAAGTGGCAGCTAGGTGTCTGTTTCCACCTCAAGAGAATATATTTAGCAACTAGATAATTGAGAAATATTGTTAATTATGTCCCCGAGCTAGCATGTCCTGGTTTCACAGGGACATTTATAACAAAGAAAATGTTCGTGGATTCATAGATTAAGAATCCATCTAGGATGACTTGCTGTATAATAGAGGCCACAGGAGTACCCTGAAGTCATTCCTTTTTGAATTACATCACCACTTTCAGAAAACTCCTATCCCCAACTGGATGAGGAGAGAAACTAGGAAAACCTGGATGGGATTTGTGACCTATGTCCCTAACCCATGTCTATCATATGGTATGTGATTGTTCCAGTAACAACTTCTGGGGACAACTGAAATGACAAAGTTTTTCATATAATCAGTTAGCATTTTATAATTAGAAAATGTTTTCTCAAAATGTGTAGCTATCCGAGCTCTTATGTACCCCCAGGTACAAATAACAAATGGCACAAACATTAAAGGTTTTTTTCCTCACTATACTGTTAGCTTATGTTACCAAAACCAGGACTAGTCCAGCTTGAGTTAAACTTCCATCCAGGCAGCTGTCCTCGAGTTGCTAATCAACACTTGACTGGATCAGCAGAACAGAATACCAGATCTCCACTGCTTTACTAGATTGACTGTCATCAACAATCTGATCAGTATCCTCTGCAAGACCAACTACTTTCGTGTTTTAAGTATCACTTTCCTCAAAGTGTTGACCTTTATGAGTGCATGAGAGTTAGGCTTGAGGCAATGTTTCAGTAATATTTCAATGAAGACAATTTTCTTCATGTGGAAAACGGCATTTTGAATGACAAGAAAAAGCCAGTGAAGGTAAGCAGGATAACACTTGTGAAGCTGCTTAAAATTAACATTAACAATATTTGTTAGTTTTGCTATAAACTTAAACAGAGCACTAATACACCCTGTCTATATTAGGGATGCACCCAAGCATAATGACACAAAAACAAATTTCTGTAATGCACGCTGAGCCTAAATTACCAGAGAAAGAATCCTGCTCGCCTAGAAGTCTGTACACTTCTCTAAGCCAGAAGCTGCAAGTGCTGACATTTGCCTGCCTCTGAACTTTTTCTTACTTTTTCTTTTTCTCCCAACTGTCAGGGCTGTGATAAATCATACCTCTTCTGTAATGCTCAGGCACTTGGCAGCCCATTAATGACCTCCTGTAAATTATTAGCTGAGATGTCACACATAAGGCTGTCTTGCAGAAATGACTTGCAATTGTGGCTTCTGGACACCAGACATAACCACTCTCTCTGCTAGTTCCAAGCAGGAAAGGAGAAACAAGCAGGCCAGAGCAGCTATAATAAGCAGAGAGCAAGAAAGACAGATAAGAGAGCAGTACAGGTCTCAGGTTTCTCTACAGCTGGTACTCGTTCCCATTCACGATCCTCACTGCTTTTTCTCTAGCAACTGTCTCAATTTACAGGCTATTGTATAAATTGCCTACCTGAATTGAGGTTGGTTACTTTGCATGTGCTCCTCCACCTGGGGAGCAAATAGCAGAGCAATCCCAAGGTGCTCACAAGTAAGTGCTCCAGGCAGAGTAATTCACAAGATCAGGATGTCTATATGCAGTAGTCCCACTATGAACTTTATTGACTTTCAGATGAAAGTTTGTGGTGGGTTGTTTTTGGCTGGCTGCCAGATACCCACCCAGCTGCTCTCTCATTCCTCCTCCTCAACAGGGCAGGGGGAGAAAAAAAAAGATGAAAAAGATCATGGGTCATGATAAAGACAAGGAGATCACTTACCAATTACCATCACAGGCAAAACAGACTCAACTTGGGGAAGATTAATTTATTACTAATTAAAATATATTTGGATAGTGAGAAACAAAGGCAAATTAAAACACCTTCCCCCCACCCCCGCTTTTTTCACAGGCTCAACTTCACTCTTTCATTCCCAACTCCTCTACCTCCTCCCCCTGCCAAGCGGCGCAGGGAGAGGGTTGGGGGGTTACAGTCAGTTCATATCAGTTCCTCTCTGCCGCTCCTTCCTCCTCACACTTTCCCCCTGTTCCAGCATGGGTCCTCTCCACAGGCTGCAGTCCTTCAGGATAAACCTGCTCCTGCATGGGTCCTCTCCACGGGCTGCAGTCCTTCAGGATAAACCCGCTCCTGCATGGATCCTCCATGGGCCACAGTTCCTGACAGGAGAGCCTGATCCTGAGTGGGGTCTCCATGGGCCACAATTTCTTCAGGAAATATCCAAATGCTTCGGCGTGGGGTCCTCCACAGACTGCAGTGTGGATATCTTCACTGCAGTCCTCTCCATGGGCTGCAGAGGAATCTCTGCTCTAGCACCTGGAGCACCCCCTCCCCCTCCTTCACTGACCTTGGTGTTTGCAGGATTGTTTGTGACACTTTTTTTCCTCACTCCTCTCACACTGCTGTGTGGCATTTTGCCCTTACTTAAATATGTTTTCACAGAAGTGCCACCAACTTTGCCGATTGGCTCAGCTTTGGCCTGTGGTAGTGATACCGAATATAAAGAAATACTAAGGAGACATATGGTTCTCTGTCGAAACAAAGTAGCTAAATGTTCCGTGGATAGATAGACTGGACATTCCATAGATAAAAGGAAGCCTTGAAACTCTGTGTACAGGGGTGGAATAGATAAGGAAGTTATGCTGAAATCAGCTAGTTAGTGCAACTGGGCCAAAAGACAAACTGTGCAGGTGAAAAGACTGAGTTCAGCTAGCGGACACGGTGAGGAAGACTATCGATGACCACCAGAGGACCCTGAGAGACCACCAATGAACATAAGAGCGCATGCGTTAAAGACTTTTACATATGTTGATGAGTTCCAAGAAGTAACATGAATATGTTAATCATTTCTCGGAAATCTAATGAATATGTATATTCTGATTGTACATAACTCCTATAGTTGAGCAGCTTGGTGCGCACACTAGGTGGAGCGATCCCCTGTGCGCCCGGCGCTGCAATAAAGAATGCCTGCTTTCTAAAACTCCAAATTGAATCTTAGAGAGTTTTAATTTGCCGACTTATGGTAACAGTAGGTCTGTAACTGGTCCAACACAGGGGCAGTCCCTGGTCTCTTCTCACAGAGGCCACCTCTGCGCCCCCCCCCCAAAAAAACCCCACCCTTGACATCTAAACCCAATACAGGGCTAAAATGCTGACCCAGTGTGTTAGAAGGGAACCCTAATCTGATTTGTGAGAGTGAGGATCATCTCTAGTTATGCGAGTCCTCAACAAAGTGATACCTTGGAGGCTCCTATATCTGCAGTAGGAAAACTTATTTCAGAGTGAAAGCTTCAAGCATAAAAGAGTTTATTTTGTGACAATGTAACTACACCATTAGGGCACAGGCTTGAATTAGCCATATTGATAAAAGCCCTACCATGCACCCAGCTTGCTAGTGTAAAGAGCCCCTGCATAAATTAGTCTCGTTACCACAAGTAAACAGTTATACTGGCAACATTTTCCACCACAGCTCCTTAAAACTCAGTCGCCAAGGCGAGCAGCTCCAGTGCCGGCACGATCCACAGCAGAGCGCTCTAGCGTGGTGTACAGGGGTTTCCTGAACCGGGGAAACCTCAGGGGAGCGAAGAGACCTGCCAGAGGGCAGCAGCTTGCATGAGAGTGGCTGATGAGACCTGGGCGGGGCCAGGATCAACCGCAGCCAAGCCCCCACACCTATAAAAGAAACCCCTAGGGAGCGCTAGCAACTAGGAAGGGCACTGTAACTGCCGGCTCGGCCAGGGAGCAATGATATCTACCCGGCAGAAGGTTATGTCCTCTCTAAACTCTGCACCTGCCGCAGCTGACACAACTTCCCAGACAGCTCTCTGATGGGAACACGCTGCTATCCAGGTGTCAGGCTGCAGGGTGTGCCCTACTCTTATGCCAGAACTGGACGGCAGTAGTGAGTACACCTGTGGGAGGCACACTCAGGTAGAGGAACTCCTCAGCTTAGTGGCAGAGTTCCGGGAGGAGGTGAGTATGTTGAGGAGTATCAGGGAGTCTGAGAGGGAGAGAGACTACTGGAATTGCACCCAACTTTCCCTGGGACAGGCCTGTCAGGCAGACAGGACACATGATTCAGAGGATTCCCTATCCTCTCTTCACCCAGCAGAACGTGGTGACTTAAGGGATAGGGGGGAATGGCAACAAGTTCCTGCCCGGCGCAGCAGGCACATCTCTTCTATGACTACCTCACCTTCCCAGGTGCCCTTGTACAATAGGTATGAGGCTCTGCAAGTGGAACCAAACAATGATGAGGATAATGATCCATCTAGGTTGGAGGTGTTGCCAAGGTTAAGTCAGCGTATGCCCCGCATCAAAACTGCTTCCATTAAGAAAAAAAAGACAAGTTATTGTCATAGGATACTCTATTTTGAGGGGAATAGAAGGCCCAATATGCTGACCTGACCCACTTCTTAGGGAAGTGTGCTGCCTCCCTGGGGCCCGGGTGGAAGATGTGAAGAGAAAACTTCCTACCCTAGTCTGGCCCTCGGATTATTATCTCTTATTGCTTTTTCATGTAGGCAGCGATGAAGTTGCAATAAGAAGTCCAAGGGCGATCTAAAGAGACTTCAGGGCCTTGGGACGACTGGTTAAGGGATCAGGAGCACAAGTAGTGTTTTCCTCTATCCTTCCAGTTGCAGGGAATGATGGGTCGGAGTGGCCGCAGTGCGTGTCGTTTTACCGTCAGATCCAGAGACCTTCTCTTCCCTTTGAGGGTACTGAATGGTGTTGAACAGGGCTCGGTAGGCATGGCCCAGGCCCCAGCACGTTGCAATGATCTGCATCTCTCTGGAGTTGCCAGGGTGACAGCATACTTTGTCCAAATGTTCTACTAACTTTTCAGGATTCTGCACTTGCTCAGGGGTGAGGTTCCAAAACACTGGGGGTGCCCATTGGCCTAGGTACTTGCCCATCTTATCCCACACACCCTGCCACTCATAACTATTCAGCCTTGGGGCAGATCTCTGGATGATATTCTTAAATTGCTTATCAACTTTAGACAAAACTGAAACAATATTCCCAAGAAGTACCAATAGAAGTATCTTAACTACCCAAGGCTGTTCAAAATACTGAAAAGTTACTGTAATGAAGGAGGAAACATCATAGAAGAAGGTAGTGACACTGCCATTCTGTATTTCCTCCGTAAAAAACCTCTCAGAAAAGTCACTGTAATTGCTAGTTGTCTCCACGAAATGGTATCCGTGGTACAGTAACAGCTTCATTGCGAAACTTACATACCACACTAAGGTCAAGGTCAATGTTCTAAAAACAAACCTCACAAATGAGACATCACCAATCACTGCAGACCACAGCAAACTGCAAAAACCAACACCAATCTCTAACATGTACAGCAAAAAAAGGAGCACGATGCAGATTAGACAAATCAATATCGAGAACAGAGAAACCAACATTGTGACCCACAACTATTAACAGATATAAGTTCCTAAATACACTCCGGTTAATCTGTTATTGTCCTAAACCCTTCGAGCCCCACGTTGGGCACCAAAAAGGACTGTCGTGGTTTAACCTCAGTCGGCAACTGAGCACCACGCAGCCGCTCGCTCACTCCCCCCACCCCCGGTAGGATGGGGGAGAGAATTGGAAGAGCACAAGTGACAAAAACTCGTGGGTTGAGATAAAAACAGTTTAATAATTGAAATAAAATAATAATAATAATATGATAATAATAATAATACACAAAGCAAGTGATGCACAGTGCAATTGCTCACCACCCGCCGACCGATGCTCAGCCAGTCCCCGAGCAGCGGCCCCCCCCGGCCAGCTTTCCCCAGTTTATGTACTGAGCATGACGTCACATGGTATGGAATGTTTCTTTGGCCAGTTTGGCTGTGCCCCCTCCCAGCTTCTTGTGCACCTCCAGCCTTCTCAGTCGGTAGAGCATGGGAAACTAAAAGTCCTTGGCTAGTGTAAGCATTACCTAGCAACAACTAAAACATCGGTGTGTTATCAACTTTGTTCTCATCCTAAATCCAAAACACAGCATTGTACCAGCTACTAGGAAGGACATTAACTCTATCCCTGCCGAAACCAGGACAGCTTCTCATACCCTGCCAGCGAGAAGCTGGGAGCGGGCAAAGCCAGGACAGCTGACCCAAACTGGCCAAAGGGATATTCCATACCATGTGACGACATGCTCAGTATATAAACTGGGGGGAGTTAGCCGGGGGGGCAGGGTGAATGCTGCTCGGGAACTGGCTGGGCATCGGTTGGCGGGTGGTGAGCAATTCATTGTGCATCACTTACTTTGTATATTCTTTTATCATTATTATTATTTTCCCTTCCTTTTCTGTCCTATTAAACTGTCTTTATCTCAACCCACGAGTTTTACTTTTTTTTTTCCGATTCTCTCCCCCATCCCACTGTGTGGTGTTTAGCTGCCTGCCGGGTTAAACCACAACAGTCCTTTTGGCGCCCAACGTGGGGCACGAAGGGTTGAGATAACGACAGATCTGAACAGAGCGTGTCAAGGCAAATTTGTTATAAGCATTCATCATATTGGTTTAACAGTCGCTGGTCGCAACGTTGATTAATTTACTCTCAAAGTTGTCGTGCTGGCTCTCAAAGTTGTGTTATGTAAAGCCTTACTTGCTGTATATGCTCCCTGTTGTGCTATCACCTCTGGGAGCTGGATCAAGGATATAATTTTGCTGCACTGTGTAACCCTACTGGTTTATGATGCGATAAAATTTTTGGTCGTGAGACTAATTTCTGTATTTGTATTTCTGTATTTCTACTCAGTGTTGCCGTCATCTCCATATCTCGGGAGTCATTGTTTGGAAACTAGTAATAATTACACCTTTTACCTTTTCTCCTCAGGGAACCAGTCTATGGGGGAGATGGGGACACACACTTTCCCCTGCTCCTTCAGGCTAGCTACAACAGCTCTTGAGAATTCTGAATATCCTTGGGATGTTCAAACCAGCATGGTCCTATTGCTCTGTCTCCCGAATGTGGTTCAGGTCGTGATCTTGTTTAATGTTAAACAATTATTTAAGAATACCATCCAGAGATCAACCCCCATGACAGGCACTGCGGCTACTCAAACCCCGTTGACAGGCACTGCAGCTACTCCAACCCCCACCACAGGCACTGCAGCTACTCAAAACCTGGCGACAGGCACTGTGGCTAAACCAGAGAACCAACCCGTGCCGGTATCAGTCGCCCCTATACACAAGAAGAAATACACCAGAAAATCAACTCGTTTAGTAAGGGGTGAAGATGAACCAGGGCCATCACGAGAACAGGAGGAGGAAGAGGCAGAACCCATAAATGAGATGGTAACCACCCGACCCCTATCCCTGAGTGAGCTGCGAGATATGCGAATAGATTTCAGCCGTCGTCCAGGCGAGCACGTTGTCACCTGGCTGCTCCGATGCTGGGATAACGGGGCCAGTAGCCAGGAATTAGAGGGTAGGGAAGCCAAGCAGCTGGGATCCCTTTCTAGGGAAGGGGGCATTGACAAAGCGATTGGAAAAGGGGCACAAGCCCTCAGCCTTTGGAGGCGATTCCTGCCAGGCGTGAAGGAAAGATATCCCTTCAAGGAAGATGTTCTGTGTCACCCAGGCAAGTGGACCACCATGGAGAGAGGTATCCAGTACCTGAGGGAATTAGCCATGCTGGAGGTGATTTATGATAACCTGGACAATGAGCAGTTATCCAAAGATCCAAATGAAGTCAAGTGCACACGACCCATGTGGCAGAAGTTGGTACGGAGTGCACCATCATCATATGCCAACTCATTGGCAGTAATGACTTGGAAAGATGGAGAGGGACAAACGGTGGATGAATTGGCTGGTCAACTCCGGCAATACGGAGAAAGTGTCTCTTCCTCCTTACGGGCCTGCATCTCGGCTGTGGAGAAACTGTCCCGGGAGTGCCAGCGACTGGCGAGCCAAGGAGTGATCAGATGACTGGTTAAGGGATCAGGAGCACAAGCAGTGTTTTCCTCTATCCTTCCAGTTGCAGGGAATGATGTTGGAAGAAACAGGAAGACCCAGCAGATCAATACCTGGCTCCGTGACTGGTGTCACCGGCAGAATTTTGGGTTTTTTGATCATGGGTCGCTCTACATGACAGCAGGCCTGCTGGCGACAGACGGGGTACGCCTGTCTCAAAGGGGGAAAAGGATCTTTGCGCAAGAGTTAGCAGGGTTCATTGAAAGAGCTTTAAACTAGATTTGAAGGGGGAGAGGGATAAAACCAGGCTCGCTAGTGATAAGCCATGGGACAGCACGCCAATGTTTGAGGGACAGCGTGCTAGCGAGGTGCTTCAGTCTGCTCCATGATGTGCTGAGTACACTGGAGCGCATTTGAAATGTCTCTATACTAATGCGCGCAGCATGAGGAATATACAAGAGGAGCTAGAAGCTTTGGCCCAGTCCCAGAGCTATGACATCACTGGCATAAGCGAAACCTGGTGGGATGAGCCCTGTGACTGGGGTGCCATGATGGACAGTTATAGGCTCTTCAGGAGGGATAGGCAGGGCAGGCGAGGCAGGGGGGTGGCGCTGTATGTAAGGGAGGGGTTGGATTGTATGGCGCTTACAGTTGGCGACGACATGATTGAGAGCCTCTGGGTAAGGATGAAAGGGAAAGCAAATAAAGCAGATGTTGTGGGAGTCTACTATCGACCACCCAGCCAGGACGACGACACCGATGAATTATTCTACAAGGAATTAAGGGATATCTCTAGATCAGCTGCCCTTGTCCTTATGGGTGATTTTAACTTCCCAGACATCAACTGGGAATATCATACAGCAGACACAAACAGGTCCAGGAAATTTCTGAAGCATGTTGAAGATAACTTCTTGGTGCAGGTACTAAGGGAGCCGACTAGGAAAGGTGCCCTCCTAGATTTGTCATTTGTAAGCAGAGAGGGGCTCGTGGGCAAAGTGGTGATTGGTGGCTGTCTTGGTCACAGTGACCACGAAGTAGTTGAGTTTCAAATCGTTGGCGATAGGAGAAAAACTGCCAGCAAAACTTCGACCCTGGATATGGGGAGAGCAGACTTTGGGCTGCTGAAGGAGCTAGTTAGTAAGGTCCCCTGGGAATCTGCTTTTGAAGATATTGGGGTCCATGAATGATGGTCACTTTTTAAGAGCCATCTCTTAAGAGCACAGGAGCAAGCAATTCCAAAGTGTCAGAAGTCAAGCAAGCAGGGCAGAAGGACGACTTGGCTGAGCAGGGATCTTCTTATAGAACTTAGGTGGAAAAGGAAAGTGTATGGACATTGGAAGCAAGGACAGGCAACACAGGAGGACTACAGAGATGCTGTTCGCCACTATAGGGAGAAAATTCGTGTGGCCAAAGCTCAATTAGAGTTCAAGCTGGCCAGCACTGTGAAGGACAACAAAAAGGGCTTTTTAAAATGTGTTAACAGCAAAAGGAGGATCAGAGATAACATTGGTCCGTTACTTGATGAGGTCGGTCACCTCACAAATAGGGACGTAGACAAAGCAAAGACGTTTAATGCCTTCTTTGCCTCTGTCTTTAACACCAATGATGGGCCCTGGGACCCCCAGAGCCCTGTGTTGGAAGACCGTGGACTGGGGGGATGATAAACTCCCAGCCAACCCTGAACTCGTTCGAGACTTGCTGCTCCAGCTGGATGCACATAAATCTGTGGGGCCCAATGGGATTCATCCCAGGGTACTGAAAGAGTGGGCCGATGTCATTGCGGGACCTCTCTCCATTATTTTTCAACGGTCTTGGGAGTCTGGAAAGGTCCCAGTCGACTGGAAGCTGGCGAATGTTGTCCCAATTTTCAAGAAGGGTAAGAAGGAAGACCCTGGTAATTACAGGCCTGTCAGTCTCACTTCAGTGCCTCGTAAAATTATGGAGAAGGTCATTCTGGGAGTTACTGAAAAACACTTGAGAGACAACGCAGTCATTGGTCATAGCCAGCACGGGTTCACGAGGGGAAAGTCCTGCTTAACTAACTTAATTTCCTTTTACGACAAGGTCACCCATCTAGTTGACCAGGGGAAGCCAGTAGATGTGGTGGTTTTGGATTTTAGCAAAGCTTTTGATGCTGTCTCTCACAGTATCCTTCTGGATAAACTGTCCAGCACACAGCTAGACAAGTCCATAATACGTTGGGTGAGCAATTGGCTGATGGTTCGGGCTCAAAGGGTTATAGTAAATGGGGTTACATCAGGCTGGCGGCCAGTCACCAGTCGGGTTCCCCGGGGCTCAATTTTAGGGCCAGTGCTCTTTAATGTTTTTATAAACGATCTGGACGCAGGA
The DNA here is from genome assembly GCF_965638725.1 of Aptenodytes patagonicus. Lineage (NCBI taxonomy): Eukaryota > Metazoa > Chordata > Aves > Sphenisciformes > Spheniscidae > Aptenodytes > Aptenodytes patagonicus. Next base: position 16,049,980 of record NC_134981.1, read on the forward strand.
ATCGAATGTACCTTAAGTAAGCTTTCTGATGATACTAAACTAGGAGGAGCTGTGGACTCCCTCGAGGGTAGAGAGGCCTTACAGAGAGATTTGGATAGACTAGAGAGCTGGGCAATCACCAACCGTGTGAAATTTAGCAAGAGCAAGTGCCGGATCCTCCACCTGGGACGGGGTAATCCTGGTTATACATACAAATTGGGGGACGAGAGGCTGGAGAGCAGCCCCGCGGAAAGAGGTCTGGGGGTTTGGGTTGATGGCAGGTTGAATATGAGTCAACAGCGTGCCCTGGCAGCCAAAAGGGCCAACCGTGTCCTGGGGTGCATCGAGCACAGCATAGCTCGCCAGTCGAGGGAGGTGATTGTCCCACTCTACACTGCACTGGTGCGGCCCCACCTCAAGTACTGTGTGCAGTTTTGGGCGCCTCAATATAAGAAGGACATCAAACTATTAGAGTGTGTCCAGAGGAGGGCGACCAAGATGGTGAAAGGCCTCAAGGGCAAGACTTATGAGGAGCGGCTGAGGTCACTTGGTTTGTTCAGCTTGGAGAAGAGAAGGCTGAGGGGTGACCTCATCGCAGTCTACAACTTCCTCAAGGGGGGCAGCGGAGGGGGAGGTGCTGATCTCCTCTCTCTGGTGACCAGCGATAGGACACGAGGAAATGGAATGAAGCTGCGTCAGGGGAAGTTCAGATTGGACCTTAGGAAAAGGTTCTTCACTGAGAGGGTGGTCGGTCCCTGGAACAGGCTCCCCAGGGAAGTGGTCACGGCACCAAGCCTGTCAGAGTTCAAGGGGCGTCTGGACGACGCTCTTAGTCATATGGTTTAGTTTTAGGTAGTCCTGCGAGGAGCAGGGAGTTGGACTCGATGATCCTTATGGGTCCCCTCCTACTTGAGATATTCTATGATTAAAAAAATAAATGTAACTTCAGACTGAAATCTTCCTATTTCTTATTAAAGTATAACAGATGGCTTCCAGCACTGGCTGTATTTAAGACTGATGCTTTTCATAGAAGTCTCTACTTGGAAGTTAATAAAAAAAGTGCAAAACTCACAAATTGACATGCCCATATTTGAGAATGAAACTGTTAATAAAGAATGCATTAATATATACAGTTTTAAAATCGGCCTTTTTTTGTTTAATGGTGCACATTATAATACAAAATGGGATCCTATTTCTCTCACAGGCAGTTGTTTGCACTAACTCATGCTATCCCAAACGGGCAATTATCACAGGGAAATAGATGTCTGTTCAGAAGGAAACGGCTCCACCCTGGCAGCTGCCCATGATAAACAAGGAAAGAGAGGTTGAGCAGGTCAAACAGTACTTTAGTTGATCAGAATAAAATTTTAAAAGTAAGCAGAAGTTTAGGAAATAAATGGATTTGCTTATTTACATTCAATTCTCCCTGGTTCTATACTGTATAGCATATAGAACAGATTGATGGGCGGCATAGAGAGACATACAGAACATAGAGACATATAGCAGGCTGATGAGCGAGTGGGAGATATGAAGATGATTCTTTTCATATTTGGGAAAGAGAAAATAATAGGTATAAAAATTATTAAGTATTCTCATCCAGAGATTCAACAAGGCTAAGTGCCGGGTCCTGCACTTGGGTCACAACAACCCCATGCAACGCTATAGGCTTGGGGAAGAGTGGCTGGAAAGCTGCCCAGCAGAAAAGGACCTGGGGGTGTTGGTCGACAGCCAGCTGAATATGAGAAGGCAGTGGTCAAGAAGGCCAATAGCGTCCTGGCTTGTATCAGAAATAGCATGGCCAGCAGGAGTAGGGAAGTGATCGTCCCTTTGTACTCGGCACTGGTGAGGCCGCACCTCGAATACTGTGTTCAGTTTTGGGCCCCTCACTACAAGAAAGACATCGAGGTGCTGGAGCGCATCCACAGAAGAGCAACAAAGCTGGTGAAGGGCCTAGAGAACAAGTCTTATGAGGAGTGGCTGAGGGAACTGGGGTTGTTTAGCCTGGAGAAAAGGAGGCTGAGGGGAGACCTTATCGCACTCTACAACTGCCTGAAAGGAGGTTGTAGCGAGGTGGGTGTTGGTCTCTTCTCCCAAGTAACTAGCGATAGGATGAGAGGAAATGGCCTCAAGTTGCGCCAGGGGAGGTTTAGATTGGACATGAGGAAAAATTTCTTCACTGAAAGGGTTGTCAAGCACTGGAACAAGCTGCCCAGGGAAGTGGTTGAGTCCCCATCCCTGGAGGTATTTAAAAGACATGTAGACGTGGCGCTTAGGGACATGGTTTAGTGGTGGACTCAGCAGTGTTAGGTTAACCGTTGGACTCGATGATCTTAAAGGTCTTTTCCTACCTAAATGATTCGATGATTCTATCCAACCCATCCTAGATAAGCATTTTGAGAGGATAAAAGCTTAGGGATTGTGTGTAAACCCCCTCCTATTTCAGTATGATAGAGTTCACAGTAAAAGAAGAAAAGTGGGCTTTTATGTTCACAAAGAAAAATCCTGATATAAGCTCACTCTATTTTAGCGTATGGGATTTCTTTCAATTGCTCCTCAGACAGGCCAGATGGTTCCACAAGTTCGTTCCTGGAAAGGATTAGGCAAAGTAAATAATGTTACAGTAGCTACCAACTGCGTAACCATTCTTTTTTTATCATATTAGGCTGAAAAGATCTACTGAAGCAAGCTGTTTTCAGCCCTGAAGCTATCTTGACATCAAAATAGGAAACCTATTAAGAAATGTGTCTAACTTCACCTTGATTGCTTCAACTGCATGTCGCATCCTGTTCCACTCTTCTCACCTCCCAGCAATCTCATCTTGTTGCTTCATAATATATATGAATATTGTGAATACTGAACATTGAATATTCTTTGGAATCGGTAACTATCTTCTTCCTAACTAGTAGTTCTGTGTGTAATAGAATAGGAGGCTTCATCCTAAAAGTGTCAGTATTAAAAACAAAGGCATTTTGGAAGCCTCACAGGAATACATCTTTAAAATACTGTGGTTTTGTTTAATTCATCTACATATGATGGTCATCTGTATTCAGTGGTCTGCAGTATCTTCTACACATAGCCAAGTAAAGTCATTTACACCTGTATAATGTATCGTGGCACATAACTAAATCAGAACATAATGCTTTATAGCCGCAGCGCAAGGAGTGTAAATAACTATATTAGGAGCAATGCAGCAGTCAGTCAGACCCTATGAGGACAGTACTTACTGAATATGTTTCCACAATTCTTCTTTAGCTTGTACATCTGGGCTTCTCCCATAAATATCGACAAAAACAACAAAGAACTGTGAAAATCACCATCTGAGGTGTTTCTACTCAATAATTTTTAGGAGCGTACATCAAGCACAGAAATCATGGCAAGTGTAATCTACCAGTGACTTCAATTTTTGTTATCTCAGAAAATGCATTAAACTTCATTGCTTTATTGTAACTAAAAAGTAATTTCTTGAACAAGAGAAATCACAATTTCTGTTCTAATAGCTTTCAGCAAGAGTATGTGTAAAATATAAATGAAAGAAGAACTATGTAATTCTGCCTTTATAAAAGGCCCTCAGAAATGTCCTGTGGCCCACAGAGCTGTCTGTGGGAAGGAAGAGGGACAGGCTAGCCAACCATGCCAGGCTAACCCATCAGTAATCCCTGTTCATTCCCAGAGGGCACCAGTACAGAGGATCCCACTGTAGCCTCTTGCTTTCTGGTGATGGTCATTTCCAAGTCAGGTTTCTGCTCAGTTTATTTAACTTTCTGACATCTGGGACAAAACCAACAGCAACTACACACGCACACAAACCACAAATGCTTTATCAAACATTTCATTCATGGATAAATTACTTAGCCAAAATTGTAATTGTTCTGTTGCAGAGTGTCCTGGTTTCGGCTGGGATAGAGTTAATTTTCTTCCTAGTAGCTGGTACAGTGCTGTGTTTTGGATTTAGGAGGAGAACAATGTTGATAACACACTGATGTTTCAGTTGTTGCTAAGTAGTGCTTACACTAGTCAAGGACTTTTCAGCTTCCCATGCTCTACTGACTGAGAAGGCTGGAGATGCACAAGAAGCTGGGAGGGGGCACAGCCAGGACAGCTGACCCAAACTGGCCAAAGGGATATTCCATACCATGTGACGTCATGCTCAGTATATAAACTGGGGGGAGTTAGCCAGTGGAGGGGTGGCTGCTGCTCGGGAACTGGCTGGGCATCGGTTGGCAGGTGGTGAGCAATTGCATTGTGCATCACTTATTTTGTATATTCTTTTATCATTATTATTCTTATTATTTTCCCTTCCTTTTCTGTCCTATTAAACTGTCTTTATCTCAACCCACGAGTTTTACTTTTTTTTTCCGATTGTCTCCCCCATCCCACTGGGGGTGGGGGGGGAGTGAGCGAACGGCTGTGTGGTGTTTAGCTGCCTGCTGGGTTAAACCACAACAGTCCTTTTGGCGCCCAACGTGGGGCACGAAGGGTTGAGATAACAACAGATCTGACCAGAGCGTGTTAAGGCAAATTTGTTATAAGCATTCATCATATTGGTTTAACAGTCACTGGTCACAATGTTGATTAATTTACTCTCAAAGTTGTCATGCTGGCTCTCAAATTTGTGTTATGTAAGACTTTACTTGCTGTATATGTTCCCTGTTGTGCTGTCTATCACCTCTGGGAGCTGGATCAAGGATATAATTTTGCTGCACTGTGTAACACTACTGGTTTATGATATGATAAAATTATTGGTTGTGAGACTAATTTCTATATTTCTAATTTTGTATTTGTACTTGGCATTGCCGTCATCTCCGTAACTTGGGAACTATCTCTCGGAAACTATTAATAATTACACCTTTTACCTTTTCTCCTCAGGGAACCAATCTATGGGGGAGATGGGGGGGACACATTCCCCCACTCCTTCACCTTCCCTTTCTCCTTCAGGCTAGCTACAACAGCTCTTGAGAATTTTGAATATCCTTGAGATGTTCAAACCAACATGGTCCTATTGCTCTGTCTCCTGAATGTGGTTCAGGTCTTGTTTAAGGTTAAACACCTATTTAAGAATACCACCCAGAGATCTGCCCTGAGGCTGGATAGTTATGGGTGGCAGGGTGTGTGGGATAGTATGGGCAAGTACCTAGGACAGCGGCACCTCCAATGTTTTGGAACTTCACCCCTGAACAAGTGCAGAATCCTGAAAAACTAGTAGAATATTTGGACAAAGTATGCTGTCACCCTGGAAACTCCAGAAAGATACAAATCACTGCAACATGCTGGGGCCTGGCCCATGCCTACCGAGCCCTGTTCAACACTATTCAGTACCCTCAAGGGGAAGAGAAGGTCTCTGGATCTGATGACAAAGCAACAGCCACTGCGGCTACTCCAACCCTGGTGGCAGGCACTGCAGCTGAACAGGCGAACCAACCTGTGCTGGTATCAGTTGCCCCTATACACAAGAAGAAATCTTGGATGCAAAAGTCAGCTCGTTTAGTAAGGGAACACACTCTTCCCCTACTAAGGGAAGAAGCGGACGAGGCAGACTACTCCGAAGCAGGGCCATCATGAGAACAGGAGGAGGAAGAGGCAGAATCCATAAATGAGATGGTAACCACCCGATCCCTATCCCTGAGTAAGCTGTGAGATATACAAAAAGATTTCAGTCAATGTCCAGGAGAGCACATTGTCACCTCTGGAGGCGACTTCTGCCAGGCATGAAGGAAAGGTATCCCTTCAAGGAAGATGTTCTGTGTCACCCAGGCAAGTGGACCATCATGGAGAGAGGTATCCGGTACCTGAGGGAAATAGCCGTGCTGCAGCTGATTTATGATGACCTGGACAACGAGCAGTTATCCAAAGATCCAGATGAAGTCAAGTGCACACGACCCATGTGGCGGAAGTTTGTACGGCGTGCACCATCGTCATATGCCAGCTCGTTGGCAGTAATGACCTGGAAGGACAGAGAGGGACAAACGGTGGATGAATTGGCTGGCCAACTCTGGCAATAAGAAGAAAGTCTCTCTTCCTCCCTACGGGCCTGCTTCTTGGCTGTGGAGAAACTGTCCCAGGAGGTCCAGCAACTCGAGGAGGATATGTCCTACTCCCCACCTGTACGGACCAGTATCTCAGCCATTAGGAGTAAGCGTCCCTCTTCTCAAGAGAGAGGATATAGTGGATACTCACCATGGGCCACCCTGTGGTTTTACCTGCGTGACCACGGAGAGGACATGAGGAAATGGGATGGAAAATCTACCTCGACCCTAGAGGCACGGGTATGTGAGTTGCAAGGAAAAACAATCACAAAAGGGGGTTCTTCCAGGAAAATTGCTGCTCCAGTTTCCAGTGAGCAGTTCCCCAGACAGAGTAGAAGGGCTCATTTTACTTCTGAACTTAATAAAGGGACTTTTGATTTGCATTTACAAGACGTGAGAAATGAGTACTATGGCCAGGACTAGGGGGGCCCTGCCTCCAGCCAGGTGGAGGAAAGGGACAACTGGGTTTACTGGACTGTGTGGATTCGATGGCCTGGCACATCAGACCCACAGGAGTAGAAGGCTCTAGTAGACACCAGTGCACAGTGTACCTTAATGCCATCAAGCTATATAGGGGCAGAAGCCATCTGTATTTCTGGGGTGACAGGGGGATCCCAACAGCTAACTGTATTGGAGGCCGAAGTGAGCCTAACTGGGAATGAATGGCAGAAGCTCCCCATTGTGACTGGCCCAGAGGCTCCATGCATCCTTGGCATAGACTACCAATTGATGTTGATGTGATCAACAAAATAACAGCCATGTCTCCACCAACTAGCAAAAAGGAAACAGAAGCGTTCTTAGGCGTCGTGGGTTTTTGGAGAATCCATATTCCAAATTACAGTCTGATCGTAAACCCTCTCTATCAAGTGACCCGGAAGAAGAACGGTTTCAAATGGGGCCCTGAGCAACGACAAGCTTTTGAACAAATTAAAGAGGAGATAGTTCATGCAGTAGCCCTGGGGCCAGTCCGGGCAGGACAAGATGTAAAAAATGTGCTCTACACCGCAGCTGGGGAGAACGGCCCTACCTGGAGCCTCTGGCAGAAAGCACCAGGGGAGACTCGAGGTCGACCCCTAGGGTTTTGGAGTCGGGGCTACAGAGGATCCGAGGCCCGCTATACTCCAACCGAAAAAGAGATATTGGCAGCATATGAAGGGGTTCGAGCTGCTTCGGAAGAGATCGGCACTGAAGCACAGCTCCTCCTGGCACCCCGACTGCCGGTGCTAGGCTGGATGTTCAGAGGGAGGGTCCCCTGTACACATCATGCAACTGATGCTACATGGAGTAAGTGGGTCGCACTAATCACACAACGGGCTCGAATAGGAAACGCCAGTCGCCCAGGAATCCTGGAAGTGATCATGCACTGGCCAGAAGGCAAAGATTTTGGAATATCGCCAGAGGAGGAGGTGACGCGTGCTGAGGAGGCCCCAATGTATAATGAACTACCAGAAAATGAGAAGCAATATGCCCTGTTCACTGATGGGTCCTGTCGTCTTGTGGGAAAACATCGGAGGTGGAAAGCTGCTGTATGGAGTCCTATGCGACAAGTTGTAGAAACTGCTGAAGGAGAAGGTGAATCGAGCCAATTTGCAGAAGTGAAAGCCATCCAGCTGGCATTAGACATTGCTGACCGAGAAAAGTGGCCAGTGCTCTATCTCTAGACTGACTCATGGATGGTGGCAAATGCCCTGTGGGGGTGGTTGCAGCAATGGAAGCGGAGCAACTGGCAGCGCAGAGGCAAACCCATCTGGGCTGCCGCATTGTGGCAAGATATTGCTGCCCGGGTGGAGAACCTGGTTGTAAAAGTCCGTCACGTAGATGCTCACATACCTGAGAGTCGGGCCACTGAAGAACATCAAAACAACCAGCAGGTGGATCAGGCTGCTAAGACTGAAGTGGCTCAGGTGGATCTGGACTGGCAACAGAAGGGTGAATTATTTCTAGCTCGGTGGGCCCATGACACCTCAGGTCATCAAGGAAGAGATGCAACATACAGATGGGCTCGTGATCGAGGGGTGGACTTGACCATGGACACTATTGCGCAGGTTATCCATGAATGGGAAACATGCGCTGCAATCAAGCAAGCCAAGCGGTTAAAGCCTCTCTGGTATGGAGGACGATGGCTGAAATATCAATATGGGGAGGCCTGGCAGATCGATTATATCACACTCCCACAAACCTGCCAAGGCAAGCGCCACGTGCTTACAATGGTGGAGGCAACCACCGGATGGCTGGAAACATATCCCGTGCCCCATGCCACTGCCCGGAACACTATCCTGGGCCTTGAAAAGCAAGTCCTATGGCGACATGGCACCCCAGAAAGAATTGAGTCAGACAACGGGACTCATTTCTGAAACAACCTCATAGACCCCTGGGCCAAAGAGCACGGCCTTGAGTGGGTATATCACATCCCCTATCATGCACCAGCCTCTGGGAAAATTGAATGATACAATGGACTGTTAAAGACTACGCTGAGAGCAATGGGTGGCGGGACATTCAAAGATTGGGACACACATTTAGCAAAGGCCACCTGGTTAGTCAACACGAGGGGATCTGCCAATTGAGCAGGCCCTGCCCAGTCAGAACTTTTACGTACTGTAGATGGGAATAAAGTCCCTGTAGGGCATGTAAAAAATATGTTGGGGAAGACAGTCTGGGTTATTCATGCCTCGGGCAAAGGCAAACCCATCCGTGGAATTGCTTTTGCTCAAGGACCTGGGTGCACTTGGTGGATAATGCGGAAGGATGGGGAAGTCCGATGTGTACCTCAAGGGGATTTGTTTTTGGGTGAGAATAGCCAATGAATTAAGTTGTATGATGTTAATTGCTGTGTCATACTGTATGTCATCTCTTCTATGGTGGCTATATGCCATATTAACAGTATCACAGTAAAAATCACCCAGATTAATGAAGAATTAACTTTGATGGAACCAGAATTGTCTTCAGCATGCAACAATCCAGCACCACACACCATCTCTCCTGCCCTGAAGGACTGTTATCCAAAGATATGGACTTGTCGTGGTTTAACCTCAGTCGGCAACTAAGCACCACGCAGCCGCTCGCTCACTCCTCCCCCCGCCCCATGGGGAGAGAATTGGAAGAGCACAAGTGACAAAAATTCGTTGGTTGAGATAAAAACAGTTTAATAATTGAAATAAAATGATGATAATAATAATAATATGATAATAATAATAATACACAAAGCAAGTGATGCACAGTACAATTGCTCACCACCCACCGACCGATGCCCAGCCAGTCCCCGAGCAGCGGCCCCCCCGGCCAGCTTTCCCCAGTTTATGTACTGAGCATGACGTCACATGGTATGGAATGTTTCTTTGGCCAGTTTGGCTGTGCCCCCTCCCAGCTTCTTGTGCACCTCCAGCCTTCTCAGTCGGTAGAGCATGGGAAGCTGAAAAGTCCTTGGCTAGTATAAGCATTACCTAGCAACAACTAAAACATGGGTGTGTTATCAACTTTGTTCTCCTCCTAAATCCAAAACACAGCATTGTACCAGCTACTAGGAAGGAAATTAACTCTATCCCTGCTGAAACCAGGACACCATGCTGGCTGTCTCGAATCACCTCCCTGTCCTCCATGTGCCTTAGCATAGCTTCCAGGAGGATCTGTTCCATGATCTTCCCAGGCACAGAGGTGAGACTGACTGGCCTGTAGTTCCCCGGGTCTTCCTTTTTTCCCTTTTTAAAAATGGGGGTTATGTTTCCCCTTTTCCAGTCAGTGGGAACTTCACCGGACTGCCGTGGCTTCTCAAATACGATGGATAGTGGCTTAGCAACTTCATCCGCCAGTTCCTTCAGGACCCGCGGATGGATCTCATCAGGTCCTATGGACTTGTGCACCTTCAGGTGCCTTAGATGGTCTCGAACCTGATCTTCTCCCACAGTGGGCGGCTCTTCATTCTCCCAGCCCCCGCCTTTGCCTTCTGCGGCTTGGGCGGTGAGGCTTGAGCGCTTGCCAGTGAAGACCAAGGCAAAAAAGTCATTGAGTACCTCCGCCTTCTCCATATCCCGGGTAACCAGGTTTCCCGTTTCATTCCGGAGAGGGCTCACATTTTCCCTCGTCTTCCTTTTATCCCCGACGTACCTATAGAATCTTTTCTTGTTGCCCTTGACGTCCCTGGCCGGATTTATTTCTATCGGGGCTTTAGCTTTCCTAACCTGATCCCTGGCTGCTCGGACAATTTCTCTGTATTCCTCCCAGGCTACCTGTCCTTGCTTCCACCCTCTGTAGGCTTCCTTTTTGTGTTGGAGTTTGCCCAGGAGCTCCTTGTTCATCCATGCAGGCCTCCTGGCGTTTTTGCCTGACTTCCTCTTTGTTGGGATGCATCGCTCCTGAGCTTGGAGGAGGTGATCCTTGACTATTACCCAGCTTTCTTGGGCCCCTCTTCCCTCCAGGGCTTTGTCCCATGGCACTCTACCAAGCAGATCCCTGAAGAGGCCAAAGCCTGCTCTCCTGAAGTCCAGGGTAGTGAGCTTGCTGTGCGCCCTCCTCGGTGCCCTCAGGATCTTGAACTCCACCATTTCATGGTCACTGCAGCCCAGGCTGCCCTTGAGCTTCACATTCCCCACCAGCCCCTCCTTGTTGGCGAGAACAAGGTCCAGTATAGCACCTCTCCTCGTTGGCTCCTCTACCACTTGGAGAAGGAAGTTATCATCGATGCATTCCAGGAACCTCCCGGATTGCTTATGCCCTGCCGTGTTGTCCCTCCAACAGATGTCGGGGTGGTTGAAGTCCCCCATGAGGACCAGGGCTTGTGAGCGTGAGGCTGCTCCCATCTGTCTATAGAGGGCCTCATCCGCTCGGTCTTCCTGGTCAGGTGGCCTGTAGCAGACCCCCACCGTAATGTCACCTGTCCCTGCCTTCCCTTTGATCCTGACCCACAAGCTCTCAGTCAGCTCCTCATCCATCCCCAGGCAGAGCTCCATGCACTCCAGCTGGTCGTTGACACAGAGGGCGACACCCCCTCCTCATCTCCCCTGCCTGTCCTTCCTAAAGAGCCTGTATCCCTCAGTCCCAACACTCCAAGCATAGGAGCCCTCCCACCACGTCTCCGTGATGCCAATATGGTCGTAGCCCTGCAGGCGTGCGCACGTCTCTAACTCCTCTTGCTTATTCCCCATGCTACGTGCGTTTGCATAGAGGCATTTAAGTTGTGCCCCCGATGTAGCTGTCTTACTGGCTGGAGTTCCTTTGTGCTGCTCTTCAGGCGCTCTCCTGCTGACCTGTGATCCTTCTCCAGGCTCTGGGCATCTATTGCTGGCCCTGGCATCAAACTGGTAGGAGTGGGATGGATTGAGGTTCCCCTCCCCCGGCATCTCTAGTTTAAAGCCCTCTTCACCAACTTGGCAAGCCTATGACTGAGGATGCTCTTCCCCTCCTCTGACAGATGGACCCCATCAGCCCCCAGTAGACCAGGTTTCTCAAAGCGAGTCCCATGGTCTAAGTAGCCGAACCCCTGGCTGTGGCACCAGTCCTATAACCATTTGTTCATTTGCCAGATTTGACTGGCCCTTTCAAACCCCTTCCCTTTGACCGGCAGGACTGATGAAAAAACTACCTGCACTCCTGAGCCCCTTACCGCTGCTCCCAGGGCTCTGAAGTCCTTCTTGATAGTCCTCAGACTGCTCCTGGCTGTATCACTGGTGCCCACGTGAAACAGCAGCAGCGGATAATAGTCAGTGGACTGTACGAGGCTTGGTAGCCTCCTGGTGACATCCCTGATGCGAGCCCCCAGTAAGCAGCACACCTCTCTAGAGAGCGCATCCGGTCGGCAAATGGGTGCCTCCGTACCTCTCAGAAGAGAGTCGCCTACTACTATCACCCGTCACCTTTTCTTATTTTGCACTGGTTGTTATACGGGGGGCAGATCGGGCTGCCTTACTGAGCTCCAGCATCTCTCCTGATGTGATGGGTCTTTCCTCTTCAGTCTGCAGAGCAGTGAAGCGGTTCTGCAAGGGCACCTCAGGCTTTGGGGGAAGTCTCTTCCTCCTGCTGGTCCTTGCCGTTGCAACCGTCCATTCTTCTGCATTATTGGCCCCCCCACTCCCTTCTGCGTGTGCCGGTGCGGGAGTTACAGGCTGTTTGGCCATGGGCTGTGGGTCCATTGCAGACTGCGCTTGGAACCAGCTATCTAACTCCTTCTCCGCCTCCCTGATGTTACACAGCCTTCTCACCACCTCCTGCACCTCAGCCACCTGCTGCAGGAGGTCCTCCACTTGGGCACACCTTTTGCAGGCAGGTCTGCTGCCTGTCCCTGCCCCAGGAGAAAGGTCTAAGCACTTCCTACAGCCTGAGGTCTGCACTGCAGCCTCTCCCTTCAGCAGTTCCGTCTGGGTGGAGGCCTCGGCCACCGCTGGGGTAGATGGTGCAGACCCCCCAGCCGGAGCCATGGCCTTTGTTCTCAGATGAGTGCCTGCCATTCTGCCTTGAGGGTCAGGTAGGATGAGTGCCCTTGACTTTTTGTGACAGTGTGCTCCCCCGCCCAACCTGACCTTTATCTCCTGTAACCCTGCTCAAGCAATAACTACCAGGGGCAGTCGTTAATGGATGCTGATAGTGATAGCTGCGTCCATTCAAAGTGGATTCGGGGAGCCAGATAACAACACAATAACCAAGGACTATTGTGAGAAATACGCCCACCCAACCACAGTTATCGGTATGCAAATATGACTATGAGTCAATCATCTTACCCCCATAAATAGTGAGCAGCCCAAGAGCCCTTTGAGCTCTCCTGCACGGCAGCGGGCTGCATGCCAGGATCTCCCTTTGAGTAGGGACGCCTCTCAAGGTTACTCCTCGAGGTTGAGAGATTCCTTGCCGCAACAGATCCTCGGTAAGTGACTAATAGCATGCTCAACTTTGAAATCTTAGCTAAGTGATATAAAGGATTGATTGCACATATATAATCCTTTAGACATAAACCGTTGACCAAGTCTGGGACTAGGATTGGATCCAGCCGCACCTAGACTCCTCTCTGAGAAGGAGTTTAGAAAGCAAGGGGGTCCTTTCTGAACCTCATGGCTCAACGGGAGGGTCTCCCTGATGGTTTTGTCTGACCCTGTCCTCTATGCAGTAAATAATCAAGTGTACCTTGCCATCGAATCTTGTTAAACCACTGTCGCGCTTACCATTGAACTTTGTTAACTCACTGTTTTCTATCAATGAAGTGTATTGCTGCTTCTCTCTTACGAGTGAAGTGTAGTCTCACTCCATCTGCAACACCTTTGCCGATGGTAATAAGCAGAATATTTGTAGATTCTAAGGTGTGAGCACAGTTGAGTACAACAAATGATACAACACTGAATACAAACAAACAGCATTACAAAGATCATTATGAAAATTAATAAACCATAAAGAATTTGTTTTGCCCAAAAACTCCTAAATCTGGTACACAGGAGGTGAGCCAAGACCATACTTCTTGGAATCCTGCTGAAGTATTATCCAATTGTACTTTATGCATTAATTTTACTTGTTCCCACATCTTTCGGACATCAACTGAAATCCTTCCACTCTGGTCAATGTACGTGTGGAACAGCTGGTATTAATAATTGTACATACTCTCCCTTGTGAAGCTAACAAAGTATCTAATGCCATTCTATTTTGCAGTGTAATTTTGGAGAGCTGTGAAACCTCTTCGTGTAATGCTGTAATTGCATCAGCAGTATTATTGCCAAGAATTTCTATTGCCTCTGAAATGTTAAAGGCCTTTTCTAATTCACTCACTCCCAACCAGGGAAGAAACCATCTAGCAAAGGAGTGGAATGTGGTTGGCCTTTCTACTAGTGGATTACTACATTTGGTCCTATGAACAAATGTTCGTAACCATGATCCTGATTCCATAGTCAAATTTGAGAACACAGAAATATTAGGAGTAACAGCTCCTAAGGTACAAGTTCCCAACCAATCTCCTGGTAATGTTTTGCGAGCTCTCTTACCAAAACCACCCTTTTCCCTCAGGTACAGGCCAGGGTGTCTTGGAAAAGTCCCCAAGTATTCCTGCTGTTCCTATTTTCATTCATTTCCTATTCCTATTTTCATTGTTTGGTTACAATCGTTAAAGTTGCCCACAAGGGTAGTACCATTGTATAGGAGCTTAAGTTGACTGGGAAGCCTGACGTTTTTGCATATTTGCTCTTTTCTCCTGGGATTACTACCTCCCATTGTTGTGAGTCAATGTGGTCTCGATGGAAAGTAGTATTTGTTCCATGATATGTTATTTGGTATAGGGATCCCTAACAGGGGAATGCTTGACTTGGGAGGTGAGTACATATCCAACAGTTAGTTTTCTTAGTAATTTGGACTATGGTTTGTGACAAGTTAAAATAGAGGTTTTCTCTCCACTCGTAATGGGGCTGTGTCGTGGTTTAACCTCAGTTGGCAACTAAGCACTACACAGCCACTCACTCACTCCCCCCACAGTGGGATGGGGGAGAGAATTGGAAGAGCACAAGTGAGAAAACTCGTGGGTTGAGATAAAGACAGTTTAATAGGTAAAGCAAAAGCCGCGCACACAAGCAAAGCAAAACCAGGAATTCATTCACTACTTCCCATGGGCAGGCAGGTGTTCAGCCATCTCCAGGAAAGCAGGGCTCCATCACGCGTAACGGTTACTTGGGAAGACAAACGCCATCACTCCGAACGTCCCCCCCACTTCCTTCTTCCTCCAGCTTTATATACTGAGCATGACGTCACATGGTATGGAATATCCCTTTGGCCAGTTTGGGTCAGCTGTCCTGGCTGTGCCCCCCTCCCAGCTTCTTGTGCACCTCCAGCCTTCTCAGTCGGTAGAGCATGGGAAGCTGAAAAGTCCTTGACTAGTGTAAGCACTACCTAGCAACAACTAAAACATCGGTGTGTTATCAACATTGTTCTCCTCCTCAATCCAAAACACAGCACTGTACCAGCTACTAGGAAGGAAATTAACTCTATCCCTGCCGAAACCAGGACAGGCTGTACAAATTTAGATATTCCCTTTACTTGTGTAGTAAGCACAGCAAATGTTAGTAACCCGTAAAGATTATTTCCATAATCTCTCCTATAAGGGTGGTATATATACCAAGAGGGGTAAAATCCCTTATTAACAGTCTCAGATGGTCTGCTTAAACAGGCGTCTGGGGAGTCCCACGTCCAAGTAGCTCTGGAAAGGAAACAGAAATGACATGAATTCGTAACTCCTTCGTCCTTCAGAAATTCAAATAGTTTCAGTCTCCAAGTACCGATCGTGGTAGATTTTTTCGTCGCCAGTCATTGTTCATCTACTAAATGATCCTCAGGTAGCCATTTAACGTGTGAGTGGTGGATCCAGGCTTCCTTCCCTGTAACCTTTACAGCAAAGCAAGAACTTAAGACAGTATACGGTCCCTCCCACCTGGGTTCCAGTTTAGATTTACGGGAAAATACTTTTATGAAAACTCTATCCCCAGGCTGCAAATCATGTATCTGTATCTCTGGAGGGGTGGGTTGGTACCACTGAGCATGATCCATTTTAATTTTGAAACTTTTTTGTAGATGTTTTTGTATCCCTAATACAAATTTGGTAACACATTCATCTCCATCTAAGAGGCTGGTCCTAGCGGGGACAAAGGTCCCGGGTATAACTAATGGTCTGCTCCTTTTTATGATGGTCGCTGTTGCTGCTATCGCTTTAACACAGGAATTATTCCCTGCCGCTACAGGATCCAGTTGAGTTGAGTAATAAGCCACAGGGCAGTGATGCGGATCTAGCTTTTGAGTAAGGACTCCACTGGCTACTCCTTTGTTCTCATGCACAAATAGTTCAAAGGACTTGGAGTAATCCGGCAATCCCAGTGTCGGAGCAGAAGTTAAAGCTCCTTTTATAGCTTGGAAAGCCTTTTCTCTCTCTGGATCTCAACGTATAGGCTTCAAATCCTGTGCCTTGGTAGCTTCTGTCAATGGCTTACTTAACTCCCCTAGCCCCAGTATCCAGGGTCTGCAGTATCTTACTGCGCCTAAAAATCCTCACAGTTGCTTCTTTGCTACCGGTCGAGGTATTTCTACAATAGCCTGGACCTGTTCTGGGTCTATTAATCTTTGTCCTTCTGTTAATATAAATCCTAAATATTTTACTTTCTGCTGACACAGCTGAAGCTTAGAAAGAGATGCACGGTGACCTTTTTCTGCTAAATATAATATCTTTCAAATTTTCTCCTTGCCACCCTGGCATGTGATCCTTAACATAGTTGCAGATGTCAGAGGTGACTTGGTCCACAAACACACTTGCTGCCAATTGATTATTAAAATTCTGGAGAGTCACTCCCCCGTACATCAACAAAGCCTGTTGCAATCTTCCCCAGTAGTCGCTGGGGTGTTCCTCTGTCCTCTGTCTACATTTCTGTACTTTAGTTCAATTTACTCTTATCTCCTCGCAAACTCTAATCACATTTATCAGATTTCTAACCACTGTTCGGCAATTATCTCTATCTGTTTGATTATTATAATCCCAATTAGAATCAACCTGAGGCCAAGCAGTCCAATTTCCCCCTGCCTGTAGGGTTAATTTCACATTCTTTTCAATTATTTTTCTGTCTGGACGGAACAACTCTCTCAATAACAGATCAACATTGGCCCAAGATGAATTATATCCTGATACAATATCACATCCTCTTAGGTCGGTTTCAGCCGATTCTGTAGTTAGCTATTCGGCATGTTGTAATACAGTTGTTACAGTTCATATACCACGATCTATAGGCTTTGTCTACTCCAGCTATTAATGTTTAAGCTGCTAGCTCTAAGTTTCGACTAACTTTCTCTACAACTTACAGATGAAAACAGTATTTAAACTGCATTTAGAAAGTTTAGCATTTTGTATTAAGACACCTAATTTACTTCTAGTAATACACAGTGGGTGTCCTTGTGATTGATACATAATAGTTGTTTACCACAAAAAGAAACAAATTCCCATGAGAAAATTGTGGAAGAGTCTTTAGAAAAGCATATTGTTAATGATGCTTTTGGAGGATTGTGCAGTCAGATTTCCTTAACCACTTCAGTAGTAAATGTGCATTAATGCAAAACCTCTCAGCTGAAAATCTGTGTTGCAAAGAAAGCTTCTAAGGCCAGAGATTTAGTCACTCATTAGGGAATTCAGGTGTTAATTCTACATTTGCTGTCTCCTCTTCTGGGTCTGACATGTTTTCAGAACTGGACTCTGCTAAGAACATTCCCCTCTTCTATTTCTTCTACCTCCTCTAATGGAGACTGCACACAAGGATGCTATAAAAATGTGCTGTGTTTTCTATACTGTCTTAACATTTTTTTTTGCAGGAAATAATACCTGCTTTGAACTAGTGGTGTTGCTGTAGCTATAGTGATCTAAGATATAACTAAGACAAGATTTTAGGGAGAAGTAAAGATGCTGCCTCATTCCAGAAAATCAGTTATTGGACAAATTACTTCATAACTTTCTGATACTTGTTGGTCTGTTACAAGATACTATCTTTCCCAGCAAACGCCATCTCTCTTTGGACTGGCATTAGTAGAATTAAGAATAGTTGTAGGTGTTCTCTATCCACAGAATGCAACTGGAATCTTATAGTAGGGTTTTTGCTGGCAGCTCTGGAGACAACATGGGTCATAAAATAAAAATAGCATTGTCAAAATAATGTGCAGAGGTATTTATTCTGAACATTTACTGAAATAGGTTTGTATCATGATGAAAAGTTTGTGACTAGGCATAGGAAGAAAAATCCTTGTGCAGGTTTCTACTCAAAGCATTGGTTAGAGTAGGACCAGTAATTAACTTTATGGAAGCTTAACAAAATTGTGACCCATCATAATTAACTAATAATTGTTGGAATGCATAACTGAGTAGGTGGCAGAAGTTAATGCAAAGAATATGTCAATACTGAACCTGACAAAAATACCAGTTTCTAGGTTTTTTTTTTAAAGTATATTTTCAGATGTCTGATTTAATTTGCTATGTCTGATTTAATTTGCTACTAATATTGCATTAAAAGTTAATGTAACTTATCAGGATGTTACTGAATCAGGATGTTACTGAAAATACAAATATTTGTGAAGAAAAATGCATTCCATCATATTGCATGTTTGTTTGTGCTGATGTGAGTGTGACAGGGACTATGATAATTCACAAGTACAGATGATATGCCTGGATCATATGAATACTTGGGAAGAAGCTGAACTTCAAACTTTAGAGCAGTCCAGTTTATCATTTGCCACAACCTCTTACTGAACTATTTGAAGAACAACTTACCCCAATTCTGTGCATCAGACTTTCCAGCAGAGGAGCTCCATAGTGCAACAAAGATATATGTAGTTTTCTTCAGTGTAAATGGATCATAATGAAGCTGAGTGAATGAGTAAGTGTATTGGGTTTACGTGGCAAGGTTTTGGTAGCAGGGGGGCTGCAGGGGTGGCCTCTGTGAGAAGACATCAGGAGCTGCCCCCATGTCAGACAAAGCCAGTTTCAACCAGCTCCAAAACAGACCTGCTGCTGGTCAAAGCTGAGCCAATCAGTGACACTGGTGGCACCTCTGTGATAACATATTTACAAAAGGGTAAAAAAATGTTGCACAGCAGCTGTGAGAAAAATGAAAGAGAAATAACCCTGCAGGCACCAAGGTTGATGAAGGAGTGAGAGGAGGTGCTCCAGGCACCAGAGCAGAGATTCCCCTGCAGTCCATGGAAAAGACCATGGTGAAGCAGGTTGTCACCCTGCAGCCACAGAGGACCACATTGGAGCAGATATGCACACTGCAGCCCATGGAGGACCCCATGCAGGGGCAGGTGGATATGCACTGAAGGAAGCTGTGAGCCCATGGAGAGGAGCCCATGCAGGAGCAAGTTTTCTGGCAGGAATTGTGGCTCGTGGGGGACCCACGCTGGAGGAGTCTGTTCCTCATGGACTGTTGTAGCGGTCATGGTTATGACCTACAAGGGTTACCTGACCCATGGGTGTGTAAGATCATGACTGTGGGGTTCTTAGGATTTGGTCGACAGCCAGCTGAATATGAGCCAGCAGTGTGTCCAGGTGGCCAAGAAGGCCAATGGCATCCTGGCTTCTATC
The DNA here is from genome assembly GCF_965638725.1 of Aptenodytes patagonicus. Lineage (NCBI taxonomy): Eukaryota > Metazoa > Chordata > Aves > Sphenisciformes > Spheniscidae > Aptenodytes > Aptenodytes patagonicus. Next base: position 16,069,045 of record NC_134981.1, read on the forward strand.
AGAAATAGCATGGCCAGCAGGAGTAGGGAAGTGATCGTGCCCCTGTACTCAGCACTGGTGAGGCCGCACCTTGAATACTGTGTTCAGTTTTGGGCCCCTCACTACAAGAAAGACATTGAGGTGCTGGAGCGCGTCCAGAGAAGGGCAACGAAGCTGGTGAGGGGTCTAGAGAACAAGACTTATGAGGAGTGGCTGAGGGAACTGGGGTTGTTTAGCCTGGAGAAAAAGAGGCTCAGGGGAGACCTTATCGCTCTCTACAAATACCTGAAAGGGGTTGTAGTGAGGTGGGTGTCGGTCTCTTTTCCCAAGTAACAAGTGATAGGATGAGAGGAAATGGCCTCAAGTTGCGCCAGGGGAGGTTGGATATTAGGAAAAATTTCTTCACTGAAAGGGTTGTCAAGCATTGGAACAGGCTGCCCAGGGAAGTGGTTGAGTCACCATCCCTGGAGGTATTTAAAAGACGTGTAGATGAGGCGCTTAGGGACATGGTTTAGTGGTGGACTTGGTAGTGTTAGGTTTACAGTTGGACTGGATGATCTTAAGGGTCTTTTCCAACCTAAATGATTCTATGATTCCGTAACACACAAGGACACGGAGGTTTTGGTTTCTGAGAATTTCTTTATTACAAATTGCTACAAATTACTACTAGTAAAGCAAGTATATATATATATAAAAAAAAAAAACCTACAGAATTACCACTAGTAAAGGAAGTATATAGTTATGATAATTTACCTATATGTGCACCTGTATGTATTATGTGAGGTGTTACCGGTATAGCACTCAACCAAACTGCTCCCAGGAGTGGGGCTAATTGATGATGGAAAAGTCTCTCTTCATAGATGATCCACATCATGGAGTCTGGAGTCAGCCAGGTGTCCCTGGCAAGGGTCCAATCTGTACAGGAGATCTCATGCAGAAAAGCTTTTGCAGAGAAGCTCGTGCAGAGAGGACCGTACAGAGAGGCTCTCGCAGAGAAGCTCATCTTGGGTAGATAGTGAGTTACTTTTTTATACGTTTTTGGTGTAGTTACATAAGTGGGTGTAGGACATCAGTTCCTGGCTTTGTCATCACGGTTTCTTTGTTCTGCCAGCTGTACCTTATCAAGAATGTCTTGGCTCCTGGTGAGCTTATCAGGGATGTCCCAGGCTTTATATTCTGTCAGAAACAAAACCATGTATCTTCTCCTGACAGGTTGGAATGTTATCTCTGTCATAACATCTACCAGCACAGCACAGGCCAGCACAGGGTGCTCTAGTAGATTCCCTTACAGCCGCTACTCATGCTAACATGAGCCTTACAGGCTTCTTAAGCCTTAAATATAAGGCTCAAGTTTGGGCATTGGGTTGAACTATGCTTTTGGCTGTGACTAGGGCTGAAAGTGGGTAAAATCACAAAATTCAGAATCTAGTGCTTCTGAGAGTGAGTGATATCCAAACCATAACACTTCCATAATTATTGAGTGTTAATGTATTTTGCATGAAATATGTAATAACAATTATATTCCCCCCAAGAAATCACAAGTTTCAATATAGAGCTAGAGATTTAGCCACAAACCCTCATTAATTTCCTTGGTAATCATATACCCATTTATCCTTAATAACTTTGAAAACCTCTATCAGTAATTACAAGCATACCCAGAAAACTCAGGTTCCAATAATTTAGAGCATCACAAAGATTATAGACAATCAGAGTGGGGGGAGAGGAAAAAAAAAAAAATAGATAAAAGAAGCCACTCTATAGAGAGCAAAAACAGGTAATACAGTCTGAGAGAGTCAGTTTATACTTATGCCATTTACAGCGACAAGAACAACAAAATAAGTTACTGCAAACATCAATGTCTGTCATGAGTTTGACAAATAACTTCATGGGGATACTCAAAATTTTTCAAGGCTGCCCTGCAAATTAAAGGTCTAATTTACTTAGTTTATGTGGTGGGTTCACCTTGGCTGGCTGCCAGACACCCACCCAGCTGCTCTCTCACTCTCCCTCCTCAACAGGACAGGGGGAGAAAATAAGATGAAAAAACTTATGGGTCAAGATGAAGACAGGGAGATCACTTACCAAGTACTGTCATGGGCAAGACAGATTCAACTCGGAAAAATTAGATTAATTTACTACCAATTAAAAAATACGTATACGTATACGTAATATGAGTACGATAGTTAGAACCAAAACCACAATTAAAAACAACACCCCCTCCCCCAGCCTCTCCCCAGGCTCAACTTCACTCCTTCATTCACGACTCCTCTATCTCCCCCCAAGCAGTGTAGGGGGGATGGGGAATGGGGGTTGTAGTCAGTTCGTAACAGTTCCTCTCTGCCATTCCTTCCTCCTCACACTTTTCCCCTGCTCCAGCACAGGTCCTCTCCATGGGCTGCAGTCCTTCCAGCATGGGTTCTCCACAGGCCACAGTTCCTGTCAGGAGAACCTGCTTCATCATGGGGTCTCCTTGGACCACAGTTCTTTCAGGAAATATCCACCTGATCTGGCGTGGGGTCCTCCACAGGCTGCAGGGGAATCTCTACTCTGGCATCTGGAGCACCTCTTTCTCCTCCTTCACTGACCTTGGTGTTCACAGGGATGTTTCTCACACTTTTTTCCCCTCACTCCCTCTGTGGCGTTTTGCCCTTTCTTAAATATGTTATCACAGGCGCCACCAGCTTCACCAAATGACTCGGGTTTGGCCAGTGGTGGGTCCGTTGCCAAGCAGGCTGGAAACAGCTGTGTCCAGCACAGGGCAGCCCCATATCTCTTCTCACAGAGGCCACCTCTGCAGCCCCCCTTCTACCAAAACCTTGCCATGTACACCCGATACAGTTGACTGATCACTTCACCAAGAATCCAGTCTTGTTCATATGTGATTTAACCCATTTCTTATAGTTCTATGAGAAAGCATCGCAGTAGAAAAAAAAAATCAAGATGGAATTTTGGCACTGAACAACATAAAAGAGAAACAATACCAAAAAAGTCAATGGAATTTCAACAACGTGAAAGTTAGCATACATCAAAAAGAATTAGTTTCTTTATATACTTGATAAGGGTAACTAGAAATCCACAAAATAGGCTCCTTGTGTGCAGATACATCAATGGGAAAGCTCTTCCAAAGCTCATGGTCCACAGGGTAAAAATGGGAAGATTGTCACCTTTATGAGACATAAAAGCACTTTTGGCTAGACTTTTTTTCCCTGCAGCTTCCATCTGACAATACTTTTTTTTCCTTTCTAAAGACTGTTAAAAGAATCATAACAAAACAAAAATCATAAAGTGAAGAAAAGAACATACAGCATTTCTCTTTCATTCATACTTTCTTTCTCCCTTCCCCTGGGTATGTATGCAGGTTGCTAGTACTTGATGGCAATAATTATACATTATATGGAAGACTATACATTAGAAAGTGGGAACTAGACTTTGATGGAATTTAAAATCAACTGCTAATAGCCTTATTTTCAGATAAAGCTTTCTAACAGAAGGTTTTGTGGTGACAGCCATATAAAGATGACTGTCAGACACTAAAAGATCAATACTACTTAGAGATGATGATGATTAGCATCAGCACACAAGCAAGTTGTTAAAGACCTTATGAAGAAAGCCGAGAAGCTAAACCAGACTTGGAGCCACACGTTTGAAGCAAAGCACTGGCTTTTCCAGCTAACATGCTTGGAAACTCACTAGAGTACTAGTAGTAACTATATATTCATCCTGAATCATTGCAGCAGCAGCTTATAAATATTATATCAGTCTGACTCAGGCAATGCCTTCTGTCCATGTATTCACATGACAGTGTAATCCCCAGTTCCCACTAATTGTACAGTCTCTTCACAGGAAAGCCCTGGAGTAAGAGCAAGGAGAATAACCTCAGCACATGTGTCTACAGTTTACCTGGATAAAGTGTGTGACAGGAACATGAAAAAAGGCTTTATCTTGAGAATAATTAGCACAGGCCTAGCAAAAACTGCATTAAGCATTTCTTCTTTTCTCAGTGTCCTGGTTCACAGGAAGGTATAAACGTACATATACATGTATCCAAGCTCTACAGAATTTAATCATTAAACCCAGGGAAGGTGGGAGAGGTGGTGTCGTGGTTTAACCTCAGTCGGCAACTGAGCACCACGCAGCCGCTCGCTCACTCTCCCCACCCCCCGGTGGGATGGGGGAGAGAATCGGAAGAGTAAAAGTAAGAAAACTCATGGGTTGAAATAAAAACAGTTTAATAATTGAAATAAAATAAAATACTACTACTACTATTAATAGTAATAATAAGAAGAATATACAAAGCAAGTGATGCACAATGCAATTGCTCACCACCCGCCGACCAATGCCCAGCCAGTCCCCGAGCAGCAGTCCTCCCGGCCAGCTTTCCCCCAGTTTTATGTACTGAGCATGACATCACATGGTATGGAATATCCCTTTGGCCAGTTTGGGTCAGCTGTCCTGGCTGTGCCCCCTCCCAGCTTCTTGTGCACCTCCAGCCTTCTCAGTCGGTAGAGCATGGGAAGCTGAAAAGTCCTTGACTAGTGTAAGCACTACTTAGCAACAACTAAAACATCAGTGTGTTATCAACATTATTCTCATACAAAATGCAAAACACAGCACTGTACCAGCTACTAGGAAGAAAATTAACTCTATCCCAGCCAAAACCAGGACAGGTGGGCAGAGCGTTCTTCCTGTTCAGACAGAAAAAAAAGCTCTATGAATCATCTCAGTACTAGAATTCATCTCTGAACTAACCTCTTTCAGCAACACATTTCTCTAAATCACCTGTGCCAATAAACCTAGCTACTCTAATGACCTGTATCAGCATGCAACCCTTAGTCATTTACCTGCCTCAGGTTTTCAGAAATTTTCTCATGCCTTGATTAGTGGTACCTAGCTTACAAAAGAAGAGAGAAAAAGATGTAGAAATGATGTAAACAGAGATTTAAAGAGCTGGCACAAAGTTGGTGATCCGTTCCTCCCAGTCCCTCTTTATCAGGCTTCCACATCTTTTTCTCATTTAATTCCTCCAGTGAGGTGACTCACCTCTGACACATTCCTTACAAGAAACAATTCTGCTTCAGAAAAGAACACGTGCTCAATAAATAATCATCATCCTCACTTGTTGTGTCATGTCTATCCTGATTACAACCTCCTGAAGGAAGCCACATCTCTTTTGCTACTTAGATGAAATACTTAGCACACATAGAAATAACCTATTTTATATAAAAATAAATTTCCCCAACACAGAAATGGCTCTTCTCAATGTTATGATCATGATATCAACAGTGCAGAAGCTAAGCCATAAAAAAATGACAGAATCCCATTCGAAAAGCTCTTTGGAGCCAATGACCAAATCGGAAGAAGATTCCTGAGGAGCCACCCATCAGCTGGTGCTCATGGGTCAGACTGAGGAATGCAGGGCAAAGGGAGAGACATTCTTCCACTAATGCAAACTTTGCCCAGAAGCTTAAATAATTGCATCATCTAAACTTCAACTTAGTGTCCAGGACTCCTCAAAGAGCAACAGTACATGCTCTTGAGACTACAGATCTAAGCACTATTACCTAATAATACTTAGGCCAACAATCAGGGAAAACCGAACAATTTAGCCACAACAAAAGAAAAGAGAATGAAGGAGAGGTTTCACTTTCGTTTATATAATTCTGCATGAATTACAAAATGGAAAAATAGTCAGCACTTGGGAGATCATCTCCACCTGCACCCATTGCCTTTGCCTCTAAAAAATTGTTGCTCTATTGTGCTACAACGTGGAAAGAGGGTAACAAAGACGATTGCAGTTAAACCATCAACTATCAGGGTTTACATCCAATGTGCAAACAGGCATAGCAGAAGAAACAAGTGTCATACACAAGCACAGGAAAAATTACAAAAAAATAAAGGAAAAAACTAGGCAACAAAAACAATGACTGAATCAAAGTGAGAGAGAGCAAGCTCCATAGGGACAAATAAACTTGTCCTTCCCTTCCTACCACATCGTGCATAAACAAACTGTAGAACAGAGAAAAATACCAAAAACCTCCAGCCTTATCCAAAATAAACAAACCAATCAAGGCTAAGAGCAGTCACAGTTCAAGTCAACAGGATGCGAGTGTCTCATTTTGTCTAATTTTCAATATCTAATCCTAAAGTTACACGAATAATTCTGAAAAGAAAGCCCAGAAGGAGTAAAAGCCAGTTGGGGTAACCCTTCTAATTACACTCTTGCTCTCCCTATCTCCACAAACAAAATCTGTGATATCCCAGGCAAGGAACTGCAGTCTAACTCAGGGCTTTTGAATCAAACTAAAGGGTGTCAATGGAGAAAAACAAAACAACACGCATTAAGCTCTGTTTTAGGCTATTAACAAGCTAGGGCAACATATGTACCATTGATGCAAACCAGCGGTGTCTCTTTCAAGTAGCTAAATGGAAAAAAGATAGAAGTTCTCTGAAGTATTTATTTATAGAATCATAGAATCATAGAATCATTGAGGTTGGAAAAGACCTCTAACATCATCGAGTCCAACCGTCAACCCAACACCACCATGCCCACTAAACCATGTCCCTAAGCGCCTCATCTACTCGTCTTTTAAATACCTCCAGGGATGGGGACTCCACCACTTCCCTGGGCAGCCTGTTCCAATGTTTCACCACTCTTTCAGTAAAGAAATTTTTCCTTACATCCAATCTAAACCTCCCCTGCCGCAACTTGAGGCCATTTCCTCTCGTCCTATCGCTTGTTACTTGGGAGAAAAGACCAACACCCACCTCGCTACAACCTCCTTTCAGGTAGTTGTAGAGAGCGATGAGGTCTCCCCTCAGCCTCCTTTTCTCCAGGCTGAACAACCCCAGTTCCCTCAGCCGCTCCTCATAAGACTTGTTCTCCAGACCCCTCACCAGCCTCGTTGTCCTTCTCTGGACACGCTCCAGCACCTCAACGTCCTTCTTGTAGTGAGGGGCCCAAAACTGAACACAGTATTCGAGGTGCGGCCTCACCAGTGCTGAGTACAGGGGCACGATCACTTCCCTACTCAAATTTTAGTAAAAATCAATGACATGGCCATTATAAAAGACACTTCTTATTTTTATTCTTCTTACTCTTCCTTTTAGTTTATCTTTTTCAATACTTTGGTAGATATCTTCTAACTATAAGCCTTTTAGACTAGGGTTTTTAAAATCCTCTAATAAAATTATTCTATGTATGGGAGACGACAAATTCAAGTCTTTAATTTGCTGTCACCAATAACAGAAAAACATTTTTTTTACAACTGTGGAACTAGAAAATGTAAATAACGATATGTGGTCCTATAACATGAAGTGAGATTCTTTATCTTTGCATTTGGGTGGCTTCATTGCCCACATCACCATAATATCTATGTGACTGCCACTTATATAAAAGTGTAAAGGGATTAATATTTTTTTCATGCTTCTGTTCCAGTCTGCAGAAAAAGAAACTGATTTGTGCAGGGAATGAGAGACTGGGTACATAAACATGACCATAAGCTGACTAATCAGCTAGTTTGTAGCACTCGCTACAGAGCAGCTGGGTAATGAGCCTACAATAAATAAATAAATGCCTAGTACAGTTTCTGCACTTGTCTGGAGAGCTATATTAGAAATTGAAGTCCTACTGCCTAGAGAAAAGTGATCTTGTGGTTAAACAGGTCTCACAGCAGCCAGACCATCATTTGAGAGTTTTTCTGCACCCAGTCACACATTCCCATCAGAAGTAAAATAAATTAAGAAAAGAAATTAAGAGAGTCAGCAAATGTCACACTACTAATTATGAGGATGATCTATTCTAGCAGCAAAATAGCCGCATTGGCTTGGATGACAGGGTTCATATTTAAGCAGGTCACATTCGGTCCTAGCTTGTACAGGGGCAAAAATCTCAGTATGGTGAATGGACTTGTTCCAGAGTAAAACCATACCCACTCAACAACAGGAGAGTTTTACAGCAATAGATGTTTTATAATGTGTAAATAAAACCAGTATCTTTCTGTCAAGTGGTGCCTATTCTCTCAAGCAGTGTTGTGGACAATCTGTAGCAATATCTATAACTACTGTCATAATCATCACAATGACATAATAGCATCTAAACCCAGCTTTACCCTCTGCAAAGAGACTGAAAGGGCAGCAAGAGAAAAGTGTGTCCCCTAATTTCTCTCTTACTAATGCACCTTCGATCCCAGAGTAGGGAGTAAAGGTTCCCTTCTCAAGAAACAGGGGAGTTCCTTCTTCTTCACAGTTTTGATCTCACTATGTTTAGTCATAGGGAATGCTATCAAATAAAAGAGCTTACATCAACATTTTGTGTGACCATTTATTTTGATTACTATGAAAACTTCTCAAATCAACCAGAATCTAAACTATAGTTTGGGAAAAGAATAGAGTTCAGATGTAACCAGTTGCTGGAAGTATACTCAATATAATCACTTTGACAAGAAGAAGGTTTTTTTTCTTTTCATGGAAATAAGAGTATTAATGAAATGGCATAATGTACCAGAAAATAGCCATTCATTCAGCAGTGGCCCTGTAAAAGATGAAAAAAGTAGTATTCTTGTCAACCTTTTCTTTTTACATGAAAATGGCCTGTTTTACGTTTGCCCCTGTACTGGGTCGGGCTGGGATGGAGCTAATTTTCTTCATAGCAGCCCATATGGTGCTGTGCTTTGCATTTCTGACCAAAGCAGTGTTGATAACACACCAATGTTTTGGCTATTGCTGAACAGTGCTTGCACAGCATCAAGGCCTTCTTTCTTTCCCACCCCCCTCCCTACCCCAATGCAAGTAGGCTGGGGGTGGGCAAGAGGTTGGGAGAGGGCACAGCTGGGACAGCTGACCCAAACTGACCAAAGGGGTATTTCGTACCATAATGACATCATGCTCAGCAATAAAAGCTCAGGGAAAGGAGGAGGATGGGGGGACATTTGTAGTTATGGCGTTTGTCTTCCCAAGCAACCATTATGCATGCTGAGGCCCTGCTTTCCAGGAAGTAGCTGGACATCTGCCTGCCAATGGGAAGTAGTGAATGAATTCCTTATTTTTCTTTGCTTGCATACACAGCTTTTGCTTTTGCTTTTCTTATCTTTTGCTTTTCTTATCTCTGTCTTATTTTCTTATCTCTGTCTTTATCTCTGTCCACAAGTCTTAGAATCATAGAATCATAGAATCATTGAGGTTGGAAAAGACCTCAAAGATCGAGTCCAACCGTCGACCCAACACCACCATGTCCACTAAACCACGTCCCTAAGTGCCTCATCTACTCGTCTTTTAAATACTTCCAGGGATGGGGACTCAACCACTTCCCTGGGCAGCCTGTTCCAATGTTTCACCACTCTTTCAGTAAAGAAATTTTTCCTCACATCCAATCTAAACCTCCCCTGGCGCAACTTGAGGCCATTTCCTCTTGTCCTATCACTTCTTACTTGGGAGAAGAGACCGACCCCCACCTCGCTACAACCTCCTTTCAGGTAGTTGTAGAGAGCGATGAGGTCTCCCCTCAGCCTCCTTTTCTCCAGGCTAAACAACCCCAGTTCCCTCAGCCGCTCCTCATAAGACTTGTTCTCCAGACCCCTCACCAGCCTCGTTGTCCTTCTCTGGACACGCTCCAGCACCTCAACGTCCTTCTTGTAGTGAGGGGCCCAAAACTGAACACAGTATTCGAGGTGCGGCCTCACCAGGGCCGAGTACAGGGGCACGATCACTTCCCTACTCCTGCTGGCCACACTATTTCTGATACAGGCCAGGATGCCATTGGCCTTCTTGGCCGCCTGGGCACACTGCCGGCTCATGTTCAGCCGGCTGTCAACCAGCACCCCCAGGTCCTTCTCTGCTGGGCAGCTTTCCAGCCACTCTTCCCCAAGCCTGTAGCGCTGCATGGGGTTGTTGTGGCCAAAGTGTAGGACCCGGCACTTGGCCTTGTTGAACCTCATACAATTGGTCTGGGCCCATCGATCCAGCCTGTCCAGGTCCCTCTGCAGAGCCTTCCTACCCTCGAGCAGATCAACACTCCCGCCCAACTTGGTGTCGTCTGCAAACTTCCTGAGGGTGCACTCGATCCCCTCATCCAGATCATCGATAAAGATATTAAACAAGACCGGCCCCAGTACTGAGCCCTAGGGAAGGAACACCGCTCGTGACCGGCCGCCAACTGGATGTAACTCCATTCACCACAACTCTCTGGGCCCGGCCGTCCAGCCAGTTTTTGACCCAGCGCAGAGTACACCTGTCTAAGCCGTGAGCCGCCAGCTTCTCTAGGAGAATGCTGTGGGAGACGGTGTCAAAGGCCTTGCTGAAGTCCAGGTAGACCACATCCACAGCCTTTCCCTCATCCACTAGGCGGGTCACCTGGTCATAGAAGGAGATCAGGTTGGTCAAGCAGGACCTGCCTCTCATGAACCCGTGCTGGCTAGGCCGGATCCCCTGGTTGTCCCGCACATGCCTTGTGAGCGCCCTCAAGATGAACTGCTCCATAATCTTCCCCGGCACCGAGGTCAGGCTGACAGGCCTGTAGTTCCCCGGATCCTCCTTCCGGCCCTTCTTGTAGATGGGCGTCACATTGGCAAGCCTCCAGTCGTCCGGGACCTCCCCCGTTAACCAGGACTGCTGATAAATGATGTGTCGTACCATATAATACGATAATAACATATAATACGATAAATGATGGAGAGTGGCTTGGCGAGCACCTCCGCCACCTCCCTCAGCACTCTCGGGTGGAGAGTGCTTCCTTCCTTCTGTTTTCTCCCCTTCCCATGGGAGAGGGGAGCGAGCAGGAGGCTGGGTGGGTGTTTGACTGTTGGCCAGGGTAAACCCACCACATTCCCCTAGAGTCCCAAGCCATTAATTTTAAAATCTCATGCCTAAATCAATGTCCCAATTTTCATCATTGCTTTATACCCCAACAACTTAAATTGGGCTATATATGAAAATCTTGCTACTTTTCTAAATTTGATCATTTATTTATGAACCTAAATATCTACACAAGTGTCTAACAAGGCTTCTGATTTGGTTTAGATTTGTAGTGGTGGTGGTGTTCTTTTAACATTGCTGTTACTGGTAAGTGTATATGCTCCTTTATTCTATGCAAATTGCAGACTGGAATCTTGCAGAATTAAAGCATGTCACTTTATCACAAAGTAGTTCAGAGATGGAAACTTATTACTATGTAAAACAGGACCCTGCCTATGCACAAGACTGATACTGATATCAAAAGTTTCATGCCATGAAGCACAAAGACCAATGTCCTGGCTGTTCATGATGCCAGGAAATATTTCTACGAGATATTTGTGGGGCTATTTCAAGACTTCTATTTTACAACTATTATAAAAATGTGTGAAAATACAACAGTACCTCAAGTCCGAGAAAATAGCACTGTGAGGTATGGGGTATCCATAGCTTCCTTTGAGGGGCTAAATCATGCACCTGACCTGTCCTGGTTTCGGCTGGGATAGAGTTAATTTTCTTCCTAGTAGCTGGTACAATGCTGTGTTTTGGATTTAGTATGAGAATAATGTTGATAACACGCTGATGTTTTAGTTACTGCTGAGCAGTGCTTACACAGAGTCAAGGCCTTTTCCTGCTTCTCACACCGCCCCACCAGCGAGTAGGCTGGGGGTGCACAAGAAGTTGGGAGGGGACACAGCTGAGACAGCTGACCCCAACGGACCAAAGGGATATTCCATACCATATGACGTCATGCTCAGCATATAAACTGCAGGGAAAAGCTGGCTGGGGGTCCGCTGCTCAGGAACTGGCTAGGCATCAGTCAGCAGGTGGTGAGCAATTGCATCGTGCATCACTTATTTTGTATATTCTTTTATCATTATTATTCTTATTATTTTCCCTTCCTTTTCTGTCCTATTAAACTGTCTTTATCTCAACCCACGAGTTTTACTTTTTTTTTTTTCCCCGATTCTCTCCCCCATCCCACTGGCGGGGGGGAGTGAGCGAACGGCTGTGTGGTGTTTAGCTGCCTGCTGGGTTAAAGCACAACACCGCCACAGATGTATATATATATTTTTATTTCTTTATACACAGATACACTCTTTTATATATACGTCTATATATATTATGTATACATGCGTATATATTTTTATATACATACATTTATAAAGCTATAGAAATTAAATACATATTGTCATAAAAACATAGGTATAAAATGGATAAAACATTCTTTAATAAGCACTAATGGAGTGACTAATTAGAATTAAAAACTGAATAGAAAGGAATTAAACAAAAGTAAAAGGCCAGGGAGTAAAACTTCGACCCAGGGAACTACACACCTCTTAGTCTAACCTCAGTTCCTGGAAAAATTATGGAGAAGATCATACTGGGTGCTCTTGAAAGGCATTTAAGGGACAACGCAGTCATCAGGCACAGTCAACATGGGTTCATGAAGGGAAAGTCCTGTTTAACTAATTTGATATCCTTCTACAATAAGGTCACCCGCCTAGTGGATGAAGGGAAGGCGGTGGATGTAGTTTTTTCTGGATTTTAGTAAGGCTTTTGATACTGTCCCTCACAGCATCCTTCTGGACAAGTTGTCCAACTGTGAGATGAGCAGGTACGTGGTGCACTGGGTGAAGAACTGGCTGAAGGGCAGGGCTCAAAGTGTTGTACTGAATGACAGAACCACAGAATGGTTGAGGTTGGAAGGGACCTCTGGAGGTCATCTTGTCCAACCTCCCTGCTCAAGAAAGGGCACCTAGAGCCGGTTGCCCAGGACCATGTCGACAGCTTTTGAATACCTCCAAGGATGGAGACTCCACAACCTCCCTGGGCAAACTGTTCCAGTGCTCAGTCACCCTCACAGTATAAAAGTGTTTTCTGATGTTCAGACCAAACATCTTGCCTCTTGTCCTGTCACTGGACACTGCTGACAAGAGCCTGGCTCCATCTTCCATGCTGACTACTCCTGATGATTTTCTCGTCTTTCATGAGCTTGGAAATGGTTTCCAGGATTACTTGCTCTATCACCTTCCCAGGGATCGATGTAAGGCTGACTGGCCTGTAGTTCCCTGGGTCCTCCTTCTTGTCCTTCTTGAAGATAGAGGTGACATTTGCTTTCCTCCAGTCTTTGGGCACTTCTCAGTCACCATGACTGATCAAGGATTATCGAGAGTGGCCTTGCAATGACATCAGCCAGCTCCCTCAGCACTCGTGGGTGCATCCCATCAGGGCCCATGGACTTCTGTATGTCCAGTTTGCTTAAGTATTCCCTGACCTGATCCTCTTCCACCAAGGGTACATCTTCCTTGCTCCAGCCTTTCCCCCTGGTCTCTAGGATCTGGGATTCCTGAAGGCCGGACTTGCCAGTAAAGACTGAGGCAAAGAAGGCATTCAGTACCTCAGCCTTTTTCATGTCCTGTGTCACCAGGTCCCCTGGTGACATTCATTCAGCAGTTGGCCCACATTTTCCCTAGTCTTCCTTTTGTCACCTATGTACCGATGTCCAAAATACTGAAGTAATAAATGGAAGAAATGAAAACACAAACAAGAACTGGGAGACATAATATACACCTTTTCACCCTTGGACAATTCATACCTCCTACTGATAGACTTAATGTTAGGGTTTAGGAAACAGTTATCCTGAGGATAGCCTACTAAAAGCTGCCTTTCCCTATTTTAGCTCTAATACAGTTTATATTTGCTGCATGTTTAGTATCAAGCATAGGGTCAGTTAAAAGAACAGCAACATCTTCACAATGCTGTGAAGTTCTGTTTAACTTTTTTTCTTTAAAAAGTCTATTTAGTTCTTCAGGCCTACTAATGTCTGACCTCTTTTCACAAGTAGGATAAGAATTCTTATTTTACCTATTATATTTATACTTTTAGATAACACTACAGAAACTTTCAGTTGAGATTTATCTTCAGTATTAACCAATTTGTCTAAAAGATGCAAAAAAGTTATACATATATACATAAGTAGTTGATTATCTAAAGAGAAACTGCACAAGACCATTTTTTTGTCTTAATTTCAATGGGCTAGACACATAACAGGCTGATCAGCCTCACTTCGATCCCTGGGAAGGTGATGGAGCAGCTAGTCCTGGAAACCATTTCCAGGCACATGAAGGACAAGAAGGTCATCAGGAGTAGTCAGCATGTATTCACCAAGGGGAAGTCATGCTTGAGCAACTTGATAACCTTATACAATGAAATGACTGGCCTGGTAGATGAGGGGAGAGGAGTAGATATTGTCTACCTTGACATCAGGAAGGCTTTTGACACTGTCTCCCATAAGATCCTCAGAGAAGATGAAGAAGTATGGGCTGGATGAGCAGACAGTGAGGTGGATTGAAAACTGGCTGAACGGCTGGGCTCGGGAGGTGGTGATCAGCGGCACAAAGTTGAGTTGGAGGCCAGTAACTAGCGGTGTACCCCAGGGGTCAATACTGGGTCCGATCCTGTTCAACATCTTCATTAGTGGTCTGGATGATGGGGCAGTGTACCCTCAGCAAGTTCGTTGATGACACAAAACTGGAAAGAGTGGCTGATGCACTCAACTATTTTCTTTGGTGGACATGATGAGTTCAGAGTCTGAATTTCACAACATTGTGAAGCGCCTTAATTTTGAGCTCAAACACCCTTTACATATTTGCTATTGAAGACAAACAGGGAGAGAGGAGGGCGAGTGCAGTGTGCCTAATTCTTTCAAAAAAGTTTTTTGATGAAATTTTGTAGCAAAGTACATTACAGTGCTAGTGAGGGAGGGAAGACAGGAAACAAAACAACCAACCCAAAAACCAAAGCCATCACACATCACACATCACACACATACTATGCAAACCTCCTTCCTCAACTCCTGAGAAAGTTGCTGAGAATCCTGCTCTTGGCTAAAATCACTCAAGGACATATATGCTTATAAGTCTCTGAGGCTTCAGGGAAAGACAACTTTATTTCCACAGTTACAGTGGCATAACATTAAGAAAGCTGAAATGAACGCTTCTTGCTTAGTAATTTTGAAACAAAGATTGCCTCAAAAGATATGCAGAAAGTTTACAGTGAAGTAATTCTCAAGCCCCAGTACTAAAACAACCAAAACCTGCTAGCAATTAAACCAGTACCGTAGTTTAGTACCATAAAGCTAGCTGTCAATTAATAACTGTTCCTATTTCATGTCTTTTCTAATTGAGAAAAAGAAACAAATCAGAGCTCAAATTCACCTATGACATCAACAAGCAGAATTTTTTTTTTTACTTGTAATGAAAGTTGCACATGGCCATCTCGAAGAGGTTAATATGGCAATATCACTCAAAACACAACAGTATAAAAAGCTATAACAAAGTAGTTCTCTGGCTGATTTTTTGATAAGATTGTCTTAGACCAATTCTATTACAGTTTATGTCTAGAGGGGAAAAAAAAGTATTGCAAAGGAAGTTAAAACTGAAGCATAGATTAAGCAGCAAAGACATTTGTACTACTTAAACAGATTCAGTTAAACAAATTGCTGGGGCCAAAAAACTATTCGCAGTCATAACAACACATGAATTTTAAGTTTCTTACCTGTTCTGCAACTTTAACTCCTGAAAATCCTAAAGGAAACATCTTAACTCAGACTCAGAATGGTATAAATTTTGTGTTGTGGTCACAAAATTCTGTTTGACTTGCAACATTTTATTTTTTTAATAATCAAGTTTCCCCAAAACCACTCTGCTCGGAAACAAATCCATCAGATTAATACAAGTGCTCCAACTAAAAGATTTTTAAGTTAGTATTCTGCATAAACCAAGAGATATCTTCATAGAAAGCACATATGCTTATTATCATGAAACCATGACTAAAAGCAAGACAAAACAAAAAGATGAACAGTGCAACTTCTGCTTATCACATAATGTAGAAGTGGAAACGTTAGCAGGAGTATTGGTACTTACTGTGCCTGGCTCTGTCTGCTCCCGTAGTAACCAAGAAATGCAGACATGCCCGTTCAGACACAGAGGCAAGAACAGAAATAAAAAAGGGGGGAAAAATTAGAACACAAGCCACAGACGGTTTTAAAATGGCTTTTATTTATAGAAGTCATTACACATTCCTAATACAGTGATTTCCTGAAAATTACAGTATTTTGTAAACATGATTTACAGTTTAACCATACACAAAGCCTAGTTTTATTTCATAACAGAATAAATTATTTTTATAAAAAAATTAGTCAAGTGCAATTTTGCCCAATATTTAATTGCATACTAGAATTTAAGCCTATGAAACTAAGTAACAGATGCAATTTTCTAAATCTTTTGTTTGAACAGATTCACTTCAAAATTTAAGTTCTCACTCCCCCTACTTTCCCACCCACCCATTTAACATTACTTTCCTTGAAAAAATTACCTAGTTATGCAGTTTGACAGTTTTCCACAATATGGTGAAGGCCACTTTTGTTACACTTAAGCATTTACCAGGATGTCAAAATGCCCTGCAAACTATAGAGCAGGAGCCACCTAGAGATCTCCCATTTCAAATATTGAAAACTTCCAAGCTGAATTTTGCTTCAGTGGTATAAATGCAGATATTTTTAAGTTTGCCAACAGTTTGTTCTCATTCTATATAACTTGATTTCTTTAGAGATGCACACAATTTGCAGCAATACACAAATTTGACCATGTCCTAATCAGGCCTGCCATGCCTCTCACCTCTGTGGTGTTCTGCATCGCGATGCTTCTTGTCATCTTTTATTGCCATGTGAGACTGCCCATCCAGAGCACTAGAAAGGGCAAGAAGGCCAGCATTGCTTCAGAGTGGAGGGATTCCAGGAGGTTGAAGTCCTGATGGATGTGGTGTTAGAGGCACTGGAGGTCCACAGCCATGGGAGAGATGTTGAGCCTGCAACTGCTGCTGCTGTTCTCAGTGGTATCCATCATCCCCAGAAGAACAACGCATAGCACATAGTTTGGGAAGAAGGGAGAGGTTTCATTAGCTATTGAGAACCAGTAGGGTTTTCTTTTTTTAAAATCTAGACTCTCTTCTCTTTGTCCCACCACACTATATATCCTACACTATATTATGCTATAGAAACGCTGTCTGTGGACAACTCTGCTCATATCCCATAAACCAAAAAGGTTAGTTGGATACTTGCTCTGCAGCCTGAGAAAAGGTTTGACTACAGTAAATTGTTTTGGGCAGCCACTTCCTGTCACAATTTTACCAGTGACATAAACAGCAGCAGCAGAATTCCAAAGAGGGCCTGGATACCTTTCTCTTTTTAATCCAAGCAAATATCACTATTCTGGGAAAAAATAAACTTCATTGGCAAGATTGATATTTACACTAAAAAATAAATAAATTTGGAAACAGTAAGTATACTTCTAATTTGAATATTAAAAGAACCTAAAAGACACTGCTCCAGTTCATATTTAATTAGTGTAGTGAAATGTATATTTTATTCTAGCTAAGCTTTTGAAAAAAATTGTTCATGAACTGACACTGTGTTAAGGAACCAACTTTGAGCTTATAATCCTGGTACTCCAGATAACATCAACAAGCTCATGGAACTCCTGACAAGAAATATGGTATTAATGAATTAAAACATCTCCTTCTGTGTCAAAAGCAGCTTGCAACATCAAGTCCATAGAGAGTGGACATACAACGCAGTAACCAAACTGGCAAAATAACCTTTAAGCAATTTTAGAAACCGAGTTCTTAAAATGGAATGACTTTCCGATACTGTAAATATTAGATATTTTCTAATTAAAGTTGTTATGGTTTTATTAACATTTTTCCAAGTTCAACTATCCACCTAATTTGTCCAAAAAAATCTCAGCACAGATTTTTAGACTCTTGAGAAGATTAAGCTTCAAAATCATCTTTAGCTTGGACATAGCCCCCCTTTAGGTTGCTAGAAGAAAACAGATTTTCAGCCTCTTCCTGCTTTCTTGTGCCCATGCTGCTGGGCATATGAAGAGAAGACAGAACACACCTCTCTCCTTTGGCCATGCTCTACCATTCCTCTGCTAAAGGTAGGCACCATGAAAAAAAGAAAAAGAAGAGTACCACCAAATCCATGGAATCAAAGAGAAGACAGACAAGCAAGTGCCTGAACAGGATGATCAGACATGAGCATCTGACCTGGTGAAGGCCATGGTACTGTAAGAGCAAGCAAAGTTGTTATTGAACTACTGAGAACTACTGAAATCATAGAAATACCTAGAATAAAGCTCACAATACTTTGCAAATTACTTCAAAATACTCAATTCAAAATAAAAAAATTATCTTCTTCTATAGAATCATAGAATCATAGAATCATTGAGGTTGGAAAAGACCCTTAAGATCATCCAGTCCAACCGTCAACCCAACACCACCACCCACTAAACCATGTCCCTAAGCGCCTCATCTACTCGTCTTTTAAATACCTCCAGGGATGGGGACTCAACCACTTCCCTGGGCAGCCTGTTCCAATGTTTCACCACTCTTTCAGTAAAGAAATTTTTCCTCACGTCCAATCTAAACCTCCCCTGGCGCAACTTGAGGCCATTTCCTCTTGTCCTATCACTAGTTACTAGGGAGAAGAGACCGACACCCACCTCGCTACAACCTCCTTTCAGGTAGTTGTAGAGAGCGATGAGGTCTCCCCTCAGCTAACCTTTTCTCCAGGCTAAACAACCCCAGTTCCCTCAGCCGCTCCTCATAAGACTTGTTCTCCAGACCCCTCACCAGCCTCGTTGCCCTTCTCTGGACATGCTCCAGCACCTCAACGTCCTTCTTGTAGTGAGGGGCCCAAAACTGAACACCGTATTCGAGGTGCGGCCTCACCAGTGCCGAGTACAGGGGCACGATCACTTCCCTACTCCTGCTGGCCACACTATTTCTGATACAGGCCAGGATGCCATTGGCCTTCTTGGCCACCTGGGCACACTGCCGGCTCATGTTCAGCCGGCTGTCAACCAGCACCCCCAGGTCCTTCTCTGCTGGGCAGCTTTCCAGCCACTCTTCCCCAAGCCTGTAGCGCTGCATGGGGTTGTTGTGACCCAAGTGCAGGACCCGGCACTTGGCCTTGTTGAACCTCATACAATTGGTCTGGGCCCATCGATCCAGCCTGTCCAGGTCCCTCTGCAGAGCCTTCCTACCCTCGAGCAGATCAACACTCCCGCCCAACTTGGTGTCGTCTGCAAACTTCCTGAGGGTGCACTTGATCCCCTCATCCAGATCATCGATAAAGATATTAAACAAGACCGGCCCCAGTACTGAGCCCTAGGGAAGGAACACCGCTCGTGACCGGCCGCCAACTGGATGTAACTCCATTCACCACAACTCTCTCGGCCTGGCCGTCCAGCCAGTTTTTGACCCAGCACAGAGTACACCTGTCTAAGCCGTGAGCCACCAGCTTCCCTAGGAGAATGCTGTGGGAGACGGTGTCAAAGGCCTTACTGAAGTCCAGGTAGACCACATCCACAGCCTTTCCCTCATCCACTAGGCGGGTCACCTGGTCATAGAAGGAGATCAGGTTGGTCAAGCAGGACCTGCCTCTCATGAATCCGTGCTGGCTAGGCCTGATCCCCTGGTTGTCCCGCTCATGCCTTGTGAGCGCCCTCAAGATGAACCGCTCCATAATCTTCCCCGGCACCGAGGTCAGGCTGACAGGCCTGTAGTTCCCCGGATCCTCCTTCCGGCCCTTCTTGTAGATGGGCGTCACATTGGCAAGCCTCCAGTCGTCCGGGACCTCCCCTGTTAACCAGGACTGCTGATAAATGATGGAGAGTGGCTTGGCGAGCACCTCCGCCAGCTCCCTCAGCACTCTCGGGCCAATCCCATCCAGCCCCATAGACTTGTGAGCGTCCAGGTGGCATAGCAGGTCGTTAACTGCTTCCTCTTGGATTATGGGGGGTTCATCCTGCTCGCTGTCCCTGTCTTCCAGCTCAGGGGGCTGAATACCCTGAGGATAACTGGTCTGCCTGTTAACGACTGAGGCAAAGAAGGCATTGAGTACCTCAGCCTTTTCCTCATCCTTGGTGACAATGTTCCCCCCCCCCCGCATACAATAAAGGATGAAGATTCTCCTTGGCTCTTTTCTTGTCATTAATATATTTGTAAAAACATTTTTTGTTGTCTCTAACGACAGCGGCCAGATTGCGTTCTAGCTGGGCTTTTGCCTTTCTCATTTCCTCTCTGCATGACCTAACGAGATCCCTGTACTCTTCTTGAGTTGCCTGCCCCTTCTTCCACAAGCGGTAAACTCTCCTTTTTTTCCTGAGTCCCAGCAAGAGCTCCCCGTTCAGCCAGGCCGGTCGTCTTCCCCGCCCGTTCTTCTTACGGCACATGGGGACAGCCTGCTCCTGCGCCTTTAAGACTTCCTTCTTGAAGAACGTCCAGCCTTCCTGGACCCCTTTGCCCTTCAGGACTGTCTCCCAAGGGACTCTCTCAACCAGCGTCCTGAACAGGCCAAAGTCCGCCCTCTGGAAGTCCATGGTTGCGGTTTTGCTGGCCCCCCTCCTTACTTCACCAAGAATCGAATTCTATCATTTCATGGTCGCTAAGCCCAAGACGGCCTCCGACCACCACATCTCCCACCAGTCCTTCTCTGTTTGTAAACAGCAGGTCGAGCAAGGCACCTCCCCTGGTAGGCTCACTTACCAGCTGTGTCAGGAAGTTGTCTTCCACACACTCCAGGAACCTCCTAGACTGCTTCCTCTCTGCCGTGTTGTATTTCCAGCAGACATCCGGGAAGTCCCCCATGAGAACAAGGGCTAGCGATTGAGAGACTTCTGCCAGCCGCTTGTAGAACGCTTCATCCGCCCCTTCATCCTGGTTGGGTGGTCTATAACAGACTCCCAGCAGGATATCTGCCTTGTTGGCCTTCCCCCTCATCCTTACCCATAGACACTCGACCTTATCATCATCATCACCATTGTTGAGCTCTAGACAATCGAAACACTCCCTAACATACAGGGCCACCCCACCGCCTCTCCTTCCTCGCCTGTCCCTTCTGAAGAGCCATCCATTGCAGCACTCCAATCGTGGGGAGTCACCCCACCATGTTTCTGTGATGGCGACTAAGTCATATCTCTCCCGCTGCACAATGGCTTCCAGCTCCTCCTGTTTGCTGCCCATGCTGCGTGCATTGGTGTAGATGCACTTGAGCTGGGCTATCGATTTCACCCCCGGCATCGGCACGCCACCCCTAGGCTCATCTCTAGTGAGCCTGGTTTTATCCCCTTCCCCCTTTGAACCTAGTTTAAAGCCCTCTCAATGAGCCCTGCCAATTCATGAGCAATGATCCTTTTCCCCCTGTGAGACAGCTGAACTCCATCTGTCGCCAGCAGGCCCGGTGCCGTGTAAACCTCCCCGTGATCAAAAAAGCCAAAATTCCTCCGATGGCACCAGCCCCTGAGCCACGTGTTGATCTGGTGTGTTTTCCTGTTCCTTTCAGTATCCTTCCCTGCCACTGTAGGGATAGAGGAAAACACTACCTGTGCTCCCGATCCTTCAACCAGTCGCCCCAGTGCCCTGAAGTCCCTTTTGATCACTGCAGGACTTCTCTCTGCAACCTCATCACTGCCAGCCTGTATAACCAACAGCGGGTAATAATCGGAAGACCGATATAGATCCAAAGAGTCTTTAAGACAAATCAATGACAATACCTATATAATAATACCTACTGGCATGTTAATGATTTTATTATTCAGATAACTACTGCACCCCTAGACTTTTAGTTCTCATACCTCCATCCCAAAACATGCCTTGAGCTGTTTATAAATTTGTAGACAGAAGTGACTCACACTGTACTGGACCTGCTAAGCCTTTGCTTCTCTGCTATTCCCAACTGTAAAGCAGCCATCATTTATTTATTTTTGGTCTAAAGAGGACAAATCTTAAAATTTGCCATGGATCCCCTAAGCAATTCTACAAGGCCATGAGTTTACCAAAGCTTTAGCTTCTCACACCAAGTTTTAGTAATTCCTTTTCACGTGCTGCATAAAAAGTATCAGCCTTCACTGCAAGACACAACACATTCCCATCACTATTCTTGCCAACTCTTAATAAGAGCCTAAATATGTTTAAAAAGCAAGATAAGAGAAGTAGCTTTTATTATTTTAATAAGTTTTTACATGAACCTGAAAACTAACATTTTGAAGAAAGCATTAAAAACTAAGATTTTTTTAAAATTTGAAATAGTTAAAGCAGCAGGCCAGCTTCTACAAAATAAAGACCAAATCAAGTAGCTATTGTTAGTGAAACTTCATTTTAAATACATTGCTGCTTCTTTAGAAGCATCAGTAAAGAGCACTGACAGGACTGCTGGTTTTTTTTTTATCCACCCTCTAAAGAACAAGAGGACATTTCTCCTCACAGACTTTATCAAGAGTTGAGTAGCTTCCAGCGTATTTCCTTAAGTCAGGAGACAACTTGATGTTTTGGCAGGTTCTTTTAGAGATATGATTTCTTAGTCATTCCTCTCCTCTTTGACCACTTAGACCAGGTCAGTCATCTGCACTCTAGCCATCAGACAACATGCATCAACAGTACTGTAGTGCAATCATAGCCTTGGTCTTACTTGTCCCCATCTGCACTACCAAATCGGATTACATAGTTGTGGTGTGCAATTGGCTAAGGACAAAAAGTGATTTCTCCCCTCCAAATTGATATCTTGGAGAGAAATCCGCTCCTTTCTCCAACAGCCTGATCAGATTAGCTTCTTTTGCAATGCAGGCATGGGAAGGTCCAAACAGGGAAATGAAGATAAATTGTTTCCATTCATGCCTGTATGACTCCAGGAAGCCTGTGAAGATTCCCTTTTTCATGCCTCTCTTGCCTGGTTTAATTAGCAAACAAGTTAACCCACAGGATTTCAAGAACCATAGTGTGATGACTTTACAAATCAAACTGTTAGGGACATGTTACCTACGATTACCTTGGCTCTGCATTGTAGCCTACACGCAGTCAGTGTATTTCAAAAAAAGGTTCTGAAGCCAAAAGTACGTGACATGGGCCACATCCTGTTTCTCTGACAGGACTGAATACGAATAGCGAGGAGCAAAGTCTGCAATGCTCAGTTTAAGGAGCAGAACAGAATATGAAAGCCATAAGGGGAAATGCACTAGAATCTTAGAATCTTAGCAAAATGGGTACTGAGGGTAGCAGAGAAAAATGGTCCCCAAAGACGCTTAAATATGCAACTATGTTAAATTGACTTAAGACTGAAAACTTGATCATGATCTTTTATGCCAATGGAAGTACACTGTTGTTTAATGTTTATTATCTAAGGCTTGCTGCCGTTCAAGACTTATGTATAGCTATTTCTTGTTTATATGCTACCTATTCATAATAGGTTGCAAGTTTTCCCTAACACAATAGATAGACAATCGTTCCCGGGA
Source organism: Aptenodytes patagonicus (assembly GCF_965638725.1). Taxonomy (NCBI): domain Eukaryota; kingdom Metazoa; phylum Chordata; class Aves; order Sphenisciformes; family Spheniscidae; genus Aptenodytes; species Aptenodytes patagonicus. The sequence goes on from NC_134981.1 coordinate 16,092,324, forward strand.
GTTTGTGTTCCATATCTTTTTATTTATACAATTTGAATTGTTACAAGTATATTATATTCTCTTTCTAGAATGGGGAAAAGGAATATGTGCTGCACACAAAGGGAGAAACTAAAGAACAGGGAGATGGATAACAGAAGTGCTCACTGCAGTATTTAATAACTAGACATTTGCCAGTTAGATCCTAGAAACAATTATGTTATGCATATAATCACTTTCCTGTCACTTCAAAGATACTAATGCCAGCTCTGTCACCTCTTAAGAACTCATCAGCAGTGAGATATAAAACTGAAGTTGGAAGCAGTATCGTGATCCACTATGCATGTTCACTAGCATTTAATTAAAAAACAGACACAGTTGCTATAAGAAATGTGCTCAGCAAAGGATGAGTAACAGATCTGTCTTACTAACAATTATTATCATTATTATATGCAGAGCAAGGGCTGTGTCTGGTTTCAGAGGGAAGTGAGAAGGTGGAGAAGAGTGCAACGATACATACATAAGCAACTGCACTGAGATAATTAACAACAGCATTGATTTTAAAAGCATCTCTACCGTTTGCTTGCAAAAACATAAATTCTTCATATTCACAAAGGGAGAGAGGGAGGGGCAAATTCAGCTTAATGTCTATAAGCAGGTTTTATTGCCTCAAATTTATTTCCCAATATCCCCCTAATCAGGCTGCAAAGACCCAAAATCAGCATGTGAAAAACTCGGTTCTCTGAGCAAGCACCTCCTAGCAATTTTAAAGGTAGTACAGTTCTTCACCTCAAACATTCTAGGCAAGTTCCAGCTATAAAGAGCTCTTTAGGATCAAAATTGGGAATTCATTTTCAATCTCTGCCGCAGATTTCCTAATACACGGTGAATAAAGTTTTGTGACACAGATTTCCTGTCCATAAGCAATGACATGTCTCCTTTTTGCTCCTTGTCTATTCCATTTAGAGCTTGAGCTCCTACAATCCCCCTTCCTGCCTTAAAGAAGCTCTGTTGAGGTCAAACACCTACAGTCTAGTTAAAAACCTAGTTTTGAATTCAAAGTTTTAAACAGAGCATTCTGCAACTCTTAAAATGGATGTGCGATATACTTCAATATCTGTTCAATAGCACTGAATTTAAATTCAGATGTGGTTGCACACTAAGAATGGAAAAAGATTATCCCTGGTCCCAAACTACAATAGCTGTGTTCTCTAGCATCCTTCTAACTAAACATCCAATGGGAGGAAAAGAGTTTAAATAAAATAAATGTCTCCAGTAATATAACCAACAGATTCCTCCAGCTCCATAGAGGTGTTTTGAAAAATATCTGGCAAGTACGACAGTCATTTAGAGACTTAAAAAAAAAAAGAGAGGACAGTATTTCATATCAACTTCTGTATAACTGAAGAAATATGACTTTGTTACATGCACACAAGAAGAAAGACGAGAAAAATATTTATTACAATTTCATTGCCGTGTTCTCCCCCTTCAGATCTTCAGGGCATCTTCAGACTTTTCATTTACTTGCTTAAGTAGCAGAAAGAAGTGAGAATTAAGAGTCAAACATTTATAGTCAATGAATTCTTTACATTTCTTGAGCAACCTTGGTATTCCCAAACAGAAAAACAGCAACGACCAGCACCATCTCTTTAGCTCCAACTTCACAATGGGGGCCACTGCTTAAGTACACACAGCTAGATGACCAAGTGATGGCCTTTGCCCTCACTGTTTAGAAAGATTCTTAAAGCCAGTATTGCAGTTGTTACTTTCCCAAAAAGGAAACAACCTAAGATTGTGCTCCTGCCAGACCCAGTCTTATCTCCCCACTCTGAAAAAAAACAAACACCTGCACACACCACCCACATTAGCAACACTCAAATCTAGCAGGAGTAAACTCATTAGACAGTCTAAACCATTAATTAAATATTTGCATTTAAGTTTTCAGTAACTACTTTTCAAGAGTATTTCAGCTACAGAGAAGAAAATTCTGGAGGATGACAGACAACCTGCCTTAAGAATACATCCACATTCTTCATTACACACATGAACAGACTCAAATACTAGCATATACAGGCAATACTAGCCAATATGGATAGTTTACTAATCCATTTTCTAACTCTGCTTCAGCAGCAGAAGCTGTGTTTCCTCTTCATTCCTGCTGGATGTTTTTTTTCCTTTGATATTATCACTATTAGATTCACTAATTGCAAAGTGAGTTAGCAGTCCCTGCAAGACACTTCCTTCTGACCTATATGAACCCTAATCTTCAGTACCATAGCAGTAATCTGCAAAACTAAGCTCTGAGTTTGTCTTCTTATTGCCTACTCGTTTCTCCCTGTTTAAATTAATTTTAGAAAAAAATTCAAGTCAGCTACTACTTTCATTGCTTAATTTTCTACCTAATTCCTTTGAAACATCTGTGTTTATTTCAGTTCATTTGGTTTCCTTACTTCCTCTTCTTTCAAAGGCTCAGATTTTATTCTGACAGATAGGAAGCTACACTATACCATAGTACAGAAACTTGAAAGTGCACACTACTGCATCTCTAACTAATAACCTGAGAATGGAGTCTTTGTAGCTTTTTACAAGTTATCTGAAAACTCTCCATTAACTGAACAAGTCACAGTGCCTTGGGTGTGGGAAATGAATGTCTCTTCAGAACAAAAAAGTGTCTTCAGAAGGCCTCTTCCATTTATAAGCTACATAAAATATCATCCTACTAAGGAGATTTAAGTCCACAGGAGGACAGTATTGGCAAAAGCTATCCAAAGCCTACAAATTTCATACATACAAATTTTATGTGTAACAATGGGACAACTATTTAAAGAGTCAACTATCTCAATGGAAAAAATCTGCTCCTTTTTCATAGTTTATTACAGATAGATGCATAGAGATAGTATCTCTGGGTCTTGCAATTTATTTTTCACTCCCACAAAAATCATAAACTTCTTACTGTGTAGATAACTGATGTCAAAAAAGATATCAAATTCAGAAGGAAGATGAAAAGGTTATCTTAAGTTTCTTTTTGTTATTATTTTCTAATATTAACAGAACAATTTCTGAACAGAAGGCTCTTCAAAAGTTTTTCACAGTTCCTGCTTCCCCTTGTTCAAACAACACAAACCACACTAAATCTTAATTGCACATCTTTTACCCACTTCTTTTGGAAAGGGGGAAGGGGTTGTTAAACTGCCTCACACTTTAATTAGAAAACTGAAGATATACTGGGAAAAAGGCAGCTTCCCCCCCACCCACACATACCCCAAACATTTCTTTTCTCACAAATTAACTTCATTTAAGATAACTGAAATAAGGCTGAGAAGAGGTTGTATTTCACTGCTCTGCAGATACAGAGATAAGCACACTAACAAATTAAGCCCTTCTGCCACCTTTATCTATAAAAATTAGGATATAAGACCCTCAGCATGTCCAAACTTCTCCATGAAACTACTACAAAAGAATATGAATTATATGGTTCTGGATTAGAGTAATTTCTCTGTTTTCCTTTCTTCAACTCCTTTTCTATTTCTTCACATGATCCTTTCCTCCCTGAATTAGTTTCCTCCTTTTCAGACTTCATTTTCAGCTCTCCTGATTCCTAAAACACAACCCCATAGAAACTTGTCTCCTCTTTGTTCTTCATAAAACTCAAAATAGTGTTGAAGATTATCATAAGTTTTTTTATTGAATCTTTCTATATTTTGTGTTTGATAGTGAATAAGCGACTATAAGAACATTTTGATCAATCTTTATGTTAGCGTTATGTAGGGGTTGCTGTGTTATTCACTGGACCATGTTAGCCTTAGTCTTAATTCTCTAGACTGTAACCAGACCACTTAGGCTTTATTGTATATGGGATGAGTTATTTGACAACTTGACAAGGTAGATGAATATCTAGCTAACTTGGCAACGAAACTTACTTTTAAGGTGTCCTGAAGTGAACTGCCTTCATTATAATACTAAAAAACACACCCACAGGTCAAGAAGACCCTTGCCCAGGTGAAGACCCTTCCCCTGCGCAAGCATAGTAACAGAAGAGAATGACACAACCGATATTATAATTGTATGCAAATCACTAACCAATCATTGTAACTGGGAGTGTACTACCTTGTAATTCTTGTGTATAAATGTAACGGTGATCTAGCCATAGGTGTGCTTGATTTGTGAAAATTCCACCTTGCACCCGGCGCCGCAATAAAGAATGCCTGCTTTCTAAAACTCCAAATTGAGTCTTAGAGAGTTCTTCATCTGCCGACTTATGGTAACAATAGGAAAAGCAATATTGATTTCAACTGGCTCATGAAGATTAAAAAGAGTGCCCCATGCACTGGTGCCCTAACTACACTTTTACACCGATGTATACCTGTTTCACTGTAAAATATTTATTCTACAGATTTGTACTATACGGTTTTGCCATAAAATAATAAACCTAGCCAGCTCTAGAGTCCCATCCTCCCCTTGCATTAGGGATCGAAATACATTCTTTAATCTCACTAAATTAAGAAAAGTTAGCATAAACACTTACAAACATGAACTCCCCATACACTTGATCTATAAGGCTAAAATTTATTCTTTATCAAAAGAAAGAAGGAAAAAAAAGCTAGTTGCAGTCTGACATAGATAGGCATGAAGCTGCCACACTAACTTCTCTAAAACAAAAATACATATTCTATTGATCAGCAATTTAGTTCAGGCGAAAAACTATTCCACAGAAAAATTACAACACAGGAAGAGGATATTGGATTTTAACTTGGGGTCAACAAACCACTGGGGTACATAGATCACTTCCAAGGGACCTGCAAAAGGTAACTGAGAAAGCAATTGTCAAAAAGGTCAAAGCAGTTATATTGAAATCTGCACTTTGCTAGCAAAACCCATCAATTCAGTTTTCCATTACAACAACTAGGGGTTTTCTGAGAGCTCTTAAACCCCCAACATCTTTATCTGTTCCTACTCATGCTGCAGGATAACTTCATGGCCATGCTTTGCTTCTTCCTTTCTCAGCTAATCCCTCTGCATTTGATTTCAACTCATGTGCAGTCCCAGCTGAGTTTCTCTTTTGTCTTGGCCAACTGATTCATTCTTCCCATACAATTCCTTGCTCCTCCCATTCCACCATATCTCAGACTTCTTTTAAGATAAGCACTGAAGGTCACATCACATTTTTATTAATTTCAGCCTATCGACTGTTCATCTACTCTAAATTATCCCACTTATCTCACTTCAAATGTGAATGCAAAGTGGATATTAGTAAGAGCATAAGGCACACTCATCTCTTCAGTCAGTCTCCTTTTACTTTCTTGCTATCTTAGGGAGAATATGGGCAGTATTTACAAAAATTATCTTCAAACATGGAAAGCTATTCTGTCTACGTACATTTAAATCACTCTCTGGAGGAAGTAAACCCTTGCTCTTGGATTAGACAACCTACCCATCTGTGCCTACAATTTTTACGTATGTGGACCGACCCTCCTCAGTCTCAACCATCTTCAAAAGCAAACCATCCATAACCCCCATTTTGACTTTCCAGCAGTCATTCCATATTCTCTTTATTAAAGCCCACTAAACATTTGCTTTAATCCTTGCCTGGAACTCTACTCTTCCAGCATTTTGATCTGACTTTAGTCCTTTCCATTCCACTGGAACTATTCCTTTCAAAGCAATTTGTTTTACAGAACTCATCTGGATGCAAGTTCACAAAGAGAAGGAATCATCTCTAACATATTAATCTCCTTTGCTTCGATCTATCTAACTCTTCCTGAAACGTCATCCTCCATTGACTTTTCTGGTCTTCTATTTGCTGCTCTCACCTACACACGATCCTCCTAATCTTACCAGTCCCCTCTGCACCTCTCTCCTACTACGAAGTAGACCAACTTACAGCTCTACACCATTCAACATTTACATCCCATATCCCCAACATCTGCTCAGTATGTGGTAAAGTAATCTAGCAAGTGGTACCAACTCAATGCTGGCAACTCACATGCTCATCTGGTTGGAATCTACTTTCTCTCTGTATTAGTAGCTGCAGCTGCATAGCTTCAGTTTTGAGCTATAGTTAACCCAATTTTTTCTAACCATTTCCCTTACATTCCTTTCTTGAAAGATGTTTAGCTTCATAAATTTGTCACCATATACTTGGTCTTACCTTTGACTTGTAGCCAAGACATCAGCTCTAGATGAGAGAGCCACCTAAAAAGATGCAGCTTCTTCTATCCATACACGTAACAAAATTTGCAAGGTAAGGGGAGTCTGGCCTGCAACTCAGTTACATTTGACTAATGGATGCAGTCTTCCCCTACTCAGAATGTCCCTGAGAACAGGGAAAAATTTCTCCGCTAAAACACTGTCTCATTTAGACACTGCCCTTCTCCCAGTAATGGGCAGAGACTTTGGAAGAAACAGATGAGCCCAAGACATTGACACCTGGCTCTAAGACTGATGCCTCCACCAGAACTTTGGTTTTTTTATAACCACGGAAGAATCTTCGAGACACAAGGTACGCTAGGGCCTGATGGGATCCACCTGTCCTAATGGGGGAAACACTTCTTTGCTCATAAGCTGGCAGGACTGACTGAGAGTGCTTTAAACTAGAATCGGTGGGGGAAGGGGATACCATCAGGAGAGCTGAAGGTAAGCCAAGGGTTGCATGGCATCGCCTGAGAGTGACAATGCTAGTGGGAACATTTACGCTGCTCCAGGGAGCACAGAGGGCTTAGGAGCACATCTGAAATGCTTGTACACACGTAGTATGAAAAACAAACAGGATGAACTGGAAGCCTTGGTCCATTCCCACAGCTATGATATCACTGGTATTAGCAAGACTTGGTGGAATGAGTCCCACGACTGGAGTGCTGGGATGGAGGGCTACAGGCTGTTCAGGAGGGATAGGCAGGGCAGGCGAGGTGGAGGAGTGGCACTGTATGTAAGGGAGAGATTTGACTGTACAGCCCTTACAGTTAGGGATGATGTGGTTGAGAGCCTCTGGGTGAGGATTAGGGGGATGGAAAACAAAGCAGATGTTGTAGTGGGTGTCTACTACCGATCGCCCAGCCAGGATGACAGCACTGATGAGTTATTCTGTAGACAATTAGGAGAAATCTCTGGATCGGTAGCCCTTGTCCTTATGGGAGATTTCAACTTCCCAGACATCTACTGGGAACACCATACTGCTATGACAAGCGAGTCTGGGAAATTCCTGAAGTTTGTAGTGGATAACTTCTTGTCACAAGTACTCAGGGAGCCAACTAGGACAGATGCCCTCCTAGACTTGTTGTTTGTGAATAGAGAAGGACTCGTGGGAGATGTGATGGTAGGTGGCTGTCTTGGCCACAGTGATCACAAAATGGTTGAGTTTAAAATTTTCAGTGTAATGAGAAAAAAGGACAGCAGAGTTTCTACCCTGGACTTCAAGAGAGCAAGCTTGAAGCTATTCAGGGAGCTACTTAGCAGTGTCCCCTCGGAATCTGCTTTTGAGGGCTTAGGGGGTCCATGAGTGTTGGTCATTTTTTAAGAACCACCTTTTAAAAGCACAGGCGCAGGCAATCCCATTGTGTCATAAGTCAAGCAAGTGGTTGAATGTTCATAAGTCCATGGGGCCTGATGGGATTCATCCCAGAGTACTGAAGGAGATGGCGGATGTTATAGCAGGACCCCTCTCAATCATCTACCAAAGGTCCTGGGAGGCTGGGGAGGTCTCTGCTGACTGGAAGCTAGCCAACGTTATTCCAATTTACAAGAAGGGCATGAGGGAAGACCCAGGAAAATACAGACCTGTTAGTCTAACCTCAGTTCCTGGAAAAATTATGGAGAAGATCATACTGGGTGCTCTTGAAAGGCATTTAAGGGACAACGCAGTCATCAGGCACAGTCAACATGGGTTCATGAAGGGAAAGTCCTGTTTAACTAATTTGATATCCTTCTACAATAAGGTCACCTGCCCAGTGGATGAAGGGACGGTGGTGGATGTAGTTTTTCTGGATTTTAGTAAGGCTTTTGATACTGTCCCTCACAGCATCCTTCTGGACAAGTCGTCTAACTGTGAGATGAGCAGGTACACGGTGCGCTGGGTGAAGAACTGGCTGAAGGGCAGGGCTCAAAGGGTTGTAGTGAATGGGGCTACATCTGGCTGGCGACCAGTCGGTCACCAGCAGTACTCCTCGGGGCTCAATTCTAGGGCCAGTTCTGTTCAATATTTTTATCAGTGATTGGGATTCAGGAGTTGAATGCACCCTTAGCAAGTTTGCTGATAATACTAAACTGGGAGGTGCTGTTGACTCTCTTGAGGGACAGGAGGCCTTGCGGAGGGATCTAGGTAGATTGGAGCATTGGGCAATCATTAATAGGATGAAATTTAACAAGTCCAAATGCTGGATTCTGCACCTGGAATGGAGTAATGCCGGGCACAAGTATAAATTGGGAGAGCAGCAGCTGGGGAGCAGCCCTGCAGAAAGGGATCTGGGGGTGCAGGTTGGCAGCAGGCTCAACAGGAGTCAGCAGTGTGCCCTGGCAGCCAAGAGGGCAAACTGCATCCTGGGGTGCATCAAACACAGCACAACCAGCCGGTCAAAAGAGGCGATTATGCTGCTGTATTTAGCATTGGTGCGGCCTCACCTGTACTGTGTGCAGTTCTGGGCCCCACAATTTAAGAAGGCTGTTAAGGTACTTGAATGCGTCCAGAGGGCAACAAAGCTGGTGAAAGGGCTGGAAGGCATGTCCTATGAGGAGCAGCTAAGGACTCTGGGGTTGTCTAGTTTGGAGAAAAGGAGGCTGAGGGGCGACCTCATTGCTCTCTACAGCTTCCTGAGGAGGGGAAGTGGAGAGGGAGGTGCTGATCTCTTCTCCCTGGTATCCTGTGACAGGATGCGTGGGAACGGCTCAAAGCTACGTCAGGGGAGGTTCAGACTAGATATTAGGAAACATTTCTTTACCGAGAGGGTGGTCAAACACTGGAACAGGCTTCCTAGAGAGGTGGTCGATGCCCCATATCTGTTGGTATTTAAGAGGCATTTGGACAATGCCCTTAATAACATGCTTTAACTTTTGGTCAGCCCTGAATTGCTCAGGCAGTTGGACTAGATGATTGTTGTAGGTCCCTTCCAACTGGAACTAAACTATTCTATTCTACTCTATTCTAGTCTATATTGCTGCTTCAAGGTCCTCCCTTTCCCTATCAGTACAGGAAGCGGGGGAAAAAAAAAAATCAAATGTTACACACCTTGTCCCATGTTTTCTGTTTTGAGTAGGACAAACTACCAATACACATCAATAAAGCTATCTTATTTTTCCTCAAAACTTAGTGACATTTGCAATAAAAATTTGACCATAGTTCGGAGACTGGTATTTTGGGAATACCAATTATCATGCTGACCAATACCATCTCCATTCACCACCTATTTTAAACTTCTTTTAGAAGTCTTAAGCCTTTGTGTTCTAACAGTAACGAACATGATAGAATTCTGGCTTGTAATTAAGCTTTCTATGTATTAAAAGAACCATGAAGAATAAGCCAGGAAGTTTCCGCAGTTCTTACTGCCAGAATTCAGTTAAATCAGACTTGGGGTTACCTAGTTTATGTTAAAAGTGAGGACACAGTGTCTCGTGCTCATTAGATCTCATTTTATTTAAAAGAACTAAGCAATCCCCCCCCCCCCCGCATTAATTTGCTTGGCACATAATGCAGATCACTGCTGAGAAGGACCTAAAGTAATTCTACAGCTGCTTAGCTCTTCCCTTGCACTACGTTCTGCATTCATTTCTGCTCTAGCCTGTATTTCTATTTTATAATGAAACATACAGTCTACTTATTTCTAGGCTGTCCAAGGATTAACTAGACACTGTACTACATCTGGGTGGGATGGAGTTAATAGTCTTCATAGCAGCCTGCATAGTGCTGTTTTGGATTTGTGACCAAAACAGTGTTGGTAACACACCAGTGTTTTAGTTATTGCTGAACAGTGCTTACATAGCGTCAAGGCCTCCCCCCCCCAACTGTCCTAGTTTCGGCTGGGATAGAGTTAATTTTCTTCCTAGTAGCTGGTATAGTGCTGTGTTTTGGATTTAGGAGGAGAACAAAGTTGATAACACACCCATGTTTTAGTTGTTGCTAGGTAATGCTTACACTAGCCAAGGACTTTTTAGTTTCCCATGCTCTACCGACTGAGAAGGCTGCAGGTGCACAAGAAGCTGGGAGGGGGCACAGCCAGGACAGCTGACCCAAACTGGCCAAAGGGATATTCCATACCATATAACGTCATGCTCGGTGTATAAGCTGTGATCGCTGCTCGGGGACTGGCTGGTCGGCAGGTGGTGAGCAGTTGCATCACTTATTTTTCCTGAGTTTTGTTCTTCTCTTTCTCTCGTTGTTTTCCTTTTCATTACAATTTATTATTATTTTAATTATTAACTTGTGGGTTGAGATAATAAAAGCTTTTCTTACTTTTGCTCTTCCGATTCTCTCCCCCATCCCACTGGAGTGGCGGGGGGGGGGGAAGTGAGCAAGCAGCTGTGTGGTGCTTGGTTGCCGACTAGGGTTAAACCATGACACCCACTCTGCCTCCCCAGCGAATAGTCTGGGGGTGCACAAGAAGTTGGGAGGGAACACAGCTGGGACAGCTGACCCCAACTGACCAAAGGGATATTCCATACCATATGATGTCATGCTCAGCAATCAAACCTCGGGGAAAGGAGAATGAAGGGGGGACGTTCAGGGTTATGGCATTTGTCTTCCCAAGTAACTGTTAAGCATGCTGAGGCCCTGCTTTCCAGGATGTGGATAAACATCTGCCTGCTGATGGATGGGAAGTAGTGAATGAATTCCTTATTTTGCTTTGCTTGCATGAGCAGCTTTGCTTCACTTATTAAACTGTCTTTATCTCGACCCACAAGTTTTTCTCACTTTTGTCCTTCTGATTCTCTCCCCCATCCTGCTGAGGGGGAGTGAGTGAGCAACTGGGTGGGGGCTGTTGTGGTTTAACCTCAGCCGGCAACTAAGCACCACACAGCCACTTGCTCACTGGATACATCGATAACATCGGTGAGTTATCAACATTGTTCTCACCCTAAATCCAAAACACAGCACTGTACCAGCTACTAGGAAGGAAATTAACTCTATCCCTGCCGAAACCAGGACAGGGCTTACTTGCCAGCCCGTGTCAACCCACCACACACACTCATAAGAATAAACCCTCAAGAAGTTAACCTCATCCTTTTAAAGTTTCACACGCTACAATACCAGAGTTAGCTGGCAACCACAGCCAAGGAAAGAAAAAAATAATAATCCCACATTTTGCTAATCCTTCAGCCAATCACCTCATGCAACAGTGGAGAGCCCTCTCAGAGGCCTACAGTTCAATCTGTCACAAGAGTACTGTCAATCTAAAGGATATATTTCACAGAACCATTAACAACCCACCTCAAAAAGCAAAATAAGACATACCTGAGTACTTGGTGGTGCACTGTCTAAAAATGCAATGCTAAAAAAAAAAAATCCAGCTTGCTGCTCACATTTCTTGTTTCAGGCATTTACATGTTCTACTTATGAACCTACCTAGCTTGTTATTTTGAAAGTAAATAAATCTTATAAAATCGCATTGCTGACATCTAGATAGACCAATTCCAACAGTTCCGTAGGCTTCCTAGCATGAACTTTGACTACCTTTGATTTTCCAGCTTGCTATTTAATCATATCATAAAAAAAACCCAAACCAAAACAAAAAACCCACCCTTCAAGTTAGAATATGATAGCGTACTTAATCCTTTTATACCATGATCTGGATATTCCCTTAACCAGAAACATGGGCACTGCCTGCAGCTGCAAGACTGAGCAGTGCCAAGAAGTTAACAGGTGCCTGTATCTTTTACAGTCAACTGTTTTTGTTTCATATATTATTTAATTATCTAGTAAATCTGCTATTTCATTCAACTCTAATACTAATACAACAAATATTGAATGGTGCCATTAAAAAAGTGGCCTTGAGTTTGGTTAGTCACACTGCTACCCAATGTCTGAAAAGTAAAGCCTTCAAAAACATGCAGGAATAGCATAAGGCCACAGATATGACTGTCAATAGCTAAATATCACCCATGGTCCTTTCCTGCAGTAAGAGAAATTTTCATTAACACAGAGGATTAGCACTGCTTACAAGCTCACTGAGTCCAACTATATTACTTCCATTTTTTTTAATGTGTCAGTTCACTTGTTTTCTTCTGTACATGTTTAATATACACTGACTCCAAAAATTGGCTTTTGAATTGGTAGATAAAATCTCTAAATACCTCACAGTCCCACAAGACCCATATGCTACAAGTCCCTATCCTCACAGTTGTAAATCTAATAGACTTTCACTTTTTCAACTTGAAATAACAAAAGTATAAAATAAAAATTATTAAAAACCATTTTCTATTTTAAAAAAATGAAGGCTTAACTAAAGGTTTTGTTTCCTTCCAGAATTCATACAGCCCAGTAGCAACAAGAATTGTTGTTCTGTTCTAACAAGCCAATTGGGAAACTCTTGAATCATCTAGGTGTCAGGGAACAATGGCCCTTAAAGAGAGAAATGAAGGAGGAAGAAAGTCAGCTCTCAAACAAACATCAACTTTACTCCTATCCTCAAATTAATTGTATCAAATTTATTGTATCTTTAGTAGTATGACACCAGGGGCTACATGATTGTACCTTCTACTGTTACAGATTGCCCCAGTCTAGGCAATGCCCTCAGATTCTGAAAAGAAGTTTCATGATCTTTCACGCTAATAATAGATGTCTGAATCATTAAATTGCTATTTCTTTTCTTATCTTGGAAGACACAGGACTTTAAGAGCCCTCCCATTGTTTTTTACACTAAGTCGGGTCCCTGAACAACACTGACAAACTGGGCTGTGCTTACTTTCAGTGCAACTGCCACTTGTAGGAACAGATAGGCTTCTGATGTGTACTGGTTTTGTCTGGGACAAAGTTAATTTTCTTCATAGTAGCTTGTATAGGGCTATGTTTTGGATTTGTGCTGAAAACAGTGTTCATAATACAGGGATGTTTTTGTTACTGCTGAGCAGTGCTTACATAGAGTCACGGCCTTTTCTGCTTCTCACACCACCCCACCAGCGAGTAGGCTGGGGGTGCACAGGAAGTTGGGAGGGGACACAGTTGGGACAGCTGACCCCAACTGGCCAAAGGGATATTTCATACCATATGGCGTCATGCTCAGCAATAAAACTGGGTGGGGAGGGAGGCTGGCCAGGCCTGCCGTTGCTCAGGGACTGGCTGGGCATCGGTCAGCTGGTGGTGAGCAACTGTGGTGGTTTTTTTCTTCCCCCCCCCCCCATTGTTTTATTTTTTTCTCTTTTTTTTTTAAATTATTAAACAGTCTTTATCGCAACCCACAAGTTTTCTCACTTTTACCCTTCCTATTTTCTCCCCCATTCCACTCGGTAGGGGAGTGAGCAAGCGGCTGTGTGGGGCTTAGCTACCTACCTGGGCTAAACCACAACATGATGTCTCCTCCTCTCTGGGGAGAGAGCTTGACACACCGCATGCTCAATGAAGGGGAGCAAAGGTCTACTGAATTCTCAACCCAATTTTATACTATTCAGATTTTCCAGGATACACACAATCCCTTTCAATCAAAATCAAGCATATATCAGAGCATGAAACGTATTATGCAGCAAAAGATAATTATCAATTATCAATCAAGACTGAGATCAGTGACATATATCTAATTTTAGTATGTCGTGGTTTAACCTCAGCCGGCAACTAAGCACCATGCAGCCACTCGCTCACTCCCCCCCAGTGGGATGGGGGAGAGAATCGGAAGAGCACAAGTGAGAAAACTCGTGGGTTGAGATAAAGACAGTTTAATAGGTAAAGCAAAAGCCGCGCACGCAAGCAAAGCAAAACAAGGAATTCATTCACTACTTCCCATGGGCAGGCAGGTGTTCAGCCATCTCCAGGAAAGCAGGGCTCCATCACGCGTAACGGTTACTTGGGAAGACAAATGCCATCACTCCAAACATCCCCCCCTTCCTCCTTCTTCCCCCAGTTTTATATACTGAGCATGACGTCACATGGTATGGAATGTCCCTCTGGCCAGTTTGGGTCAGCTGTCCTGGCTGTGCCCCCTCCCAACTTCTTATGCACCTCCAGCCTTCTCAGTCAGTAGAGCATGGGAAACTAAAAAGTCCTTGACTAGTGTAAACACTACCTAGCAACAACTAAAACATCAGTGTGTTATCAACATTGTTCTCACCCTAAATCCAAAACACAGCACTGTACCAGCTACTAGGAAGGAAATTAACTCTATCCCTGCTGAAACTAGGACAGTATCCACCCCTTATTCTATATCATCTACGTCATGCTCAAGTCCCATATTTTCCAGTGCAACCTCATTAACCACCCACCCCGCTTTCCATCCTTTGATATAACACACAGATATCATTCCCTTAGTCTATGGACCACCCTTGTGGAATGTCTGTAAAATGTCCAGAAATGTCCATGAAATATCCATTGAGTTCATTTAGTCCGTGACTTTGGGCTCCATCTGTGATGGTGGTCACTCAGGACAGGAGAGGTGGTGTGTTGTGTGGAGTTACTGGGCACCAAAGCTAGCTCAGGTCAGGTCACTGCTGCACTTGCACTGCTTCTTGTAAGGCTTGTCCTCCACTGGTTCGGGTGGTTCCTGCTTTAGTAATTCCTATAACATGCAACTCAAATCATGGGTTACAACAATTTAAAGGTGTTTCCATTACAATCTCCACCCCTGGTCCCTTCGGATCAAACCATAGGGTTTAACATTGCAATGAACTCCTCCCCTTGCCCTTGCTCCGGCTTGGACTTATCCACAGACTGCAGTCCTTTAGGGTAGTACCTGCTCCAAGTGGAGCCTTATCTATGAGCCATAGTCTCTCCAGGGGTACACCTGTTGCAGCATAGACTTATCCACAGTCACTTTGAGATGCACCTGTTCCAGCATGGCCTTCTCCATGGGCCACAATGCCTTCAGAGATATACCTGCTCCAGCGTGGCCTTACTCGCAGCCACAGTCCCTTCAGAAGTAAACCTGCTGTAGCACAAACATAACCGCAGCCACAGACACTTCGAGATGTACCTGCTCGGGCATGGGCTTATCCATGGCCACAGACGCTTTGGGGTGTCCTGCTCCCGCATGGACTCATCCACAGGTCACGGTCCCTTCGACTCGAGTTCACACTGGAGTTCCAGCCTGTCCAGTACAGCAGCACAGAAACAGCAGCGATGCCCTGGCCATCTGCCAGCCCAGGCGCATTGCCATTGCTGTTATCAAAATGTTCCCAGGCACAGTAGAATATGATGATAAGATGTACTGCAGTATAGCAAGCAGCGAAAGCAAAAATCAGCCACTAACGAGCACTAGACTCTAATATACAGTAAGGCAAGCAAGCCCCATAGCAAGCACAGGAGCCTGCCACTTAATAGCTAAACAGCTATAACAGGTATAAATTCGATCTAGCACATTCCAATCAAACCTGTCATTATCTCGAACCCTTCGAGCCCCACATTGGGCACCAAAAAGGACTGTCGTGGTTTAACCTCAGCCAGCAACTAAGCACCACACAGCCGCTCGCTCACTCCCCCCGGGTGGGATGGGGGAGAGAATCGGAAGAGCACAAGTGAGAAAACTCGTGGGTTGAGATAAAGACAGTTTAATAGGTAAAGCAAAAGCCGCGCACGCAAGCAAAGCAAAACAAGGAATTCATTCACTACTTCCCATGGGCAGGCAGGTGTTCGGCCATCTCCAGGAAAGCAGGGCTCCATCACGCGTAACGGTTACTTGGGAAGACAAACGCCATCACTCCAAACGTCCCCCCCCTCCTTCTTCTTCCCCCAGCTTTATATACTGAGCATGACGTCACATGGTATGGAATATCCCTTTGGCCAGTTGGGGTCAGCTGTCCTGGCTGTGCCCCCTCCCAGCTTCTTGTGCACCTGCAGCCTTCTCAGTCGGTAGAGCATGGAAAACTAAAAAGTCCTTGGCTAGTGTAAGCATTACCTAGCAACAACTAAAACATCGGTGAACTTTGTTCTCCTCCTCAATCCAAAACACAGCACTGTACCAGCTACTAGGAAGGAAATTAACTCTATCCCTGCCGAAACCAGGACAGTATTATGCATACACATTCATCTACATGGTCAAAGAACTTGCGTCCAATTTGTTCATTAGTTCATTCATTCAGTTTTGGATTTGTATTGCATTGTTCAGAACTGTTTCAAAAGATACAGGAAAGTATTTCTTCTGGAGAATTTTAGGTAATTTAAAAAAAGTGAGAAAAGTTGAAGTTTCTATTCCTGCTTCCAAAGAGCTTTCCCACAAAAAAGGTCTTAAATATATGGTTGTATTGCTTTTGCGTGGCAAGGCTTTGGTAGCAGGGGGGGCTATAGGGGTGGCTTCTGTGAGAAGCTGCTAGAAGCTTCCCCCAAGTCCGATAGGGCCAATGCCAGCTGGCCCCAAGATGGACCCACCGCTGGCCAAGGCCGAGCCCATGAGTGACGGTGGTGGCGCCTCTGGGATAACATATTTAAGAAAGGGAAAAAGTTGCTGCGCAACAGCAACTGGAAGAGAGGAGTGAGAATATGTGAGAGAAACAGCTATGCAGACACCAAGGTCAGTGAAGGAGGGAGAGGAGGTGCTCCAGGCGCCAGAGCAGAGATTCCCCTGCAGCCCGTGGTGAAGACCATGGCGAGGAGGCAGGCTGTCCCCCTGCAGCCCATGGAGGTCCACAGTGGAACAGGTATCCACAGTGCAGCCCGTGGAGGACCCCACGCCAGAGCAGGTGGATGCACCCGAAGGAGACTGACCCTGTGGGAAGCCTGCACTGGAGCAGGCTCCTGGCAGGACTTGTGACCCCGTGGGGGACCCACGCTGGAGTAGTTTGTGAAGAACTGCAGCCTGTGGGAAGGACTCACATTGGAGAAGTTCGTGGAGAACTGTCTCCCGTGGGAGGGACCCCACACTGGAGCAGGGGAAGAGTGTGAGGAGTCCTCTCCCTGAGGAGGAAGGAGTGGCGAGAAAATGTGTGATGAACTGACTTGCAACCCCATTCCCCGTCTTCCTATGCCTGCTCGGGGGGGGGGGGGGGGGGGGGGGGTAGAGAAAAATCAGGAGTGAAGTTGAGCCCTGGAAGAAGGGAGGGGTGGGGGGAAGGTGTTTTAGAGATTTAGTTTTTATTTTCTCATTACCCTACTCTGATTTTAATTGGCAATAAATTAAAATTTCCCCGAGTCGAGTTTGTTTTGCCCGTGATGGTATTTGGTGAATGATCTCTCCCTGTTCTTGTCATTATATTTTCTCTCCCCCTGTCCAGCTGAGGAGGGGGAGTGATAGAACGGCTTGGTGGGCACCTGGCATCCAGCCAGGGTCAACCTGTTGTAAATAGTTGTAAGATAAAATGCTGGACTAATCAAGCATGCATCAAACATACAAGGCACAGCTAACAAGCACATCGTGAGAGACAGATAAGTACTAGCAGAAACCAGACAAGGACAACCAAAACTGTGGCAAATGGCAGTGATGAGCCAATTTGTGACCATATAAGGAGAAGGGCCCAAAGGTTCAAGAAAAGTTCACCTCCTGCAAAGACCACAAGAGACCACGAGAGACCTCCAGAGACCACCTAAGGACTCAAAACGCACGCGTGAAGGACTATGCAAGTATTATAATTAGTTCCTAGAAATATAATGAATATGCATGATTTTCCCAAGAAATTATTATGAATATGTACATCGCAGAACCATATAAGGAAGAGTTGATGCAACATACAGTGTGCATGCTAGGAGAGATCCCCCATGCACCCGGCCGAATAAAGTAATGCCTGCTCTTTAATACACCAGTGTTAAGGAGTTTTATTCCCGATTTTTAGTGACAAACCCACCACAGCAGTACTTGTAGATCCTATTGTTTTTAAAAGACTATATTGTGCAGACTTAAAAAGAGGTAAATTAATTATGTTAGAGACAGTGCTACTTTGGCAAACCAATTTTTGCTATCTTAAGTCCAGCAAGAATGTTTTAAAATATATTTTAATACATATTTCCTTTTACTGCATAAAAGACTCGTTCATTTAAAAGGGGCTTTCCATTTGTGGTGGAAAGTTATTAATATTTAAGATTTGAGAGGTCTGGCTAAGAAGTTTATCTTAACAAAAGGAAAATTCCTTTCATCTAAAAGCTAGCAGCCTGTGATTCTTTCCAACCCCCACTTCTGAGCTAAGATAATACTGGATGTGCCACTCCTACAGGCTCTACCAAGAGCCATCTCTCCATAGTGTCAATTGTGGCAATTAACAAGCTACTTAAGGTGTCCATCCCTACCAAGCATGGGTACTTGGGCTTATTAACATATAAATGATTGTCTGAATTCCATTCTTCCCAAGAATGCACACCTGGCTTTGTTAATATTAGAATTATTTTCCTCACCTCTTTCTTTGAACAGTATATAAGTGGGGTCTCTGCAACCACTTGGCAGAGAACACAGGAGCAGAGGGGGAAATGTTGCCCAAATGTTCTCTCACGATGATCATAAAGCTTCTGTCTGACCTGTCTTAAATTGTACTTGCATTATTATGCACTTGGAGTCCCAATATTCTGACATATTCCGAATTTGTCCTAAAAAATAATTCATTCTTTAAAAATGCAAGAATGTACAGTTTGGTAATCTTCGTTGATCAAATATCACAAATGTACATGTGCTGTATGAATACCTGTTTTGACCTGTGAAATAAAGTAACTCATTATGCAAGCAAAGCATGGAGGAAATTGTGAAAATACAGATATAATTGTGTGGGTTTTTAAAATGTGATTAGCAAATCAACTGAGTAACAGTCAAATTTTAATATGAAGGGAAAAACCAGCTCAGATTTCAAGAGGGGTATGCTTATACAAAGCTAATCTGTCAAGCGTAATAAAGCAGCTTGAATAAAATTTAAGCTGAAAATCCGCTAAAGCTCCCCATTTCAGGGAGGAAAAAGCTATTAAAGGGATATGAAGGTCATCCTCCCAGTTCATTTCACCTAACTGACTGTCGATAGTTTACCACAGGCAAACTGACTACAGATCTGCAATTGAGAAACTAATGAAAGGAGTTTTCAAGCTGAGGCTCATTCTTTTAATCTTCTGTCCTGGTTTCGGCAGGGATAGAGTTCATTTCCTTTCTAGTAGCTGGTACAGTGCTGTGTTTTGGATTTAGGATGAGAACAAAGTTGATAACGCACCGATGTTTTAGTTGTTGCTAGGTAATGCTTACACTAGCCAAGGACTTTTCAGCTTCCCATGCTCTACCGACTGAGAAGGCTGGAGGTGCACAAGAAGCTGGGAGGGAGCACAGCCAAACTGGCCAAAGGGACATTCCATACCATGTGACGTCATGCTCAGTACATAAACTGGGGAAAGCTGGCCGGGGGGGGGGCAACTGCTCGGGGACTGGCTGAGCATCGGTCGACGGGTGGTGAGCATTTGTACTGTGCATCACTTGCTTTGTGTATTATTATTATCATCATATTATTATTATTATCATTTTATTTCAATTATTAAACTGTTTTTATCTCAACCCACGAGTTTTTCTCACTTGTGCTCTTCCAATTCTCTCCCCCATCCCACCGGGGGGGGGGGGGAGAGGGGTGAGCGAGCGGCTGTGTGGTGCTCAGTTGCCGACTGAGGTTAAACCAGGACACTTTCTCATCTTGAGAAACAGAAATTACTGGGACTATCAAAGGCATCTCCTGTAGGTACTATTCCTATCAGAAAATTCTCCTAGCTAACAAACCTATAGGTTGAAACTATCCAAGTCCTAACATCAACATTTTAACTCAGAAGTCAAAAAGGAAAATTGTGACCTGAATGTCTTATTTCCAAAGCAACAATTCCTATAAGTCATTTTTCTCTCTTTTGACAAAAAAGGCACTGTTGCGTCCCCTAAAAGTGCCTCTTCTAAAAAGAGCTGGAAATCAGCAGCTCTGTGTTTGCAGTTTGAAATAAAGGGACCTTTAAAAAAGAAAAATCTTTCAGATCAGAATTAATCTGAAACTTTCAAATAACCTTTGTTTTGCTCAATTCTTTATTTTGTTGTTGCCTTTACCTGAAAAACCCATCTCAAGAGAAAAATAAACAAGACTGCACATTTTAAAAGGCTTAAAATTGTATTTATATAATGCAATATCCTTTCCATACCTTTTCAGTAGAAATGAGAAAACTTAACATGCTTGTTTTTCTTGTATGTAGCTTGCTTAAACTATGAAAACTTAAACTTGCTTAAACTCTGAAAAACTATGAAAAATACCCCTAGAACGTCAAGCCCTCAAAGCTGAGGGAGTAGCATGGTGAAATTTGCCAGATTCTTCTGTATTCAAAACTAGGTTATTAGAAAGTGGTGGAAATAAGACGTGCAAAGCTGCAACTGTACTACAGCAGCACAATGTGCAGAAAGGGTAAAGTAACCCAATCTGCTGTCAATAGCTCTACTGCAAGTGGTACTGACAGTAGGCCTTCCTTTCCAGGGATACTCTGGGTCTAACTGGAAGAGGAATTATGCTGCCAAATACTGTGGAAATAAAGTGGCACCTAATTTTCTCTTGGGTTTCAGTAACCAGCAAGTAATTAGTGTCTGAAGTCATAAGCCAGACATTTTACCACACTAATACTATGTCAAAGAATAACATATTTGGCTAGATTTAAGTTCCACTTAGTACTCTCTCAGTTCAGGCCAGCCCTATTCTCTAAAGTCTGTTCAAGTATCATCCTGTTATTTGGCTGAGCATTTAGACTTGGAAGTTTCTCTTTGAGGTTCATGTAGGCCACGCTGTTCTACTTAAGTGCCTCTTTCAAATGTAACAATAAGTAATGTGAGACAAAATGCAGAACATAAACTGTGAACTTTTTATGTTTCAATGTTTCAGATTGCTTTCTGCTGAAACTACCATTTCAACCAAACTTTAGGAAGTTAGTACAGCCCTCATAAGATATGCAATTTGCAATTAGTAATTATTATTCAACTTGGTAATCAGAAAAACCTACTAACACTCCCCTCCAGCACAATAAAAAAATCCATTTCAAAAAAACCTGCAGCATGGTAACAGGTTGTCCTGGTTTCGGCTGGGATAGAGTTAATTTTCTCCCGAGTAGCTGGTACAAGTGCTGTGTTTTGGATTTAGGATGAGAATAATGTTGATAACACACTGATGTTTTAGTTGTTGCTAAGTAGTGCTTACCCTAGTCAAGGACTTGTCAGCTTCCCATGCCCTGCCAGCGAGAAGATGGGAGGGGGCACAGCCAGGACAGCTGACCCAAACTGGCCAAAGGGATATTCCATACCATGTGACGACATGCTCAGTATATAAACTGGGGGGAGTTAGCCGGGGGGGCGGGGTGACCGTTGCTTGGGAACTGGCTGGACATTGGTCGGCGGATGGTGAGCAATTGCATTGTGCATCACTTATTTTGTATATTCTTTTATCATTATCATTATTATTATTATCATTTTCCCTTCCTTTTCTGTCCTATTAAACTGTCTTTATCTCAACCCATGAATTTATTTTTTTTTTCTTTTCCGATTCTCTCCCCCATCCCACTGGTGGGGGTGGGGAGTGAGTGAATGGCTGTGTGGTGTTTAGCTGCCTGCCGGGTTAAACCACAACAGTCCTTTTGGCGCCCAACGTGGGGCACGAAGGGTTGAGATAACGACAGATCTGAACAGAGCGTGTTAAGGCAAATTTGTTATAAGCATTCATCATATTGGTTTAACAGTCGCTGGTCACAACGTTGATTAATTCACTCTCAAAGTTGTCATGCTGGCTCTCAAATTTGTGTTATGTAGGACCTTACTTGCTGTATATGCTCCCTGTTGTGCTATCACCTCTGGGAGCTGGATCAAGGATATAATTTTGCTGCACTGTGTAACCCTACTGGTTTATGATGCGATAAAATTTTTGGTCGTGAGACTAATTTCTGTATTTGTATTTCTGTATTTCTACTCGGCATTGCCGTCATCTCCATATCTCGGGAGTCATTTTTTGGAAACTAGTAATAATTACACCTTTTACCTTTTCTCCTCGGGGAACCAATCTATGGGGGAGATGGGGGGGGACACTTTCCCCCACTCCTTCACCTTCCCTTTCTCCTTCAGGCTAGCTACAACAGCTCTTGAGAATTCTGAATATCCTTGGGATGTTCAAACCAGCATGGTCCTATTGCTCTGTCTCCCGAATGTGGTTCAGGTCGTGATCGTGTTTAATGTTAAACAATTATTTAAGAATACCATTCAGAGATCAACCCCCATGACAGGCACTGTAGCTACTCAAACCCCCGCGACAGGCACTATGGCTACTCAAACCCCAGTGACAGGCACTGCGGCTACTCAGATCCCGGCGACAGGCGCTATGGCTGAACCAGAGAACCAACCCATGCCGTTATCAGTCGCCCCTATACACAAGAAAATCAACTCATTTAGTTAGGAAGGAAGATGAACCAGGGCCATCACGAGAACAGGAGGAGGAACAGGCAGAACCCATAAATGAGATGGTAACCACCCGACCCCTATCCCTGAGTGAGCTGCGAGATATGCGAAAAGATTTCAGCTGTTGTCCAGGCGAGCACATTGTCACCTGGCTGCTCCGATGCTGGGATAACGGGGCCAGTAGCCTGGAATTAGAGGGTAGGGAAGCCAAGCAGCTGGGATCCCTTTCTAGGGAAGGGGGCATTGACAAAGCGATTCGAAAATGGGCACAAGCCCTCAGCCTCTGGAGGTGATTCCTGTCAGGCGTGAAGGAAAGGTATCCCTTCAAGGAAGATGTTCTGTGTCACCCAGGCAAGTGGACCATCATGGAGAGAGGTATCCAGTACCTGAGGGAATTA
Organism: Aptenodytes patagonicus; assembly: GCF_965638725.1. Classification (NCBI taxonomy): domain Eukaryota; kingdom Metazoa; phylum Chordata; class Aves; order Sphenisciformes; family Spheniscidae; genus Aptenodytes; species Aptenodytes patagonicus. The sequence continues at coordinate 16,115,173 of NC_134981.1, forward strand.
GCTGTGCTGGAGGTGATTTATGATGACCTGAGCAATGAACAGCTATCCAAAGATCCAGACGAAGTCAAGTGCACACGACCCATGTGGCGGAAGTTGATACGGAGTGCACCATCGTCACATGCAACTCATTGGCAGTGATGACCTGGAAAGATGGAGAGGGACAAACGGTGGGTGAATTAGCTGGCCAACTCCGGCAATATGAGGAAAGTCTCTCTTCCTCCCTATGGGCCTGCATCTCGGCTGTGCAGAAACTTGTCGCGGGAGGTCCAGCAACTCAAAGAGGATAGGTCCTACTCTCCACCTGTACGGACCAGTATCTCAGCCATTAGGAGTAAGCGTCCCTCTGCTCAAGACAGAGGATATAGTGGATACACACCACGGGCCACCCTGTGGTTTTACCTACGTGACCACGGAAAGGACATGAGGAAGTGGGATGGAAAATCTACCTCAGCCCTAGAGGCACGGGTACGCGAGTTGCAAGGAAAAACAATCACAAAAGGGGGTTCTTCCAGGAAAATTGCTGCTCCAGTTTCCAGTGAGCAGCTCCCCAGAGAGAGTAGAAGGGCTCATTTTACTTCCGATCTTAATAAAGGGACTTTTGATTTGCATTTACAAGACGTGAGAAATGAGTACTATGGCCAGGACTAGGGGGGCCCTGCCTCCAGCCAGGTGGAGGAAAGGGACAACTGGGTTTACTGGACTGTGTGGATTCGATGGCCTGGCACATCAGACCCACAGGAGTAGAAGGCTCTAGTAGACACCAGTGCACAGTGTACCTTAATGCCATCAAGCTATATAGGGGCAGAAGCCATCTGTATTTCTGGGGTGACGGGGAGATCCCAACAACTAACTGTATTGGAGGCTGAAGTGAGCCTAACTGGGAACGAGTGGCAAAAGCACCCCATTGTGACTGGCTAAGTCTAATGGAGAGTGGAGACTAACAGTAGACTATTGTGGCCTAAATGAAGTCACGCCACCGCTGAGTGCTGCCATGCCGGACATGCTAGAACTTCAATACGAACTGGAGTCAAAGGCAGCCAAGTGGTATGCCACAGTTGATATTGCTAATGCGTTTTTCTCAATCCCTTTGGCAGCAGAGTGCAGGCCACAGTTTGCTTTCACTTGGAGGGGCGTCCAGTACACCTGGAGCCGACTGCCCCAGGGGTGGAAACACAGCCCCACCATTTGCCATGGACTGATCCAGACTGCACTGGAGCAGGGTGAGGCTCCAGAACACCTGCAATACATTGATGATATCATCGTGTGGGGCAACACAGCAGGAGAAGTTTTTGAGAAAGGGAAGGAAATAGTCCAAATCCTGCTGAAGGCCGGTTTTGCCATAAAACAAAGTAAGGTCAAGGGACCTGCACAGGAGATCCAGTTTTTAGGAATAAAATGGCAAGATGGACGTCGTCAGATCCCAATGGATGTGACCAACAAAATAACAGCCATGTCTCCACCAACTAGCAAAAAGGAAACACAAGCTTTCTTGGGCGTCGTGGGTTTCTGGAGAATGCATATTCCAAATTACAGTCTGATTGTAAGCCCTCTCTATCAAGTGACCCGAAAGAAGAACGATTTCAAATGGGGCCCTGAGCAATGACAAGCCTTTGAACAAATTAAACAGGAGATAGTTCATGCAGCAGCCCTGGGGCCAGTCCGGGCAGGACAAGATGTAAAAAATGTGCTCTACACCACAGCTGGGGAGAACAGCCCTACCAGGAGCCTCTGGCAGAAAGCACCAGGGGAGACTCGAGGTCGACCCCTAGGGTTTTGGAGTTGGGGATACAGAGGATCCGAGGCCCGCTATACTCTAACTGACAGCTGACCCAAACTGGCCAAAGGGATATTCCATACCATATGACGTCATGCTCAGTATATAAACTGGGGGGAGTTAGCCGGGGGGTGTGTGTGGGGTGTGTGACCACTGCTCGGGAACTGGCTGGGCATTGGTCGGCGGGTGGTGAGCAATTGCATTGTGCATCACTTATTTTGTATCTTCTTTTATCATCATTATTATTATTTTCCCTTCCTTTTCTGTCCTATTAAACTATCTTTATCTCAACCCACGAATTTTACTCTTTTTTTTTTTTCTCTCCGATTCTCTCCCCCATCCCACTGGGGGTGGCGGGGAGTGAGCGAACAGCTGTGTGGTGTTTAGCTGCCTGCCGGGTTAAACCACAACATCTTCCCTCGCTCTTATGTTGGGTTTTTTTTTTGTTTCTTCCCCCCCTCTCCAGTTGGGATGTAATTTTAAACACAGATGAATTATCTGGTTCCAGTGTCTGTAGACATCATTGGACTATGGCACTGTTAGTCCATACAGCAGCATGGCTAATTATCATTACAATGTGCATGAGGGAACAATAAAAACTGACAGGGCATCTTCTCACAACGAATAAACAGAAATTGATAAATAAGTAATTTGAATCTGCTCAAGGCATTCGCATATGAATAAAACCAGAAAGTTTCAGCTACTTCTTTCACAGTCTGGAAGGGCAGCAAACACGAGAAATATCCTAGACATAGTATCAGGGAAAATGAACTCATGCAGTGGAAGGAATGTATAGTTCACAAAGTTCGTTAATACAAAACAAATGACTTGTGACTGACAACCAGTCACAAGCAAGTAGTATTAACTTATTTCAGCATATTTAGATGCACAAACTTGGTAAAAGGCTTAGACCATGGCGTCAGACAGTTAATACTACTTCAAAAGCAAGTGAAGTTTCTTTTCATTAGCTTGCTGTTTTAAAATTCATGAAAGATTCACAAGAAAGGAAAATAAAGAAGAATGAACAGTTGTACAGGCTCCAAGAACAAACATAACAAAAAGCATGAGGCAAAGGTAACTAGATCAACTGACATACAATATCTATAAATAAAGAAGCAACTGTCCTAATCATAATCTTTCTTGCTAGAAAAGCTTTGCTATGCACAGTGTTGCTTTACAAAATGATATTGTGATAAAGTAAACTGCTATTAACTTTATCCCTGCTAGAATCTGTGCAAACCAAGTCAAACACACTTGAGCAATATTAGGCATCAAAACAGTGTTAGATATCAAAACATTAAGCTTATTTAAAAAATAATAAAGCAGTAAGGTATGAAAGCAGGTAATACAAACTTTAGAAGGTAGACCTAGAAGGCCACGTACCCCGATAATGGCATTCAATTCCACCATGGTCACTTGTTTGGCACGTTCTACAGCTTGGGCCACTTGCTGCTGATGCTATTAAAAGAAGATGGGGGGGGGGGAATTTATGTTAAAGTATTGACTGTACCAAATCATACTAAAAATCAAACCAGGACCACAAATATCTGAATAATCAGTTTCTCTGCAGAAGCCCAGGCTATCTCTTACAAGATACATCTTATGCAGGTAAGAGGTAAGTGCCCTATTTCTCACCTGCTCATCAAAAGCAAACAAGAACCCTGAAGGCAGTCAGCTCACCTCTCTCCCTGTGCCACTTCAATATTAATTTTCTAACAAATCATCAGTTTCTAATTGAGTTGACAGGACAATAATGTAAACTTCAAACGTGTCAATTTTAACATTTATATACTCTGTGCCCACACAGCAAAACCTACTGAAATTTCAAACAGGAAGACTTAAGTGCTTCACTGAACTCAACAGGAATTACAAATACTGTTTGTAACCTGTAGAATTTGAAAAGGCATATCCAAAATAAGAGGTTTCAAATGTAACAGCCTACAATATGCTACAGTCATAGTCATTCAAACCAGATCTATTATGCAGGTTTGTAACTTTAAACAAGGTTTTGCATCTAACTACTCACCTTCTACGCTAAAATCTGATACGAATTATATAGACAAGACCAGCATTCTTATTTCACTAGATTCATATTTGAATAACAATCATCACAATTAGAAACAAAAGCAATTTGTTACATTGATAATATTTTAGACTCCCCCTCTCCTCAGGGAATGAATGAGGCTGAGCCATTGTCAATAGTTAGAACTCAGATTTGTTAGACCAAATTAGCAGGGGTTTTGCACACTTCAGCTATAACAGATGTGCCTTACACTTGTGCACTGTGATAAAATTAACATCTTAAAACTAGCTAACTTGCAAACAGAGGCAACATACTTAAAATTTAACAGCCAATTTTACTTACTTCCTGAGACAAAAATGGGATGACTTGTACACAAATTGTATTCAGTCTCTTGGCAATTTCTGTCTATAGAGGAAGAGTAAATGCTTTGATTAAAACTGTGTTTTAGGCTTGTTCCCATATATCAATTAGTGTACAGGATCATATTAAGTTCACATGTTGGAGACAATAACAAACAAAAAACCCCATACTACTGCAAATATAAACACTTAATAAACAGGCCGAGATCAGGACACAGATTTAGTTAGCTACTCTAGGACATCTGCCATGTCTAAAGTACCTAATCTGTATACACATTTAAGCACAAATCTGGTCCTTGTACATAGCTCATTAACAAGTAAAGCATTTATGAAATCCATTAAATCCAAGATAAAGCCTTTTAAAAGGTAGATTTATTATTACTGAAATTATCAAGCATATGAGTAACAAGAACAATAGTCCAAGAAACCAGGAGCGGAACAATCCTTCACTGAAAGTGGCAGAGAACACATCAGGATGAAATTTTTGAGACCTACTTTTCATCAGCTTTATACGTCTACCACTTTCAGTTTACCATCCTTAACAAAGATCTGAGCACAGGATTTCTGGTGGAGCACAGGGTTCTTCTTTTTGTCATTAGTTGGCCTTACTTATATTTACAGCTTTCCATACCTATATGTCTGTCAGTCATTCAGAATGGCTATTATAATTAACTCTCAAGTCTTAAATGGGACTTCAAAAGCACACAAAAGCTCAACTCCCACAGAAAGATATGGTTTTCCTTTAAAAACACCTCCTGCAGTTGTTCTAAAAAAGTTGTACAAAACCAAGGTTAGTACCCAGATCTGAATCGAGCCTATATACAAGATACTCTGGAAAGCTCTTGTCAGCCTCTATATCATTAAGTCATGTGGATATTTCTTGATTATTTTTTTTTTAAAGACACGGGAAATAAGCGATCACTGCTGAGAATTTAGGTTTTCCCTGAAAAAACATTCCAAAACCTAAGCAAAGATAAACTTTCTCAAAGAAGTTAGATGAAAATATTGCTAATTCATCTGCTGACCCTTTCCCCAAACCTTCATTTCATCCCAAATTTCTTAGGGAGAGATTTTTTTGTGATGATCCTTAGATGCCAGTCAAGCAGCAATTAGGAAAAAAGCGCCACACGTTGCTTTTCTGTCTCAGGGATCTAAATATGGTAGACTAGCTTTAACATCTTATGGTGATTAGACCTTGGCCAGCTAACAGACCCCCACCCAACCACTCTCTCACTCCCCCTCCTCAACAGGACAGGGAGAGAAAGTAACATGAAAAAGCTCGTGGGTCGAGATAAAGACAAGAAAGTTCACTTACCAATTACTGTCATGGACAAAACAGACTTGACTTGGGGAATATTAATTTATTGCCAATTAAAATCAATTTGGATAGTGACAAAGACAAATTAAAACACCACCTTCCCCCTCCCCTTTTTTCCCAAGGCTCAACTTCACTCCTTCATTCCTGACTCCTCTATTCCCCCCCACACACACACGCAACAGTGATGGGGAACAGGAATTACAGTCAGTCCATAACAGTTCCTGTCTGCCACTCCTTCCTCCTCACACTTTCAGGAAAAAATATGCGCCAACGTGGGATCTCCACGGGCTGCAGATCCTGTCAGGAAAATCTGCTCTACTGTGGTCCTCTCCACGGGCTGCAAGGAAATGCCTACTCTACTGTGGTCTTTTCCACAGGCTGCAGGGAAACATCTTTGGTTTTAGTGGGCATGGTGGTGTTGGGTCGACAGTTGGACTCGATGATCTTGGAGGTCTTTTCCAACCTTAATGATTCTATGATCTGCTCCGGCGCCTGGAGCACCTCCTCCTGCTCCTTCTTCTCTGACCTTGGTGTTCGCACTATTGTTTCTCACTTTTTTTTTTTCCCCTCGCTCCTCTCTGCCTGTGAAGCGTTTTGCCCTTTCTTAAATATGTTTTCACAGAAGTGCCACCAGCTTCGCTGATGGGCTCAGCTTTGGCCTGCAGTGGGTCTGTTGCCAAGCCGCCTGGAACCAAATGTGTCTGGCACAGGGAAGCCTCTGACCTCTTCTCACAGAGGCCACCCCTGCAGCCCCCTACCTTGCTACCCAAACCTTGCCATGTACACCCAATACACACCTCTTTCCCCACCTCTGACGGAAACCAAGAAAATATTTGATGGCATTGGACTTCTAGAATACCATTTTTCTCTGGTGTGAACTAAAGTACTCCACAGTTGTTCACGCTGAAGTTTTGCAAAGACATGAGTCTCCCCTACAGTTCTTGGATGGGTTCTTCCTAGGACAAAAAGGCAACAAAATGACAGTTGCTTTCTAGCACCTCTCATCCCACCCTTCCCCAACAAGGGGAGCAGAGCTGTATCCTCTCAATAGAAACATCTACCATCTCACACAGTACCAAACACCAAGCAGTTCTGTTTTGTTTGGGCTATGACCATAAAACATCCATCATTCCCAGTGTGGCCTTTAGTACTGGTATTACACAAGCTACTAATAAAGATAACACAGGGAAGTTACTGGCATCACTTAACTATTTCAAATCTGTTGGTACATTCAGTGTAGGTTAACTTCAGGAAAGAACACTTCCACAATGGTGAGAATCTACTCACAGAAGGGCATTTTTCACATACCTTGCTTTCTGGAGACAGATACCAGGTATGGCAGCTATAGAAAGACAGTCTGTTATACAGCAGTCTTATTGAAGGGAATAAGATGTTTAGCTTCCAACAAGTTAATTGCCCTAAATCAATGAGATTTCCTTTGTTTTCAGGATAGAAGCCAGGAAGAATCATAGCAGGTGATGAGGAGAGAAAGAAAAAAATAAAGTAAGTAAAAATGAACTCATTTGGTTTCTACTGAAAAGTTGTTTCAATCTGTATGGCCCAAAGAAAAGCCTCCTTATTCTGTAATCCTGAGAGAAGTATCCTTATCATAGCTGTGAAAGAATCTATTTTGAGTAGAGTCTATAAAACTTGCAAGTTGTCTACATTACTGGGTTTTTCCACACAGGTCCCAAATATCTGAACTTCACTGCAGTAACATAGCATGTAGAATGGCTCACAGTAAAATGAGAGAACACAACTCAACATCATGTACTAATTACCAGTCCCCTTGCAGGTCCAATAGATTTTATTTTTTTTTAATTATTTCTTTTCTATGAAAAGCCTATTAAAAAGGACCAGACAAACCAGGAGGAAGAAAAGAGACAAAGATGTGATAATTCATCATTCTTCCTTTATTTCTGAAATATGTAGGACATGTAGAATTAGCCTATTCCTAGTTCTTTCTCTCTAGCTCTAACAGAAAATTGATTTATGCACAAAACATAGATGAGAAGCTCTTAAAAACAGCTGCAAGATATATAGGACTCATTTGAAGAAGAGATGCACTTGCAATTGCTCTTCATTCCAGTATTCAACAGAGATCCCCTCTGTATACTGAAAAGTTAAATGTTGAACTGGGTACAAGGGGGAATAATCAATCTTATTTTAAAATTATTGTCTCAGTATCAGAATATTTAATATCAGAACTGAAAAAAGTATCCTTCTGAATTTGGCTTTACCGAAGCAGTACATCAACGCTCATCATGCACGAACAGCATCCCCACTATTAATCCATAGTTCTAGCTAAATTTATATGTACGTACCATAAATAAAAGTGTTTTCAGATTTCTTGCTGCTGTTACAAGTGCCAGTTAATAGGTATTTACACTGAAAGGAAGGAAACTGAAAAGACTATTCTATACTTTATAACAAAAGTCTGCTTACATTTAAAAGACAGTTTGCCTACTAGCACTCTTACCCACACACAATTAAATATATTACTTAAACCTATTTATCCACTATGAGATTTTGAACTTAGTAAAAGTATTCTCATTCACAAACACGTTCAGAAATTATTTTTGTTCTCTAATGAGTTGATAAAGTTAGGTACTAATGCACAATTCACCTAATCTTTCCCATCAGAAGTTGCAAGAGGTTGTTTTCAGTACTGAGAAAAAAGCAAGTTTCATAATGACTTTAAATATAAATCTAGCTGTTCAAAAGACAATGAGCTTTCACCTTTCAAGATGAAATATCTTTGAAACACAGATCAACCCTGAAAAGTTACAGCTAAAAGCAATCATCCATGCAACAGCCATCCCATAAGTATACTATTCCCCATCCACAAACACTGCTACAACACTAAAAAAAAAAAATCTTGTTTTGCATTCACATTCCAAGCAATAACACCATATTTAATACACTCCCTAATAATTCTTTGAAATACTCTAGCACAGTTACAACTGATAAAGTTGCAATCATCTTTTAAACACAAGAAAAATAAAAGATCTAAAGACAAACTAAATTTAAAAAAAAATATATTCTTCTATCATCTACCCAAACATTGTAGGAGTTCTCAAATGATTTGAAAAGCTTGGGTTTTGAAGACCAGAGGCTAAGTAGGAAAAAATGCTTTACTTCAACCCTCCTGCACTTATTGTCCTTTCTTAAAGGTTTCAATTTACATATAAGCTGTCATATAAAGTTGAAAAGAATGTAGTTACTGGGGATAGATTTCAGAATTAATGATGGTTCCCTCTACCATGCAAGCGTTAATTTTCCATTAAGAGTTTGGGAAGGAACTGAAACAGGGATGTTCTTCATCCATATACAAATGGTGAACATTTTAAATATAGAGATACAGACAGGATTAGTTATTTAAATAGTTTATTTGGTCTCTACCAAGAAAACCTACCACCATAAATCCTCTAAAAGTCCTGTATGGAGCAACCAAGTACTGTATGGAGTCCTATATATTCCTTCTTGAAAGCAAGAACTGTTTCTGAAGGACTCCAAAAGAGCTTGGTTAATCAGGACTAAACATCAGTAATTGGTGGCCTAAGCTATATTTTCCAGATTTGGGGCTCATGCATTTGAGATCTTTAAACAAACAAAGAAAAACATAAAATAAAAAAAGCTATGTCAGTTACAGATGCTTTCAAATACAACATAGCTGTTATGTAACTGCTGATCATGACAGGTAGGGCAGTCAGAAGAATGAGTAAACAAACAATTTTGCAGAAAGCTGCTTGAGCAGAGATAAACATAACTAACTGTCCATGTTCTTTGGTTCCCTGGTAAAGCATACCATGTAAGTCTACATCTAGTGAAAATGCTCATAGCTTTGTGGCAGTTCATAGCAGAGCATCTCAAGTGCCCTTAATTGTTTGCATTCCAAATGCAGAACTTCTTTAATATATTTGTTTCTAATAGGGGACTTGAGTATGGAGCATATCAAAGCTGCCAGACACCCACCCAGCTGTTCTCACTCCCCCTCCTCAACAGGATGGGGGAGAAAATAAGATGGAAAAGCTTGTGGGTCGAAATAAAGATGGGGAGATCACTTACTAGTTACCATCGTGGGTAAAACAGACCTGACTTGGGGAAAATAAATTTATTGCCAATTAAAATAGACTTAGATAGTGAGAAATAAAAACAAAATTAAAACACCACCTCCCCCTCCCCTTTTTTCCCCAAGGCTCAACTTCATTCCTTCATTCCTGACTCCTCTACCTTTCCCCCCCTCCCCCCAAGCAGCACACAGGGGAAGGGGGATTACTGTCAGCCCATAACAGTTCCTCTCTGACACTCCTTCCTCACACTTTTCCCCTGCTTTACCTGTTCACTGCCTCTGAAGCCTCCTTAGATATTATGTTGCACGATTGAGAAATACATTTAAAAATGAGAAAAGTATTCTGTCCAGTTGAAAGCTACTAAGACAAAATTTTTGCAAGTTTCATATTAGTTCAGTGAAACCAGTATTTTGCCCACAAAGTAATCCAGCAACTGTCTGTGTACTCATACCAAATTTTGCTACTTTGTTAACACTAATTCCCTGCTCCAAAAATCCTTTTTATAGCTACTATTTACATAAACCTTTTTTTATAGAGGATCATGCTGTCTGTTCCAGGGCTTGTTTGGTGGGGTGGGTTGGGTTTTTTTATTACTTAAATAAGAAAAAGGGGTTTTAAGTAGGAAACTCACTCGAAAAGGGGAAAAAACACACCACTGAATATTACTGTAATATGAACAAACATAATATGCAGAATTTATGCAACACACACTTAAGATACTAAAAAAAGCCTGTCTTAATGCATCCCTTTAAAGAAAAACTCACATAAAAAAAAAAAGAATATGAAGACTGTTAAATTACATTCACAAAAGCTTTAAAAGGCAGTTCTAAATTACTCTGCCTCCACTGGCACTTTCAACACATAGAAAGCCAAATATAACACTGAAAACCTTTCAGATGACAGCCACTACCTGCCATTTACATCATGTAACAAAGTAACTCACTAGGGAGTAAAGGTCAAAATTACACTTCTGGTCATTACTGAAAAATTTGAGATAATATGTGGTGAGGATGAGAAGAAAAATCATGTTGTTAGACTGCTGCAAATGACTTGACCTCAGACCAAATTTCATCTCTATCTAACAGCCCTCTTTATGGAACATTATACTGGGTCTGGCTGGGATGGAGTTAGCTTTCTTCATAGCAGCCTGTATGGCGATGTGTTTTGGATTTGTGGATAAAAAAGTGTTGATAACACACCAGTGTTTTGGCTACTGCTGAACAGTGCTTGCACAACATCAAGGCTTTCTCTCCCTCATCCTGCTGTGGGGGGTGTGAGCGAGCAGCTGCAGGGGTGTTTGGCTGCTGGCCAGTGTTGTACAATTTGGTATACTTTATATAGAACTTGTTTAGCATAACTTGCTTAGCATTGGTAGCTAAATTTGCTGAAGCCTTAGGCCGCAAGCTGTGAACTTTCATCTAGATATGTTGAACTTTTACCTAGTCAAGTAAAAGAAGGCCCCAGAGCCAGTTCAAGCCAGAAGATAAGGAAGCTACATTCATTAACAGAAGCTGCAACCTTAGAGATAAGAAAAGAAACAGCCCGCCTAGAGACAATGAAAGGACCCAATGAAGAATGGGAAGACCCCAGACCCTAATATTACTACTGGTCTGAACTGTTGCATGAGGGGTGGGGAATTTAGATTGTAAGGGTATAATTGCCCAGGGATTTCTTTGTTCGAGGTCCCTCTTCGGAGGCACCCAGCTCGAGCTGTAGCGCTATTAATAAAAAGGACTTTATAGAAGAATCTCTTTTTGGCTTATTGATTCAGCGGAAACCTAGAGTCAAACCCTGTTATGGTGGCTGACACGCTTAATTTCCATAACACCAGGGTCAACCCACTATAATCCTTTTTGGCGCCCAATGTGGGGCTTGAGAGGTTCAGGATAACATATCTGATTGGAGTGTGCTAGACTGAATTTGTTATACCTGTTTAGCTGGTACTTGGCACTGACTTACTTGCTCTCTCACTTGCTCCGTTGCTTGCTCCCTTTCTTGCTGTACATCAAACTCCAGGGCTTATTGATGGCTGCTTTTGGCTTTTGCTGTGCTGTTTATCACTTTGTTTTGCTTCGCCTTGGAGAGCTATGATAAAAGCACTGGCCTTGAGCCTAATCTAGTATTTGGGCCCTGCATTGCTGCTGTCCCAGTACTCCAGGAACCATCTCAGAGAGACAACTAACAATTACACCTTCCTCTTCTCCTCTGGGAACCACTTTGTGGAGGAAATGAAGAATGGCACCTTCCCCTTTTTCTCCGAGATAGATGTTTCCAGCCTTGTTGCAATGGCCTCCAGTTTCCTGAACATCCTCGTGTAACGAGAATGCTTGTATTGGTGTGTGCCGTGAACCTGATTTTGTTTTTTCATAAGGTTAACCAACCAGTTAGGAATGCCACACAGGAATGTGCCCTGAGGCAGCTGATTCCTGGGTGGCAAGGTGTGTGGGAGAATTTAGGAAGGTGCTTAGAACAGTTCCTACCTCTGATGGCCCTCTGGGAGTTTATGCCCAAACAGGAGTGGAATCCTATTGAAATGGAAGACCACTTGAAGGGAAGATACCTTGGCTATACCAAAAAGAGAGAGCAACTTCTAGCGCTGTGTTGGGGCCTGGCCTATGCCTACCAGACCTGTGTCCAGCATCCTCAAAAGACCAAGGGGGTCTCTGGATCTGAGGACACACAAGCCGACACTGTAAGAGCCTCTGGATCTGAGGACATACAAACTGTGAGGGTCTCTCAATCTGAGGACATACAAATGGACACTGTGAGGGGCTCTGGATATGAGGATATACACATGGACACTGTGGCTAAAGCAGAGACCAACCCTCAACTATAGTCGTCATTCCTGTACTCAAGAAGAAATAACGGAAGCAGAGGTTGACCCAGTTAGTAAGGGAGGAAAAAGCTCTGCCTGAGGGGGAGCAGAAGGGAGAATCAGAAGAGGCAGCCTGTTCTGCAGCAGAGCAGCCACAAGAACAGGAGAGGGAAGAGATAGATATTGTAAATGAGTCGGAAACCACACAGTTCCTATCCCTGAGCAAGCTGCAAGATATGCAGAAAGATGGCAGCCACCAGCCAGGCAAGCAAATTGGGATACTGGGGGCCACAGTCAGGAATTAGAGGGTAGAGAAGCCTGGGAGCTGGGATCCCTAGCTAGGGATCATGGAATCAACAAAGGGCTCAGAAGAGGGGCAACAACCTGCAGCCTCTGCAGGTGACTCCTGTTGAGCGTGAAGGCGAGGTATCTTATTATCAAGGAATAACTTGAAAACTACCGAGGCAAGTGGACCACCGCTGAGGAAAGTGTCCAGTATCTGAAGGAATTAGCAGTGGTGGAGATGGTCTACAGCAACCTGCACGACAGCCAGATGTCCAAAGAACTAGATGACATCCACTGTACGTGGGCCATGTGGTGGAGATTAGTACGGAACACAGTGACATCATATGCCAACACCCTGGCAATGACGGACCATCCAGACACCGAGGAACTGACTGTGGAGAAACCTTCCCGCCAGCTCCAGCAATTCAAAGAGAATCTCTCTTCCCCCTTCACCCTACGAGCCTGCGTGTTGGCTGTGGTGAAACTGTCCCGCCAAGTCCAGCGACTCAAAGAGAATCTCTCTTCCTCCTTACCCCTACAGGCCAGCATCTCAGCTATCAAGGGTGCTGCATGGAATCAACCTTCCCCTGTGTGAGGGAAAGGGAACCTCAGGCACACATCGCGTATCATCCTGTAGTTCTATCTGCACGACCATGGAGCGGACGTGAGGAAGTGGGACAGTGCACCTACCTCAAAGCTAGAAGCCCACGTACATGAATTGCAAGGAAAAATGGCAGCTAAAAAGGGTTCATGCAGAAAGACTACTGCTCCAGTTGCTCTTGAGAAATTCCCCAGGTGCAGTAAAAGGCAAAGGACGCCTCTCCTCCTTCTGATACTGATGAAGGCACTTCTGGTCTGCTATTACAGGAGTCAGAAAATGAATGCTCCAACCAGGAGTGGAGGGTCCCTGCCTCTGGCCACCCAGAAGAAAGGGACAATCAGGTTTACTGGACTACATGGATTAAATGGCCTGGCACATCGGACACATGGGAGTATAAGGCTTTGGTAGACACCGGTGCACAGCGTGGCCCTAGGGCCACGTATTGGGTGTATGTGGCAAGGTTTTGGTAGCAGGGGAGGGGGCTACAGGGGTGGCCTCTGTGAGAAGAGGTCAAGGGCTGCCCTGTGCCAAACACAGCCGGTTACAGCCAGCTACATGACAGACCTACCACAGGCCAAAGCTGAGCCAATCAATGAAGCTAGTGGTGTCTCTGTAAAAACATACTTAAGAAAGGGCAAAACGCTGCACGGCAGTGCAAGGAGTGAGCAAAAAAAAAAAAAGTGTGAGAAAAAAACCCTATGAACACCAAGGTCAGAGAAGAAGGAAGAGGAGGAGGAGGAGATGCTCTAGGCACCGGAGCAGATATTCCCCTGCAGCCCATGGAAGAGACCACAGTAGAGCAGGAATTTCCCTGTAGCCCATGGAGAGGACCATGCTGGAGCAGGGGAAAAGCATTAGGAGGAAGGAGTGGCAGAGACGAATTCTTATGGATTGACTGTAACCCCCCCGTTCCCCATCCCCCTTGCACTGCTTGAGACCGGGGAAAAGTTAAACGAGTTGAGAATGAAGGAGTGAAGTTGAGCTTGGGGCAGGGGGGAAGGCAAGGGGAAGGAAGCTGTTTTAATTTTTATCTTTGTTTCTCACCCTCCAAATCTACTTTAATTAGCAATAAATTAATTTTCCCTGAGTCGAATCTGTTTTGCCTATGACAGTAACTGGTAAGTGACCTTCCTGTCTTTATCTTGACCCGTGAGCTTTTCCATCATGTTGTCTCCCCCTGTCCTGTTGAGGAGGGGGGAGTGAGAGAGCAGCTGGGTGGGCATCTGACCACCAGCCAAATTCAACCCACCACAGGCCATCGGGGTACAAGGGGGGGAAGAACACATCCGGATTTCTGGAATGACAAGGGGAACCCAACAGTTGTCTGTATTGGAGGCTGAGGTGAGCCTAACAGGGAATGAGCGGTAAAAGCACCCTATTGTGACTGGCTCCGTGTATCCTTGGCGTTGACTACCTCAGGAGAGGGTACTTCAAGGACCCAAAAAGGTACCAGTGGGCCTTTGGTGTAGCTGCTGTGGATACACAGAAGATTAAATAGCTGTCTACCTTGCCCGGCCTCTTGGAGGATCCCTCTGTCGCCGGGGTTGCTGTGTGTTGAAGAACAGCAAGTGCCGATTGCTACCGTGACGGTGCACCAGCGGCAATATCACACCAACCGAGACTTCCTGGTTCCCACCCAAGAGCTGATTCATCAATTGGAGAGCCAAGGAGCGATCAGCAAGACTCGCTTACCCTTTAATAGTCCTACACAGCCAATGCAAAAGTCTGACAAAGGGTGGAAATTAACAGCAGTCTACCGTGGCCTGAACGAAGTCACACCACCTCTGAGTGCTGCCATACAGGACATGCTAGAGCTCCAATATGAACTGGAGTCAAAGGCTGCCAAAATAGCATGCCACAACTGATATTGCCAAAGCATTTTTCTCAATCCCTTTGGCAGCAGAGTGCAGGCCACAGATGGCTTTCACATGGAGAGATGTCCGATACACCTGGAATCAACTGCCCCAGGGGTGGAATCATAGTCCTACCATTTGCAATGGATTGATACAAACTGCACTGGAACAGGATGAAGCCCCTGAACACCTGCAAAACATTCATGACACCATCATGTGGGGCAACACAGCAAAGGAAGTGTTTGAGAAAGGAAAAAGAATAATCCAGATCCTTCTGAAAACTGATTTTGCCATTACAAAAAAAGCACACAGGTCAAGGGACCTGCACTGGAGATCCAGTTCTTGGGAATGAAATGGCAAGATGGACATTGTCACATCCCTATGGATGTGATCAATAAAATAGTTGGTGGGGCTTTTTTGTTAACAAAAGAAGAAACACAAGCTTTCCTAGGCCTTGTAGGATTCTGGAGAATGCATATTCCAGGTTCCAATCAGATTGTGAGCCCTCTCTATCGAGTGACCCAAAAGAACTGTTTCGACTAGGGCCCTGAGCAGTGACAAGCCTTTGAACAGCTCAAACAGGAGATAGTTCATGCAGTAGCCCTTGGGCCTGTCTGGACAGGATTAGCTGTGCAAAATGTGCTCTACAGTGCAGCCGAAGAGCACGGCCTCACCTGGAGCCTCTGGCAGAAAACACCAGGAGAAACCTGAGGCCTCTCTAGGGTTTTGGAGATGGGGGCATCAAGGATCAGAAGCCCACTACATCCCAACTGAAAAAGAGATACTAGCAGCATTTGAGGGGGGTTGAGCCTCTTCTGAAGTAGTCAGTAGAGAAGTATAGCTCTTCTAGGCACCACAATTGAATGTGTTGCACAGGACAGTCAAAGAAAGGATCCCCTCTACACATCATGCGACCAACACTACGTGAAGTAAGTAGGTAGCGTTGATCACTCAACAGGCTTGAGCGAGGAATCCCAATTGCCCAGGAATCTTGGAAGAGATCGTGGACTGGCCAGAAGGCAGAAACTTTGGAGCATCACCTGAGGAGGTGACCTGTGCCCAGGAGACCCCACTGTATAATAAATTATTAGAAAATGAAAAGCAATATGCCCTGTTTACTGGTGGGTCCTGTCGTATTGTGGGAAAGCATCGGAGGTGGAAAGCTGCTGTGTGGAATCACACATGACAAGTTGGAGAACATGTTGAAGGAGAAGGTGAATCCAGTCACGTCTGCAGAAATGAAAGCCATCCAGCTGGCCCTAGAGATTGCTGAATGAGAGTAAAAAAGTGTCCAGTATTCTATCTCTATACTGACTCACAGATGGTGGCACATGCCCTATGGGGTGGCTACAGCAATGGAAGCAGACCAACTGGCAGCACAGAGGTAGCCCCATCTGGGCTGCTGTATTGTGGCAGGACATTGTTGCCTGGGTAGAGAACCTCATGGTAAAGGTATGTCATGTAGATGCTTACATGCCCAAGAACCACGCCACCAAAAAATATCAAAACAATGAGCAGGTAGACCAGGCTGCCAGAATTGAAGTGGCTCAGGTGGACCTAGACTGGGAGCATAAGGGTGAGCTATTCATAGCTTGGTGGGCCCATGAAACATCAGGACATCTAGGAAGAGATGCAACATACAGATGGGCTCATGATCAAGGGGTGGACTTGACCATTGACACCATTGCACAGGTTATCCATGAGTGCAAAACATGTGCCATAAGCAAGCAAGCCAAGCAGGTAAAGTCTCTCTGGCACAGAGAACAGTGGCTGAGATATCAACATGGGGAGGCCTGACTGATCAATTGCATTGGACCACTGCCACAAACCCACCAAGGCAAGCGCTATGTGCTTACTGGATGGTTGGAAACATACCCTGTAAACCATTCCACCACCAAAACACACCATCCTGGACCCTGAAAAGAAAATCCTGTGGTGATACAGTACCCTAGAAAGAATTGATTCAGACAATCCAGCAGAATCCACTTGGCTGGTTAACACCAGAGGATCTGCTAACCGTCCTGGTCCTGCCCAAACAAAGCCCCTACATACTGTGGGAAGAGTTAAGGTCCCCCTAGCACACACAGGAAAGTGGCTGGGAGAGGTAGTGTAGGGTACTCCTCCCTCAGGAAATGGCAAGCCCAGTTGTGGGATTGTCTTCGCTCAAGGACCCAGGTGCACTGAGTGGGTATTGCAGGAGAATGGGGAAATCTGGTGTGTACCTCAAGGAGATTTAACCTTGGGGAAAAATAACCCATGATTTCAGTTTTATGTTATAGGAAGTACCATAACAGGAACCACCCAAACAACCAGATGAGCCTTGCAAGAAATCAGGCAAGTGCAGTAGTAACCCAACCTGAGCTGGTTTTAGCACCCAAGAACCCAACAGAACACCTCCCCTGTCCTGAGTGACCACTGTAACAAATGGAGTCCCTGTCATTGATAGCTGAATGGAAATTTTATAGGCATGGCCCATAGACTAAGGGAATGATTTCTGCATATATGTCAAAGGATGTGGGGGTGGTGGGGTGTGTTTTAATGATAATGTATTAGATAGAGCAGGACCTGAGCATGATGCAAATGAGATGGAATAAAGTGCGGAGAGTTAATTTTATTCATAACAGCCCATAGGTTGTTTTGTTTTGGATTTGCAACTAAAACACATAACACACAATTTTGGCTATTGCTGAACAGTACTTGCACAGTGTCAAGGCATGCACACACATACATACACACCCACCCCCCACCACCCCCTATTCCTCAGCACTTGCTGAGGCTGGGCAAGAAATTGGGTGGGGACACAGCCAAGACAGCTGACCCAAATTGACCAAAGGGATATTCCATACCATGTAATTTCATGCTCAGCAATAGAAACTGGGGTCAACTAAGGAGGGCATTTGTCTTGCAAGGTGGCCACAGCATGGAGAGTGGCAAGTGATTGCTTTCACTTAACTGTCTTTCTCTCAACACAGAATTTTTCTAAACTTTTGCTCTTCCTATTTTATCTCCCCTGTCCTGCTTGGCAGGGGGAACGAGCAAGCAGCTAGATGGTTGTTTGGCTGCTAGCCTGGGTCAACCCACCACAGACTTTTTTTTTCAAGCCAGAAATCAGTTAAATATTACAGTTTCTTACCCAGGAATTCTTTAATGTATATCTTATTAGTCTTCAGTTATAGTTTAGAGCCCATTTTATTTTCATTTTCAGGCAGAATTGCTGAAATAAGCAGCACAGTTCAACAGTATAGGCTTTACTATTCTGTAATTGACATCTTCAGATACACCCTGTGTCAACAGATAGCAACCCAAACACAACCCCCCCACCCCCACAAAAACCAACCCCAAACAAACACTGTCATTACTAGCCTTCTAATCAAGAGGAAAGGATGGGAAGGTTTATTCTCAACAGATAGTTGAAATTTAATCTAACAAGCAGCAATAGGTAGCATTCATTTCAATAACAAGAACAATCCCTGTATTTTGAGCGTAAGCTGTCAGTTTAACATGACATATCATTAAAAAAATACAGCTTTTCCTCTACCCCACATTTGTACTACTAATTTTCATCACAAGGTCAGCCACCCACAAAAAACCCCAAAGGACTAACATGGAAAAAAAAAAAATATGAAACTCTACCATATTTTAAGCAGTGGTGGGCAGAAGAAGCAGCAACAGAAGCATTAACAGAATAAAAACTCCAAATGATAAAGCCACAAAATGTTAATTTCCAAAGCAAAATTAGTATTTTTAATTCAGTACCCAAGCTACATTTCTCTGAACTTAGATGTCAGTTAAAACTACAGAAAGGTCATGTTTAAACCTAAGCTAGATATCCTGGTTTCGGCAAGGATAGAGTTAATTTCCTTTCTAGTAGCTGGTACAGTGCTGTGTTTTGGATTTAGGAAGAGAACAAAGTTGACCACACACCGATGTTTTAGTTGTTGCTAGGTAATGCTTACACTAGCCAAGGACTTTTTAGTTTCCCATGCTCTACCGACTGAGAAGGCTGCAGGTGCACAAGAAGCTGGGAGGGGGCACAGCCAAACTGGCCAAAGAAACATTCCATACCATGTGACGTCATGCTCAGTACATAAACTGGGGAAAGCTGGCCGGGGGGGCCGCTGCTCGGGGACTGGCTGGGCATCGGTCGGCGGGTGGTGAGGAATTGTACTGTACATCACTTGCTTTGTGTATTATTATTATTATCACATTATTATCATTTTATTTCAATTATTAAACTGTTTTTATCTCAACCTGTGGGGGTGAAAAGCGGCACGGACTCCGGCAGACACAGCAACCAAAGACCTTTATTGCTCTTTGTTAGCATCTTTTATAGCAAGCAGAAGTGTACACGCGCTACCTGCAGCTTGCAGATAGGTTATAGCCTTGTGTTCACGCGCATCTATGCTCTAGCAGATTGGCCCGTTCTTTCTGATCATGCGAAATGCCCTCATGGTCTTTGTCTTGTTTTTCTCCTTCCAGCTGCACATTCCTTTCTCCGTTATCTTCTGCTTAAGTGCCTTGTCATGCCAGGTGGTACAGTGTTTGCTCATTAAAATCAAACTCAGGAATGTCCGTTAGTGAGATTCCCATCCCCACATCTCCCCCTTTTTGTTTTACTAGAAACACTGCTGAAACAGATCTTTCAATCATTTTTCGCATACCTTGTAACAGACACGGCACACAAACCAGGATACAAAGGAACATTACTAAGCATAGCCCTCCTAGCTTGGCTAGTCCTTTTAACCAGCCACTTAGACCCCATTTCCCGAATAATTTATCCAACCAGTCCCAGGGGTCTTCCACTCTTAGCTTCTCTACTCCTTCCTTCAACATCTGAATGCTGCGGTGAATTGATTCCGAATGATCAGATAGGTTCATACAACACATTCCCTCCAACTCTTCACACCCATGGCCTTGCGCTAAAAGCAAAAAATCTATCGCTGCTCTATTTTGCAAAGTAGCATGTCGTATAGAATCTACATCCATTAATAATCCCGTTAGTGCTTCAGAGGTTGCATTTGATTGTTTCGCTAGCCAACATCCTAATTTATTTAATGTGACCAAACTCTTTGCTGCTGCGACACCTGGAGCCAAGATTGCAACCGTAGCTATAGTGTTCCGGTTCCATAGGTCGACAGCATCATCACATTGTGAAGTGTAGGCATGTGCTCTGCGCTTACTGCGTGTCTTAGGGGTGCTCCTTCTGTGGTCTAGGATCATAGATGTGTTTGGCATTAGTAGAGTTAATCTTCCCAACGAACACGGCCCACCTTTAATATGAGAGGGAATGCCAGGCCAGACTCGGGAAACATTGGCCCCTGAATAATTGAAACACAAACACCAATCCATTTTTATGGACCCTAATAGCTCGAGTTCCTGAGGTTCTATTGGCAAGTGATTAAGATGTGGTAGGCATCCATCCCAATTGTCGGTGGCGTGTTGTCCCCCCCCGCAGGCCTCCTTGAAAGGACTGATCAGGCCCAAGTCCCAATTATCTAAAGGAAGCCCCACTAGGCAGGTAGAAAAGGGGTTCCGGGGGAAGATATCGACAGGCAGATGGAATCCTGTCCTGTCTGATTGGCCAGAGTTACCCAAACATTTTCCTTCGGCTGTGAGGGTGCCCATAACGCAGCAACCGCACACAGTGATACTAGCCACAAGACACCCCCCCATGCTGGCGTCATGGTTTACGTTCTCTTTTTGTTCCGTTTCCACCCAAGTCGTTTGTCACACTGTCGTTTGGTACTTTCCCAGTCCGTTTCCCACACAGTCCACAGCTGGGGGACACAATGTGATCTCCCACACACTAGCTGTAGATTCTGTGGTTCGGCGTTCCCGGTGGTATTCCCTTTACACCTTGTGCACCTTCCTGCCCGGAACTGAGAGTGACAATACCGGTTTCTTTCGCAATTATCACATTTGCACAAAGTCCATGCGTGATGTGTTGATCCGGGACACTGGAGGCAGGGAATTCCTGTCACCTCTCGATTATCCAGTTGACTGTTCTCTGTCGCCTGGTGTTCCCAGTCCACGGCTAATGGCAACCCACTTGGTCCCCTATATACCCC
This sequence comes from Aptenodytes patagonicus, assembly GCF_965638725.1. Taxonomy (NCBI): domain Eukaryota; kingdom Metazoa; phylum Chordata; class Aves; order Sphenisciformes; family Spheniscidae; genus Aptenodytes; species Aptenodytes patagonicus. The sequence goes on from NC_134981.1 coordinate 16,136,342, forward strand.
GGCATGGCCTGGCCCACTAGGTGGTTCCCCAAATATCGAATGAGATACTTTGTGTAAGTCCCAGTAATCTACTTCAAACCGTTGATGCATCTGTGGGCTCCTTGGGCTCCTTGTCCAGATACGGTCGAACGCAGCGGGCAGGTATCCACCGGGGTCCACGATCTGTGGAAACACAAGCATATCCTCTCCCCCATGTTATAAGATCATAAGGGCCTTCCCATTGGCTATTTTCCAATGACTTGACCCACACCCGAGCCCTTTCTCCTGCTGGAGAAGCTGAGTTACAAGATGTAAAGTGTCTCGCTATTACTGTGTTAGGGCTGCCAACTGCTGTCCTGTCTTCCCTTATTGTAAGATGATTTAACACATATATTGCTTTATGGAGGCGGGCTTGTGGTGATTCCCCTAGCATTCCCCCTTTTTGTTTTTGTAGTAGCTGCTTGAGAGTGAGATGAGCCCGCTCAACGATACCCTGGCTCTGAGGGGAATAAGGGATACCAGTGATATGTCGAATGCCCCATTGTGCCAAAAAGGCCTGCGTTTTTGCGCTTATGTACCCGGGCCCATTGTCCGTTTTGATCTGGTGTGGAACCCCTAGAGCAGCAAAGGCCCCTTTCCAGTGCCGTAAAATATCTTTGCTTTTTTCTCCGGTCTCTGCAGTCGCCCATAGAGCTCCAGAGAATGTATCGATGGAAACATGCACATATTTTTGTTTGCCAAATTCTCCGATATGAGTAACATCGGATTGCCAAATCTGTAGGGCCTTTTCTCCTCGGGGATTTACCCCTGTTTGGGGTATGGGAACTAATTGCTGACAGTCAGGACACATTTGTACAATACTTCGTGCCGTGTCCCAAGTCAACCCAAATTGTCGACGCAGCATTCAGGCAGATTGATGGAAAAACTCGTGCGACAATTGGGCTTGTGTAGAAACGTCTGGTACAGGGACTGTCCATACGGGGGCAGCGAGACGATCAGCTCGTGCATTCCCTTCTGATATAAACTCTGGGAGAGAGATATGACTCCTCACGTGGAGCACGTAATACGGGTTTACGCGGCGATTCAACAAGTCCCATACCTGTTTGAACATTAAAAACACTGGTTCGTTATCAACTTCTTTGAGCCAAGCCTTTTCCAAGCGCCTGACAACGTTGGCGACGTACTGAGAATCAGTAACCAAATTTAATGGCATCTCCCATTGGCGAAAGACCTGAATTACTGCATATATTTCCACCAGCTGAGGACTTCCTACAACATGGTGAACTTGATGTTTCCATTCCCCTTTTTCACACCACACTATTAACTGCCTTACCTGTTCGTCCTGATCCATCGGTGAATAAGGTGGGTCCTTCGACAGGTACCTCCTTACTCAACGATTCAGGAATTATACTAATTTCCTCATTAAGGGAGAATAATTTGTGAGATGGATAGTGAATTAGAATTTGTCCCTTAAAGTTTTCCAGCGCTATCTGTAGTTCTAGGCTATTAGCCTCACACCAATTAAGGTGGTCTTTAGTCAGTAGGAGATAAATTGTTTTAAGATCTGTGCCCGTTAATTCCAAACATCGCGCGCGTCCCTTTCGCACAAGCATCGAAAACATTTCCACCCTTGTCACTATCGTTTTTGGTGCTTGATGCGGCAGGAATACCCACTCAATGATGGCTAAGGGATCCTGGGTACCCTTGCTGTCCCATTGGCCTAAGAGGCCCACTGCTTGTCGGGACTGATTTAGGACATACAAGTTAACTCCCAATCCTTCAATTACGCGTTGTGCTTGCCTTTCGGTAAGCCTGTGATATTTTTTGTAGCGCTTGTTTGGCCTCTGTCGTTAATTCTCGTGGAGATGTCAACTCAGGATTACCCTTTAACAACTTGAACAGTGGGTTTAACATGTCATTATCTATTCCCAGCAATGGGCGTACCCAATTGATAGTCCCTACTAGTTTTTGCAAGTCATTCAGTGTTTTAATGTTAGATTGCAAGGTTATGGGTTGGGGCTGTATCGTATGTTCTAAAATCTTCCACCCCAAGTACTTCCACGGGGCTTGCACTTGCACCTTTTCAGGAGCTATTTGCAAGCCGTATGTCTTTAACCCCTGCAACATATCTTTCATAACTGTGACGAGTTCCTTTGGGTCTCGTCCGGCGATTAAAATATCGTCCATGTAGTGATAACAAATTAAGTCAGGATATTTGTTTCTTATGGGCGACAACACACGCGCAACATACATTTGACATATTGTGGGACTGTTTTTCATGCGCTGGGGCAACACCGTCCAATGATATCGCAGCCTAGGCCTTTGATGGTTTACAACTGGGAGAGAGAAGGCAAATCTGGGAGCATCTTCCGGCGCTAAGGGAATCGTGAAAAAGCAGTCTTTCAAATCGATAATCACAATGTCCCATTGACGAGGTATCAATGTTGGTGAAGGCATACCTGGTTGCAATGTCCCCATATCTTGAATCACGGCATTTACTTGCTGTAAATCATGTAGAAGTCTCCATTTGCCACTTTTCTTTTTTATAACAAACACTGGGGTGTTCCAGGCGCTGGTGGTGGGAACCAGATGTCCTTGACTCACTTGCTCGTCCACTAACGTTTGCAACGCGTCGTCCTTTTCCTGTGATAGGGGCCACTGATCCACCCACACTGGCTGATCGGTGAGCCATGTGAGTCGAACGGTGGGCCGAGCGCCAGTGACCCCCGCTAAAAATGTTGATGCGGATCAGCAGTGCCAATCACTAGTCCCCAAGTGCTCAAGACATCTCGTCCCCACAGGTTTAACGGCGCAGGAACCACAAAAGGTCGAATAGTTGCAACCTGTCCTTCTGGGCTTACAATCTGTATTAAGTTGGCACTCTGCCTGGACGTCGACAGGCCTCCGATTCCCACTAGCCCTGTGTTGACTGGGATGGTTTCCCATGATCCAGGCCACTTTGCAGTACTGATGATAGTAACGTCTGCCCCTGTATCTATCATTCCCTTCACTACCAGTTGTTCCGGTTTGCTGCCTTTATTCTTTAGAGTGCAGGTCAAAGTGGGCTGAGTTCTTTGGACAAGCTGAGTCCAAAAAATATTTGGTTCACCTGTGGACCCAAATCCACCAGCTCCCCGGGAAATAGGATCCCGATTACGAACCATGCTCTTAAAAGGAACTAGCTGTGCAATCCTGCTTCCAGCTGGAATAAATACTGGAGGAGACGGGGTCCATAGCAACGCTTGCAGCTGTCCCGTATAATCAGAGTCGATAACCCCAGGTAACACAAACAAACCCTGCATAGTAGCACTGGACCTCCCCACCAATAGGGCACTCAGCCCCTGGCCAAGGGGGCCTCTCACATTGAGGGGCACCCTGTGCACAGTCTGATCGTTTATAGAGAGATTGGTGGCTGTGGAGACATCCACTCTGGCACTGCCGATGGTTCTGGCCTTGAGGTGATCCAGGCCTGCTGAGACAGCGGTCTCATGGGGTTTTGGGGTTGGGGATTTTGGGGTGGCATTTGTGTCGGTGCGCGCCCCCACCTCGCGCTCGACTTCCAGTTTCCCGACAAGGGTCGACCGCGGAGATCATATTTCGACCGGCATTGATTAACATAGTGCCTCCCCTTGCGGCAGCGTGGGCAAATACCAGGGGGCTGCTGAATTCCTTCTGATCCTCCCTTCTGTACAGGATTCTCAGGACATTGCCGTTTAAAATGCCCCGAGTTTCCACAGCGGAAACACGCTTTGTTACCGGGATGCAAGGCAGCAGCTAAACAGGCTGCAAAAACCTCATTCTTATGTGTAATTGAACCCACACGATTGCACGCGTCAAGCATGTCTATTATGGTCGGATTTCGCAATGTCTGTAAGACACTTTTACAGTCCTCATTGGCATTCTCTATAGCCAATTTCATAAGCAATGCCTCTTTGGCTTCAGGATTTTGTATTTGTTTTTGAATAGCTTCTTGGAGCTTGTCGATAAAATCCATATAAGGTTCGTTGGTCCCTTGCTTAATGCTAGTAAAGGATTTTACCGGTCGTCCTGTATCAGGGACCTTTATCATTGCTTGAAACGCAAGGTCTGCTGATTGTCTTAAAATTTCAGGCGCCAGCCGTGCCTGCAGTTGCGGCGTATTGATAGGGTCCTCCCCCATTAACTGAGCAAGTCCCGCGCCCCGTAGCGGGTCTCCCGCTCGCCGTTAAAAGCAGTAGCCGAATCAAGGGGAATTCCCTTTCGTTTTAGCCATGAAAGCAATAGGCGGAGGGTATAATCATCATACTTAATTCCACACTTTTCTAACAGCTTCTTAATAGTACATAGTATAGATTCCTCCTCCTTAGTTAGTTGCGATCCCATTTTAAGTTTCCCAGCTGCTCACCTCTGCTCCAACGAGGTGATGATTCAAAGTTCCGGCTCCAGCTCTTTCCTGAGACTACTCTGTCTCCCGCTGGCTATGACTCGTTCAGCTGGCTCCCCACCGGTGCTCTGTTCCAGCATTTTCGCCCCACATTGGGCGCCATTTGTGGGGGTGAAAAGCGGCACGGACTCCGGCAGACACAGCAACCAAAGACCTTTATTGCTCTTTGTTAGCATCTTTTATAGCAAGCAGAAGTGTACACGCGCTACCTGCAGCTTGCAGATAGGTTATAGCCTTGTGTTCACGCGCATCTATGCTCTAGCAGATTGGCCCGTTCTTTCTGATCATGCGAAATGCCCTCATGGTCTTTGTCTTGTTTTTCTCCTTCCAGCTGCACATTCCTTTCTCCGTTGTTTTCTGCTTAAGTGCCTTGTCATGCCAGGTGGTACAGTGTTTGCTCATTAAAATCAAACTCAGGAATGTCCGTTAGTGAGATTCCCATCCCCACATCAACCCACGAGTTTTTCTCACTTGTGCTCTTCCAATTCTCTCCCCCATCCCACCGGGGGTGGGGGGAGTGAGCGAGCGGCTGCGTGGTGCTTAGTTGCCGACTGAGGTTAAACCACGACAGTCCTTTTTGGCGCCCAACGTGGGGCTCGAAGGGTTTGAGATAATAACAGATTAACCGGAGTGTATTAAGGAACTTATATCTGTTAATAGTTGTGGGTCACAATGTTGGTTTCTCTGTTCTCGATATTGATTTTTATAATCTGCATCGTGCTCTTTTCTTTGCTGTACATGTTAAAGATTGGTGTTGGTTTTTGCAGTTTGCTGTGGTCTGCAGTGATTGGTGATGTCTCATTTGTGAGGTTTGTTTTTAGAACATTGACCTTGACCTCAGTGTGGTATGTAAACTTCGCAATGAAGCCATTACTGTACCACGGATACCATTTCGTGGAGACAACTAGCAATTACAGTGACTTTTCTGAGAGGTTTTTTTACGGAAGAAATACAGAATGGCAGTGTCACTACCTTCTTCTATGATGTTTCCTCCTTCATTACAGTAACTTTTCAGTATCTTGAACAGCCTTGGGTAGTTAAGATACTTCTATTGGTACTTCTTGGGAATATTGTTTCGGTTTTGTCTAAAGTTGGTAAGCAATTTAAGAATATCATCCAGAGATCTGCCCCAAGGCTGAATAATTATGAGTTGGCAGGGTGTGTGGGACAAGATGGGCAAGTACCTAGGCCAATGGGCACCCCCAGTGTTTTGGAACCTCACCCCTGAGCAAGTGCAGAATCCTGAAAAGTTAGTAGAACATTTGGACAAAGTATGCTGTCACCCTGGCAACTCCAGAGAGATGCAGATCATTGCAACATGCTGGGGCCTGGCCCATGCCTACCGAGCCCTGTTCAACACCATTCAGTACCCTCAAAGGGAAGAGAAGGTCTCTGGCTCTGACAGTAAAATGACACGCACTGCGGCCACTCCGACCCCGGCGACAGGCCCTGCAGCCACTTAGACCCCGGTGACAGGCCCTGCGGCTAAACCAAAGAACCAGCCTGTGCCGGTATCAGTCGCCCCTGTACACAAGAAGAAATCTTGGAAGCGGAAGTCAGCTCGTTTAGTAAGGAAGGAAGAAGCTTCTTCTAAAAGGGGGCTGGAGGAAGAAGTGTACGAGGCAGATGACCCTGGAGAAGGGCCATCACGAGAACAGCAGGAGGAGGGCCGGCCCCTGCTCGGGGAGGAAGAAGAGGAAGAACTCATAAACGAGGCAGTGACCACCCAATCTCTATCCCTGAGTGAGCTGCGAGATATACGAAAAGATTTCAGCCGTCGTCCAGGCAAGCATATTGTCACCTGGCTGCTCCGATGCTGGGATAACGGGGCCAGAAGCCTGGAATTAGAGGGTAGGGAAGCCAAGCAGCTGGGATCCCTTTCCAGGGAAGGGGGCATTGACAAAGCAATTGGAAAAGGGACACGAGTCCTCAGCCTTTGGAGGCGACTCTTGTCAAGCGTGAAGGAAAGGTATCCCTTTAAGGAAGATGTCATATGTCGCCCAAGCAAGTGGGCCACCATGGAGAACGGTATCCAGTTCCTGAGAGAATTAGCTGTGCTGGAGGTGATTTATGATGACCTGAACAATGAACAACTATCCAAAGATCCAGATGAAGTCAAGTGCACACGACCCATGTGGCGGAAGTTTATAAGGAGCGCACCATCGTCATATGCCAACTCATTGGCAGTGATGACCTGGAAAGATGGAGAGGAACAAACAGTGGATGAATTGGCTAGTCAACTCTGGCAATACGAGGAAAGTCTCTCTTCCTCCCTCGTCTCGGCTGTGGAGAAAATGTCCCGGGAGATCCAGCAACTCAGAGAGGATAGGTCCTACTCCTCACCTGTACGGACCAGTATCTCGGCTATTAGGAGTCAGCGTTCTTTTGCTCAAGAGAGAGGATATAAAGGGTACACACCACGGGGCACCCTATGGTTTTACCTGCGTGAACATGGAAAGGATATGAGGAAGTGGGATGGAAAATCTACCTTGACCCTAGATGCACAGGTACGTGAATTGCAAGGGAAAACAATCACAGAAAGGGGTTCTTCCAGGAAAATTGCTGCTCCAGTTTCCAGCGGGCAGTTCCCCAGACAGAGTAGAAGGGCTGATCTTACTCCTGATCTTAATGAAGAAACTTCTGACTCGTACGTACAAGAAGTGAGAAATGAGTACTGTGATGAGGATTAGAGGGGCCCTGCCTCCAGCCAGGGGGAGGAAAGGGACAACCGGGTTTACTGGACTGTGTGGATTCGGTGGCCTGGCACATCAGACCCACAGGAGTAGAAGGCTCTACTAGACACCGGTGCACAGTGTACCCTAATGCCATCAAGCTATAGAGGGGCAGAACCCATCTGTATTTCTGGGGTGACGGGGGGATCCCAACAGCTAACTGCATGGGAAGCCGAAGTGAGTCTAACTGGGAATGGGTGGCAGAAGCACCCCATTGTGACTGGCCCAGAGGCTCCGTGCATCCTTGGCATAGACTCCCTCAGGAGAGGGTATTTCAAGGACCCAAAAGGGTACCGGTGGGCTTTTGGTATAGCTGCCTTGGAGACGGAAGAAATTAAACAGCTGTCCACCTTGCCTGGTCTCTCGGAGGACCCCTCTGTTGTGGGGTTGCTGAAGGTCGAAGACCAACAGGTGCCAATCGCTACCACCACGGTGCACTGGCGGCAATATCACACCAACCGAGACTCCTTGATTCCCATCCATAAGCTGATTCGTCGACTGGAGAGCCAAGGAGTGATCAGCAAGACTCGCTCACCCTTTAACAGTCCCATATGGCCAGTGCGGAAGTCTAATGGAGAGTGGAGACTAACAGTAGACTATTGTGGCCTAAATGAAGTCACGCCACCCCTGAGTGCTGCTGTGCCAGACATGCTAGAACTTCAATACGAATTGGAGTCAAAGGCAGCCAAGTGGTATGCCACAATTGATATTGCTAATGCGTTTTTCTCAATCCCTTTGACAGCAGAGTGCAGGCCACAGTTTGCTTTCACTTGGAGGGGCGTCCAGTACACCTGGAACCGACTGCCCCAGGGGTGGAAACACAGCCCCACCATTTGCCATGGACTGATCCAGACTGCACTGGAACAGGGTGAGGCTCCAGATCACCTGCAATACATTGATGACATCATCGTGTGGGGCAACACAGCAGGAGAAGTTTTTGAGAAAGGGAAGGAAATAGTCCAAATCCTGCTGAAGGCCGGTTTTGCCATAAAACAAAGTAAGGTCAAGGGACCTGCACAGGAGATCCAGTTTTTAGGAATAAAATGGCAAGATGGACGTCGTCAGATCCCAATGGATGTGATCAACAAAATAACAGCCATGTCTCCACCAACTAGCAAAAAGGAAACACAAGCTTTCTTAGGCGTCGTGGGTTTCTGGAGAATCCATATTCCAAATTACAGTCTGATCGTAAGCCCTCTCTATCAAGTGACCCGGAAGAAGAACGATTTCAAATGGGGCCCTGAGCAACGACAAGCTTTTGAACAAATTAAACAGGAGATAGTTCATGCAGTAGCCCTGGGGCCAGTCCGGGCAGGGCAAGATGTAAGAAATGTGCTCTACACTGCAGCCAGGGAGAACGGCCCTACCTGGAGCCTCTGGCAGAAAGCACCAGGGGAGACTCAAGGTCGACCCCTAGGGTTTTGGAGTCGGGGCTACAGAGGATCCGAGGCCCGCTATACTCCAACTGAAAAAGAGATATTGGCAGCATATGAAGGGTTTCGAGCTGCTTCGGAAGTGGTGGGCACTGAAGCACAGCTCCTCCTGGCACCCCGACTGCCGGTGCTAGGCTGGATGTTCAGAGGGAGGGTCCCCTGTACACATCATGCAACTGATGCTACATGGAGTAAGTGGGTCACACTGATCACACAACGGGCTTGAACAGGAAACGCCAGTCGCCCAGGAATCCTGGAAGTTATCATGGATTGGCCAGAGGGCAAAGATTTTGGAATATCGCCAGAGGAGGAGGTGACGCGTGCTGAGGAGGCCCCAATGTATAATGAACTACCAGAACATGAGAAGCAATATGCCCTGTTCACTGATGGGTCCTGTCGTCTTGTGGGAAAGCATCGGAGGTGGAAAGCTGCTGTATGGAGTCCTATGCGACAAGTTGCAGAAACTGCTGAAGGAGAAGGTGAATCGAGCCAATTTGCAGAAGTAAAGGCCATCCAGCTGGCTTTAGACATTGCTGACCAAGAAAAGTGGCCAGTGCTCTATCTCTAGACTGACTCATGGATGGTGGCAAATGCCCTGTGGGGGTGGTTGCAGCAATGGAAGCAGAGCTACTGGCAGCGCAGAGGCAAACCCATCTGGGCTGCCGCATTGTGGCAAGATATTGCTGCCCGGGTGGAGAACCTGGTTGTAAAAGTCCATCACATAGATGCTCACATACCCGAGAGGCGGGCCACTGAAGAACATCAAAACAACCAGCAGGTGGATCAGGCTGCTAAGACTGAAGTGGCTCAGGTGGATCTGGACTGGCAACAGAAGGGTGAATTATTTCTAGCTCGGTGGGCCCATGACACCTCAGGTCACCAAGGAAGAGATGCAACATACAGATGGGCTCGTGATCGAGGGGTGGACTTGACCATGGACACTATAGCCCAGGTTATCCATGAATGCGAAACATGCGCTGCGATCAAGTAAGCCAAGCGGTTAAAGCCTCTTTGGTATGGAGGACGATGGCTGAAATATAAATATGGGGAGGCCTGGCAGGTTGATTATATCACACTCCCACAAACCCGCCAAGGCAAGTGCTACGTGCTTACAATGGTGGAGGCAACCACCGGATGGCTGGAAACATATCCCGTGCCCCATGCCACTGCCCGGAACACTATCCTGGGCCTGGAAAAGCAAGTCCTATGGCGACATGGCACCCCAGAAAGAATTGAGTCAGACAACGGGACTCATTTCCGAAACAACCTCATAGACACCTGGGCCAAAGAGCACGGCCTTGAGTGGGTGTATCACATCCCCTGTCATGCACCAGCCTCCGGGAAAATTGAACGATACAATGGACTGTTAAAGACTACGCTGAGAGCAATGGGTGGCGGGACATTCAAACATTGGGATGCGCATTTAGCAAAGGCCACCTGGTTAGTCAACACGAGGGGATCTGCCAATCGAGCTGGCCCTGCCCAGTCAGAACTTTTACGTACTGTAGATGGAAATAAAGTCCCTGTAGTGCACATAAAAAATATGCTGGGGAAGACAGTCTGGGTTATTCCTGCCTCGGGCAAAGGCAAACCCATCCATCCGTGGGATTGCTTTTGCTCAAGGACCTGGGTGCACTTGGTGGATAATGCGGAAGGATGGGGAAGTCCGATGTGTACCTCAAGGGGATTTGATTTTGGGTGAGAATAGCCAATGATCTGAACTATGTGATGTTAAGTACTACATAGTATCATATGCCATACTAATGATATTACAATAAGAATCACCCAGACTAATGAAGAATAACTTCAGTGAAACCAAGCAAAGCACAGTGATGATGGTACCAGAACTGACTTCAACATGAAACAATCCAACACCACATACCACCTCCATTTTTCCTGCCCTGAAAGATTATTACGACAGATGGAGCCCAAAGTCATGGACTAAATGAACTCACCGAATGTTTTAGAGGGATGGCCCACAGACGAAGGGAATGATATCTCTCTGTGTGTGTGTATATATATATATATTAAAAAAAGGGGGATGGTGATTAATGAAAATGTACTGGAAAATATGAGACTTGAGCATGACGCAGATGGTATAGAATAAGGGGTGGATATTGTCCTGGTTTTGGCAGGGATAGAGTTAATTTCCTTTCTAGTAGCTGGTACAGTGCTATGTTTTGGATTTAGGATGAGAATAATGTTGATAACACACTGATGTTTTAGTTGTTGCTAGGTAATGCTTACACTAGCCAAGGACTTTTCAGCTTCCCATGCTCTACCGACTGAGAAGGCTGCAGGTGCACAAGCAGCTGGGAGGGGGGCACAGCCAGGACAGCTGACCCAAACTGGCCAAAGGGACATTCCATACCACGTGACATCATGCTCAGTACATAAACTGGGGAAAGCTGGCCAGGGGGGCTGCTGCTTGGGGACTGGCTGGGCATCGGTCAGCAGGTGGTGAGCAATTGCACTGTGCATCACTTGCTTTGTGTATTATTATCATTACATTATTATTATTGTTGTTATTTTATTTCAATTATTGAACTGTTTTTATCTCAACCCACGAGTTTCTCAGTTCTACTCTTCCAATTTTTCTCCCCCATCCCACTGGGGGCGGGGGGGAGGAACGAGCGAGCGGCTATGTGGTACTCAGTTGCTGACTGAGTTTAAACCACAACAATCAGTTAACCTAAAATTGTTTTTTTAAAAGGCATTCACTCTATGTCAGTAGTGACCTACTATCAAACCTAGAAGATATTATGTTCCATTTTATACACTAGGTACAGTGCAATTTTACCCCTTTGCTACAGATGCTGAAGGAGGACAGGGTGAAGGGAATTCAAATGATCAGCCCGTCAACTTCATTTCATGTTACAACCAGCAAAAAATAAAATAATTCCTTTTTTTTTTTAAAGTTTTTTTTTCCCCTGAGACCTGTTGTCAGAGTTCTGCATGTTCACAAAGCATCTTCCTTCTCACTTATTCCCCTCCCTGCCCAAAAAAAACTACTAGCAATTTTTTTTGCCTACTTGAACTAATTCATGAAGTATATAGACAGACTTTTGCCAAATTAAGTTCCACCTATGCAAGGGAAATTTGATAGCATGGGGGAGAAAGGACTCATTCCTAACAGCTATGGTTCTATGACGAACCTGAGATGTGGTAAATCAAGTCTAATGCTGCCTAATCATCTTGCATTTTTAAATATACATACAGTGGTTATACTGTGACATACTTTTTGATTAAGTTGCATATGAAGTTAACCCAAAACCTGACAGAATAGATAGCCATATTTCATATGTTGCCCTGAATCTGTTAGGTAACTCCCTAACAGTATCAGTCTCAGGCTTGAACATGGTTCAGAAGTTGAGAACGTTGAGCCCATTACCCTGGTCTTTCCTCCATGCTCAAACTGGCAACTCAAGTTGTAGCTGTACGTGGTGGTACAACTTAGAAATCTAATGTTTTTTCAGTAAGTACAATTTTTGAGGGAAAACATTATGGCCCAATCAAGCTTAGCATTTTCTCTTCTAAATAAAAAACAGGTTCTGCATATCTTATGTGAAAGAGCCAACTATAAAAGCCTCTTAAAACACCCATACACAGCATCAAAACGTTAAGGATTCATCAAGTTCATTCCAATAATTTAAATGCTAGCAGGAAAAAAAAACCAAACAAAAAATATATCTTTAAACCCCTTTCAACAATAGAACCATCCTATTAAGGAGCTGTAGAGAGCTAAGCTTCTTAATTCCCTTCTATTTAACCCTCTCCTGGAGACTGATGTTCTAACAAGGTATCAGTAGAAGATTCTGCAAAAAAACTAATAAACCACCAAACACACACACACCCCCAACACACTATCATGGTTTAACCCCAGCTGGCAGCTAAGCACTACACAGCCACTCACTCACTCCCTGCTCAGTGGGACAGGGGAGAGAACTGAAAGGGTAAAAGTGAGAAAACTCGTGGGTTGAGATAAAGACAGTTTAATAGGTAAAGCAAAAGCCACATGCGCAAGCAAAGCAAAACAAGGAATTCATTCACTGCTTCCCATCGGCAGGCAGGTGTTCGGCCATCTCCAGGAAAGCAGGGCTCCATCACGCGTAACGGTTACTTGGGAAGACAAAACGCCATCGCTCCAAACATCCCCCCTTTCCTTCTTCCCCCAGCTTTATAGGCTGTGCATGATGTCATATGGTATGGAATACCCCTTTGGTCAGTCGGGGTCAGCTGTCCCAGCCATGTCCCCTCCCAACTTCTTGTGCACCTCTAACCTACTTGCTGGTGGGGTGGTGCGAGAAGCAGAAAAGGCCTTGACTCTGTGTAAGCACTGCTCAGCAGTAACTGAAACATCCCTGTGTTATCAACACTGTTTTCAGCACAAATCCAAAACGGCACCATACAAGCTGCCTTGAAGAAAATTAACTCTATCCCAGCCAAAACCAGTACAAACACACAATTTCAAAGGTCAGCTCTTAAGAGAAAGGCACAAACCAGCCACAAATATGTTTAAAAGATTACTTATTCCCAGACCACTGTTCAGCCAGCAGGTTGAAATGCAGCAGCATCATCTGGATTTAAGCATACAGTTATGCAAATAAATACTGCAAAGTGGCAAATCTAAAGCTGTGAAGGAAGCCTTAACATGGCCATTTTTTTACTTGAATGCAACATATTCAAGTGGAGAGGTTTGCAATGCAGCTGTTTATGTATGTAAGGTTTACCTCAATTAAGTGTTTATAGCAACTCAAGTCCTAACTAACTTTGTTTCAGCTAAATTATCATAGACTACCAAATTAAATGCAGACAGAACTGTCGATGCAACAGTATCAGTACACGAAATCAACCCTTTCACAAGTAAACTACAATTATGTCATTTTATCCAAGTGACTACTTTAACAATGATGTACACAGCACACTGCATGAAGTAACATTGCTGCGGTATAATTTTGTTTTTAAATCAGCAGCCCAACCGCTCTGAAGGGCTTCACACAGAGCAAGTATAACATCCACACAGGAGGCAGGCCTTAAGAATGTTAAAGCTTGTTCAGTGGAAAGTTTCCCCATCACTAAATTTTTCAGCAACAGACATATCAGAAATTACACTTTTTCATGTCCCCTGATGATGCCTTGCTAGCATTTGGTTATAAGCCATAAAAAGCAGGAATAATTTCAGCCTGTCTAGTCCAGGTAATGCCCAGTTTCCCCCTATAGAGAATTCATGTCAAATATAACGAGAGTTCCAAAGGCCCTCTCTACAACATAATGAGCACTCAGGCAATGTCGATGATCAATTTGAGCCAGGCTGCACCCTTGGAGCTGGACATTACCAGTTTTAATAAAAATTATGATTACTCTCTGCCAAACGTCTCCACAGAACTTATTGCTAGCAGTGGAAATTCAAGAGACTGTCATTGGCAGGATGGGGTTTTTTGTTTGTTTCTTTTAATCTAAGAACTATATACTAAATTATAACACCACCATTTGGCATCCTCATAACAGGCATCTAAATCAAGAGTCTTTAATATGAAGGTACTACTTTTATCAGAAATTAGAATTACTTAACATGTAAAAGCATAGTACCAGAGACTCTCATCCAAGGAAGTGTTTTAATCCCTTCAAATGTGTTCAACAGAGCATACTCTATCCTTCCCAGCTAGAACTAATGTAGGTATAATGCATGAGTCTTAAAAGCTGCCACAATATCACTGCTTACTAGATATGTAATTACAGTTGCCGTACATAGAATCATAGAGGTTGGAAAAGACCTCTAAGATCATCGAGTCCAACCATCAACCCAACACCACCATGTCCACTAAACCACGTCCCTAAGTGCCTCATCTACACGTCTTTTAAATACTTCCAGGGATGGGGACTCCACCACTTCCCTGGGCAGCCTGTTCCAATGTTTCACCACTCTTTCAGTAAAGAAATTTTTCCTTACATCCAATCTAAACCTCCCCTGGCGCAACTTGAGGCCATTTCCTCTCGTCCTGTCACTAGTTACTTGGGAGAAGAGACCAACACCCACCTCGCTACATCCTCCTTTCAGGTAGTTGTAGAGAGCGATGAGGTCTCCCCTCAGCCTCCTTTTCTCCAGGCTAAACAACCCCAGTTCCCTCAGCCGCTCCTCATAAGACTTGTTCTCCAGACCCCTCACCAGCCTCGTTGCCCTTCTCTGGACACGCTCCAGCACCTCGACGTCCTTCTTGTAGTGAGGGGCCCAAAACTGAACACAGTATTCGAGGTGCGGCCTCACCAGGGCCGAGTACAGGGGCACGATCACTTCCCTACTCCTGCTGGCCACACTATTTCTGATACAGGCCAGGATGCCATTGGCCTTCTTGGCCGCCTGGGCACACTGCCGGCTCATGTTCAGCCGGCTGTCAACCAGCACCCCCAGGTCCTTCTCTGCTGGGCAGCTTTCCAGCCACTCTTCCCCAAGCCTGTAGCGCTGCATGGGGTTGTTGTGGCCGAAGTGCAGGACCCGGCACTTGGCCTTGTTGAACCTCATACAATTGGTCTGGGCCCATCGATCCAGCCTGTCCAGGTCCCTCTGCAGAGCCTTCCTACCCTCAAGCAGGTCAACACTCCCGCCCAACTTGGTGTCGTCTGCAAACTTACTGAGGGTGCACTCAATCCCCTCATCCAGATCATCGATAAAGATATTAAACAAGACCGGCCCCAGTACTGAGCCCTGGGGAACACCGCTCGTGACCGGCCGCCAACTGGATTTAACTCCATTCACCGCAACTCTCTGGGCCCGGCCATCCAGCCAGTTTTTGACCCAGCGCAGAGTACACCTGTCTAAGCCGTGAGCCGCCAGCTTCTCTAGGAGAATGCTGTGGGAGACGGTGTCAAAGGCCTTGCTGAAGTCCAGGTAGACCACATCCACAGCCTTTCCCTCATCCACTAGGCGGGTCACCTGGTCATAGAAGGAGATTAGGTTGGTCAAGCAGGACCTGCCTCTCATGAACCCGTGCTGGCTAGGCCTGATCCCCTGGTTGTCCCGCTCATGCCTTGTGAGCGCCCTCAAGATGAACCGCTCCATAATCTTCCCCGGCACCGAGGTCAGGCTGACAGGCCTGTAGTTCCCCGGATCCTCCTTCCGGCCCTTCTTGTGGATGGGCGTCACATTGGCAAGCCTCCAGTCGTCCGGGACCTCCCCCGTCAACCAGGACCGCTGATAAATGATGGAAAGCGGCTTGGCGAGCACCTCCGCCAGCTCCCTCAGCACTCTCGGGTGGATCCCATCCGGCCCCATAGACTTGTGAGCATCCAGGTGGCGTAGCAGGTCAGTGACTGCTTCCTCTTGGATTACAGGGGGTTCATCCTGCTCGCCGTCCCTGTCTTCCAGCTCGGGGGGCCGAGTACCCTGAGGATAACTGGTCTGACTATTAAAGACTGAGGCAAAGAAGGCATTGAGTACCTCAGCCTTCTCCTCATCCTCGGTGACAATGTTCCCTCCTGCATCCAATAAAGGATGGAGATTCTCCTTGGCTCTCTTCTTGTCATTAATATATTTGTAAAAACTTTTTTTGTTGTCTCTAACGACAGCGGCCAGATTGCGTTCTAGCTGGGCTTTTGCCTTTCTCATTTCCTCTCTGCACGACCTAACGAGATCCCTGTCCTCTTCTTGAGTCGCCTGCCCCTTCTTCCATAAGCGGTAAACTCTCCTTTTTTTCCTGAGTCCCAACAAGAGCTCCCCGTTCAGCCAGGCCGGTCGTCTTCCCCGCCCGTTCTTCTTACGGCGTACAGGGACAGCCTGCTCCTGCGCCTTTAAGACTTCCTTCTTGAAGATCGTCCAGCCTTCCTGGACCCCTTTGCCCTTCAGGACTGTCTCCCACGGAACTCTCTCAACCAACGTCCTGAACAGGCCAAAGTCTGCCCTCCGGAAGTCCATGGTTGCGGTTTTGCTGCCCCCCCTCCTTACTTCTCCAAGAAGCGAGAATTCTATCATTTCATGGTCGCTAAGCCCAAGACGGCCTCCGACCACCACATCTCCCACCAGTCCTTCTCTGTTAGTAAAGAGCAGGTCAAGTGAGGCACCACCCCTGGTAGGCTCACTTACCAGCTGTGTCAGGAAGTTGTCTTCCACACACTCCAGGAACCTCCTAGACTGCTTCCTCTGTGCCGTGTTGTATTTCCAGCAGACGTCCGGGAAGTTGAAGTCCCCCACGAGAACAATGGCTAGCGATTGAGAGACTTCTGCCAGCCGCTTGTAGAATGCTTCATCCCGCCTCTTTATCCTGGTTGGGTGGTCTATAACAGACTCCCAGCAGGATATCTGCCTCGTTGGCCTTCCCCCTCATCCTTACCCGTAGACACTCAACCGTATCATCATCACCATCGTTGAGCTCTAGACAATCGAAACACTCCCTAACATACAGGGCCACCCCACCGCCTCTCCTTCCTCGCCTGTCCCTTCTGAAGAGTCTATAGCCATCCATTGCAGCACTCCAGTCATGAGAGTCACAATACATACTGAATATTAAACCCTTGCAATACACAGGTGACTACAGTCAAAGTAGAAACCTCAGTTCTGACATTCCTTAATCTTGTGGGCTTAACTGATGAAGGAGCAGGAGAGGGAGCCGCCGCCCCACCCCACCCCCCCCCAAAGAAATCAAAGCCTCAGAGTTACCTCACAGAAAAACTGATATCCTTCCAAAGCATGAGACACAAGAACAAACTGTAATAGCTACAGTACAGAACCAAGTAAGAACCTCTAGCCGTTCTGTTCAATTATTTAATTAATTACTTTAAAACAATCAAGTTACCATAATATTTCTGCTTTTATCTGTATCTTGGATTCAAGCAACTGCATCTCTAAAAAAGAACAAACAAACAAAAAACCCCACCCCCCCAAACACCAACAAAACCCCCTAAACAACCCCCCAAAACACCAACAAAACCCCAGAAAACCCACCACCACCCCCAAAACAACAACCCCCCAAACCCCCCTCCAAGAAAATAACAAATCACACCACCACAAAAACCAGAATCCCAGACATCTATCCAGCTTTCCATGAGGTAATATCACCTTACCAAATAAAATATTCTTAAGAAAATAATTCCAAGTTACAAAAGCAAAATTCAACTCTAATTCACTTGCTTAATGAAAGTCTTTGAATATACTTAAGATCTGAAGCCTGAACTAATCAGTTTCTTCACTGTGCCCTAGCCAGTCAGCCATGCTCTTTAAATTAATGAAACAAGTTTCAGATGAAATAGCACATATACAGTCAAGAAATAATTATATTGTTGTACTTTAAGATGTATCTAACTGTGCAACTTCATCTAATGATTTTTTTTTTAAATAGGCCATTGGTATCTGAAAGAGTTATTGTACCACTATCTTGATGAAAAAGTGAATGTTATCATATCTATACAATACTTACACCCTGCCATTAATGCTTTCTTTGGCAGACAACGACTACTCAATTGAGTCCTCTGGCCTGAGCAATCATTTAGCTTTTCTTCTCTTATGAGGTCCATGGTGTCTTATTCCAGTTCAACACTTTTTATTCACCATTATAGTGGCCATAAGTGTGAATTTTATGGGAACTTGCAAACTCATAACTAGAGCTTTCCAAGTCACTAGTCTTTCCATATCTTTAAATGGCAAGGATTTGAGCAACTATCACAACATATGCTATACACACAAGACCAATTCTACATGTCAAAGGTTCTATCAACAACAAAAATAAGTCTATATAAAAAGCACTGAATTAGACTTTTAAAACCAAAGACAAGCCCTTTCCTATTTTTGCCAACATCTATCGGAACCAACATTAAGAAAGCCTTGTTGCTCAGCCTAATTTACATCTCATCTGAGAGTAGGTGGGCAAAGGTTTACTAGCAATAGCTACAAATTTGTCCTTTCAGACATATGATGCAGTCATTCAAATATAAAACAGAACAGCTACATTTAAACACACTAGACAGACTACAGATTGTGGCTTAGAAAATGAAATGCCTTACCTGTTTATGCATTTCAATGTCTAATCCATATGACATTTCATAATACTGCAAATAAAGGAGCATACGTTATTTGGCTTACAATTGTATTAGAAGACATTTACTTAAAAAAGCAAACATGCTTACCATCACATAGTGCCTCTGCATTTCTGTCTTTTCACTTGCCAGTTTCTCACATTCCAATTTAAGGCTACAAAAACAGATCACACTTTAATACAAGTGTCATGCCATTTGTTTTGACAACTACCTGCTTTATTTTTATTTTAACAAAAAAAGCTAATTAAAAAAACTCAACACGCAAACACAAAAAACTTAATTGAACCTTTAAATACAAAGGCTGAAGAAGAAATTTTAAAGGTATCTAGAGCACCCATGAAATGAGACCCAAACAGCTTTTAAAAATAACATTCAATTTCACACTTTGTCAAAGAGTTGCTATGAAGTGCTACAACTCTCAAGCTATGGTATTATCTGAATTTCTCTGAAGTTCTCCTCAGTAGTAAAATAAGTTATTTCTTGGTATACAACATATAGTAAGTTATACCCAAGTAACACCACTTACTTAGTATTACAACTTTGGTACACCTGTAATTCTTTCCCTCAAGTAATCTTTAGTTTATGTTATCTTACCCACAGCTTGAAAAAAAAATCAATAGCTTTGAGTATCGTTTACTATTAAATTTGTTTTCTATTTGCTTTCATAAGTGAAAAGAAGTTGCATTTGGCACCTGCATATCTCATCACTCACAACCACTTAGAACTCTGACTACTTTCACTGAGAGGGAAAAAGCCTCAACGTTCCCTTTATTCTAAAACCACTGGTTTGGGGAGTTTTGTTTGTTTGTTTTGTTGGAGGGTGTGTTTTGTTTTTAAGTGACATCAATAAGCTTCCTATGGAGCAGTTAACATGTAAGCCAACATTCTTCCATTTGTGATATCAAATGTTTATAGTTTACACTGCATTTTTTAAGTAACAAATGGCTTTGACAGATCAACAATTTTAGATAAGACTCAGACTATAGTGTCTTCGGCAGAAAAACAGAAGCCTAATCAAAACCAAGGGAATGCTAACATGGAAACTTGCAGAGATTTCATTCCGATTCACATCTTGCAGAGGTATGCATGCAAGAGACTGCCTCCTGCTGAACTCCCCGTCACAACACGAGACTGAAAGCAACCCCTGATCCGGTACTCTCCGCACCGCCTCTTACAAGAACAGCTAGCAAGCATTAACAGTGCCGGGGAGACCCGGGCCCGCAGCCACAGCGGCCAACGACCGCCGGGCGACAACGGCGGGGCGACGCCGCACGCCACTGCCTGTACGCAGCCCTTAAGTACAGCCCCTCGTACCCGGGGAGGGGAAAGGGAAAAACAGACACATACAGACATCACCACTACCACCCCCGCAAGGGGCCTGGTGCGGCCCACTGGCGCTCACCTGTGGTACTGCGCCTGGAGAAACTGAAACTCCTCCTTGATACGGTCTAGCGATTCCGAGATGGTGAATTTTAAAGGCTGACCCACAGCCTGATGTGAGATCTGGCGTGGAGAAGGCAGGCGCGAGAGAGAGAGGCACGTTGAGACAAGAGCGCAGCCGCGAGCTCGCCCGCCTCAATACCGCCCAGCGCTCCGGAAGGCGCTGCCCCGGCCCCGCTCCACTCGCACTTGCCGCCGCAATCTTCCGAAAGCGGGACGTGCTGACTCCTTCCCGCCGAATACGGCGGAGAGGGAGAGGAAGTAGCCTGACAGCAACGGAAAGGCCAGCCCCGACTCCCCTGCCGTCATTCCTAAGGCAAATAAATTGCTCATAAAATAAAAGGAAACGAGGGAGGGTACTTCCCCCAGCCACTTCGGCACACAAGCGGCGGCCCCGCTCCCGAAGCGGGGACAGACTTGGGAGGGCTCCCAACACCACACACCCCCTAACGGGAGGGGTGGAGCCGGGGATGCACCCCGTGGCAGGGCGGGGAGCGGAGCAGTGCTCCTGGCTGCGGCCAGGGCCGTACTTACGGTATGTCGGCTCTGAGGGAACATGGCTCTGGCCGCCGCAGGGCTCCTTCGCAGCTCAACTCTCGCAGCAAGTCCTCCACCCTACCCCAACTTCAACTCCCGAGACACGGAGGGGGAGGAAGGACCGGCGACACCCGCTAGCCCCCTCCCCTCCACCGCTGAAAGCAGGAGGAGGGAGAGGCGCTGCTCAGTGCCCCCGCCGCGGGGACATCCTCTGGCTGCAGCGTCCTTTGTTGCTGTTATTCTAGGGTGGGTCAGGGGTGCCCAGGGAAGGAAGTCGAGCCGCGCTCGGAACAGTCACTAGTCGCCCCGTGTTCTTTCCGCGGCGCTTCAGCCCTCAGCGGTACCCAGATACGGCCGTCCCGACGCTGTAGGAGTAAATAATCCCCTCTCAGGCTCGCAAGTTGCCGATGCAATTGTAAGACCGGAAACCCCGGGCGAAGGACTCCTCTCCTTGCTTGTGCCTCTTGCCAAGAGGGAAAAATCCAGGTGAAGGAAGCGGGACGCGGTGTCTGCGGCGGGACCGTCACAAGCCGAGGGGCGAGAAAAAGACTCTGGGGAGGGCCGCACTGCTCCCGGGAGTCGGCGGAGGGGCCAGATCATCAGCAAGACACCGAGCGATGAACAAGAGAGAAAGGGGGGGAGGGGAGAAGCTCTGCACACCAGCCCCGTGGAGAGCAGCTTCAGTAGCACGTGCACGAAACAAAGAGGACAGAGGGCAATCACACACACAGCAGAGAGGCCTCTGTTATTTGCAAAGAGATCCCTAGGACAAAAGGAAAACAAAATGCCTACAGGCCAATGTCGGCCAAGCCACCCACCCCGTCAAGGGAGGGGAGAAAAAAAAAAATGTATCCGTAAATGAGCTAAATCAATCGGGAAGCTCCTTCGTGCAACGGCACTGCTGTAGCTTCCGCTGGCCGAGCGCACATCGGAGAAGAGCGAGTCTCATCAGAGCCCCCTAAGCAAGGTATAACGTAGCAGCATTCGCCTCCTCAACGCTCCCCCACCGCTCCTCTCCGACCAGGGATAAAGTTCTCCCCGGCTGAAAAATCCGGATCAAAGCGGCTGAGAACACACCCAACGTCCCCTCCTCATCGACCGAGAGAAAGGAAGTTCTTGCTATCCCCCCACCCCCCGGGACAGGCGCCACGACCAAGCAAAACACTACGATAGCCCGCGCCGCTTACATTAACAGGCGGTTTCACAATCCTCGAGCTAACCAGCCACCCGGCCCCGCCCACGCTGCCGCCACCGCCGCCCAATCGACGGCCCCGGCACCAATGGTGGTGCGGTGAAGAGTACGGCCCCGCGGACCGACGGGGGCGAAGCCCTCGTCCCACCACCTCTCATCCTTTCCCTGGGAACGGCAGAACCTCTCTAAGCAGGCCAATAGGAGAGTGTGGAGCGCGGGGAGGAGGTGAGGAGTTGAAGGTCGGTGGGAAGGAGTAGAGAGGCTGAGCTGTCAATCAAAGTAACGTGGGGGGGCGGGCGGGCGAGCCTGCGCGCGCGCGGCCCCACCGCCTGGGCCAGCAGCACCAGAGCGGAATGGTGGGGAGCACTCGCTGCAGAGTGGGGCAGTAACCTCGCCGCCCACTTCGTTTACCCGCACGGGTTGTGTTTTTTCTCATTCACTGTTAAAATCTGGCTGCTTACGCGCCGGTGCCCAGCCAGTTCACGAGCAGCGGTCACCCCTCCTCCGGCCACCTCCCCCCAGTTTATATACTGAGCATGATGTCATATGGTATGGAATAGCCCTTTGGCCAGTTTGGGTCAGCTGTCCTGGCTGTGTCCCCTCCCAGCTTCTCGCTGGCAGGGCATGAGAAGCTGAAAAGTCCTTGACTAGGGTAAGCACTGCTCAGCAACAACTAAACCATCAGTGTGTTATCAACATTATTCTCATCCTAAATCCAAAACACAGCACTGTACCAGCTACTAGGAAGAAAATTAACTCTATCCCTGCCGAAACCAGGACAGTATCCACCCCTTATTCTATACCATCTACGTCATGCCCAGGTCCCCACACTTTCCAGTACATCCCAATTAATCACTACCACTTTTCCTGTCCTTTCATATATACACACAGATATCATTCCCTTAGTCTATGGGCCATCCCTATAAAATGTCCTTTGAGTTCATTTAGTCCATGACTTTGGGCTCCATCTGTCATAACAGTACTTCAGGGCAGGAGAGATGGTGTGTGGTGTTGCATTGTTGCATGCTGAAGCCAGTTTTGGTCCCATCACCGCTGCGCTTGTCTGGTTCTATCATCGCTGCACTTTGCTCGGTTTCATCAGTTCATTCTTCATTAATCTAGGTGATTCTTATTGTAATACCGTTGATGTGGCATATAGCCACCATAGAAGTGATGATATACAGTATGACATAGCAATTAACATCATACAATTTAATTCATTGGCTATTCTCACCCAAAATGAAATCCCCTTGAGGTACACATCGGACTTCCCCATCCTTCTGCATTATCCACCAAGTGCACCCAGGTCCTTGAGCAAAAGCAATCCCACGGATGGATGGGTTTGCCTTTGCCCGAGGCAGGAATAACCCAGACTGTCTTCCCCAGCATATTTTCTATGTGCCCTACAGGGACTTTATCCCCTTCTACATTACGTAAAAGTTCTGACTGGGCAGGGCCAGCTCGATTGGCAGATCCCCTCGTGTTGACTAACCGGGTGGCCTTTGCTAAATGTGTATCCCAATGTTTGAACGTCCCAGCACCCATTGCTCTCAGCGTAGTCTTTAACAGTCCATTGTATCATTCAATTTTCCCAGAGGCTGGTGCATGATAGGGGATGTGATACACCCACTCAATGCCATGCTCTTTGGCCCAGGTGTCTATGAGGTTGTTTCGGAAATGAGTCCCGTTGTCTGACTCAATTCTTTCTGGGGCGCCATAGGACTTGCTTTTCCAGGCCCAGGATAGTGTTCCGGGCAGTGGCATGGGGCACGGGATATGTTTCCAGCCATCCGGTGGTTGCCTCCACCATTATAAGCACATGGCGCTTGCCTTGGCGGGTTTGTGGGAGTGTTGATAACGTCAGCACTCAGAAGTATAGTTCCAGGTTCTCAAAAGAATAGGAGGGAATGATAACATCAGTGCTCAGAAGTATATGTAACACCCTGTAACAGTAATAGGAAAAGAACAAGGGCAGACCATACATCAGTAGTTAACCTTTAAAGTTAACCTTTAAGAAAGACAAGAATGACTCGGACTGAAGGACGCCAAATTGAAGAGGTGAGCAAAAGGACACAGTGAGGAAGACTATTGACGACCACCAGAGGACCCTGAGAGACCACCAATGAACATAAGAGCACATGCGTTAAAGACTTTTACATATGATGATGAGTTCCAGGAAGTAACGTGAATATGTTAATCATTTCTAGGAAATCTAATGAATATGTATATATATTCTAATTGTATATAACTTCTGGAGTTGAACAACTCGGCGCGCACATTAGGTTGGAATGATCCCCTGTGTGCCCAGCGCCGCAATAAAGAATGCCTGCTTTCTAAAACTCCAAATTGAGTCTTAGAGAGTTTTTCATCTGCCGATTTACGGTAACAGTTTTGGCGACCCAGATGGGACCCTGCTCTTGAGCCTCGACAGATCCTGGGATCGCGGAACCTCAGCCGGCACCGAGGGATTCTCGGAGAGGATTTTTCCCGATCCCCGGACCGAAGAGCCCCTGAGCAAAGAACATTGTTTTGTGAGTATTAAGGCATTCTTTCAGAAATTTGGATACCTGCCCGTCAGATGCAGCGAAAGCTCCGCAGGGTTGGGTTTGGGACCCGGGCAGAGGCTGGTCCCCATTTGGTAGGGGTTAAACATCCCCGTTTGTTAGGGGTTCAATGTCCCCGTTTGGTAGGGGCTGGTCCCTGTTTGGTAGGGGTTAAACGTCCCCGTTTGGTTTGGAAGGGGTTAAAATCCCCGTTTGGTTTAAAAGGGATTGGAATTCCCACTCAAGGTAAATGTTAAGAGCAACCGCGGTAACAAATACTGTAAGAACTTGTCTATTATTGTAAGCATTTTGTCTGTTTGTTATAGTTTGTCTGTTTGTCATAGTGACCGGTTATTTGTGGTGTTGTATGAAAGACTTGTTTGTGTGTGTGTGATTCCCCGTGTATAAAATGGGTGCTGGATCATCCATGGGTAGGAGAATTTTAAAGAAATCACCTTTGGCTTGTATTTTAATACATTGGAAACAAATTGCAGGATCCCCTGGTGGGGTCACGAAAAGGGATGATCTAATTAAGTATTGTAAACAATGGTGGCCACTGTACAAACTAGAAGATGGAGAAAAGTGGCCAAGGAATGGTACTTTGAATTATAATACTCTGTTACAACTAATGCTGTTTCCAGGGAGAGAAGGAAAATGGGATGAGGTATTGTATGCTGATATGTTCTTTACATTAAGGCAGCATCCTGAGTGGCAAAAGGAGTGTGGAATCAATTTGGCCCCAACTGATCCTCTGGTATTGGCATTGGAAAAGGATAAGCGAGAGAGAGAAAAAGGGAAAGTGTTAAAAAGGTGTTGTTCGGCATGCAGTATTGGACAGAGATGTTTGAAGTTGACCCAGAATGAGCAGGAAGAGGATTTAGAGATGCTAGTGGCTCCAGGGTTGAGGCAAAGACCTCAGAATCATGAACTTGAGCCCTTTGGGGCAGAGGGTGGATTGGACGATGAGTCCGAGAGAGATGCTGCAGGGGCCACACCGGTGGCAAGGAGAACTCGTAATCGACAGGGAACCGCATTGCAAGCTCCGTTGAGACAAGCAGTAGGGAATGATGGTCCGGTTGTAGTGAAAGTGCCTTTTTTGATTACAGATTTAAATAATTGGAAAATAGCTGCTGGTAGTTATAGGGACAATTTCGATCAAGTGGCTAGTGCTTTTGAAATGATGATAAAAACTCAGGATCCAGATTGGAAAGATATCGAAGTTATCATGCAAGTATTGTTTGATAGTACAGAGAGGGAGATGATTCATAAGACGGCAAGGACTCAGGTTGAAGCCCAAATAGCGGCAGGGACATTATCCTGGCTGGGATCCTAATGATAATGGGCAGAAAATGTTATTAATGCAATATCAGAAGTGGGTTCTGTTTGGTATAAAAATGCTATACCAAAAGCGATAAATTGGTCAAAATTATACAAGGGTTAAGCAGGATAGAAAGAAGCCTCCCACTGATTTCCTAAATAAACTGAAGGGAGCTGCTCGGAAGTATACAACTCTGGATCCTGAGTCAGAGGAAGAAAAGAATCAGTTAACAACTTTGTTTATCAGGCAGTCTGCTGATGATATCCGGAGAAAGCTGCAGAAGTTACAAGGAGCAGATGCCAGGGACCTGGGAAAATTGTTGGATATGGCTTGGGTGATTTACAGAGATCAGCAGAAAGAAAAGGGAAATGCTAGATTGATCGCGACGCTAGAAGGAACCTATGGTCCTCGAGGAGGACCCAGGGGAGTATTTAGAGGTGGTTATCAAGGAAGAGGACGTGGTAGAGGATTCCCAAGGTCCCCAATAGGGGAGAGACAGTGTGCTTATTGTAGAAAAAAAAAAAAGGGGGCACTGGAAACGAGAGTGCCCATCGTTGCAGAAATTTGGGGAACAAGACACTCCCGTGTTAGCCGTAGAGGCAAGGGATTGAAGAAGACCGGAGGAATCTTCCCCAGCAGAGCCTCTGGTTAAAATTAAGCTGGGGGAAGATGAAACTGAAATAGAATGTTTGGTCGATACAGGGGCCACCTATTCGGCTTTGAACACGAAGAAACATGAGTTAGGATATGATACTGTGAGAATTATTGGTGCAACAGGAAAGCCGGAGTCACGACCCTTCTTTAAACCCTTAAAATTTAAAATTGGAAAACAATGGGTAACGCATCAGTTTTTGTATCGACCAGGTGCACCAAAACCTTTAATAGGCCGAGATTTATTAGAAAAACTAGAAGTTGAAATAAAGTTTAAGAATGGAGAAGTGGAAGTGTCAATGCCTGAATCTAAATTTGTCCAAGCTTCAATATTATTATTGCAGGAAATTGAGCAAGTGAAAAGAAAAATCCCGGCTGAAGTTGAGGATGCAGTGATTCCTGTCGTCTGGGCAGGAGAAATACCCGGAAAATCAAAGAGGGCTGAACCCGTAAGGATAGACCTTATACCAGGATCAGCACCGGTAAGATTGAAACAGTATCCCTTAAAGTTAGAAGCTAAACTTGGGTTGGTACCTATTATACAGAAGTTTTTGAAATATGGGTTATTAAGAGAATGTGAATCTAAGTATAATACTCCAATTTTACCTGTTAAGAAAGCTGATGGAAAATCTTACAGATTAGTCCAGGATTTGAGAGCAGTAAATCAAATTGTCCAAGATATACATCCGGTGGTGGCAAATCCGTATACACTATTAACTGCACTCACTGAGGATCAGGGGTGGTTTACAGTTTTAGATTTAAAAGATGCCTTTTTCTGCGTCCCACTTGATTCCGGAAGCCAGGAATTGTTTGCCTTTGAATGGGAAAATCCTGAGACCGGAACGAAAACCCAGTATATTATGGAGACAAGAAAATAGAAAGGGAGTAATGCTACAGTATGTCGACGATATACTAATAGCTGGGAACTCCCGAGAGGAATGCTTGGAACTGACAGTCAGTTTATTAAATTTCCTCGGACGTAGTGGTTACCGAGCGTCGAAAGGAAAGGCCCAAATTGCTCAGGAAACTGTAATATATTTGGGCTTTGAAATTCTGAGGGGACAGAGACAATTATGGATTGCTAACTATGGACTGATGGTAAAACCCTTGTATGAATTATTGAAGTCATCAAAAGCTCCCCTGCAATGGTCAAATGAGATAATGTAACCTTAAAGACTACTATCGTGATTAACCCTGCCATGTTTCTCTCAACTCGACAAGAAGAAGGCAAACCGGAACATGACTGTCTGCAGACCACTGAGGAAGTCTATTCAAGCAGACCTGATTTAAAGGATGTTCCCTTGCAGAATCCGGATTGGGAGCTATACACGGACGGTAGCAGCTTTATGAAAGAAGCGGGTATCAGGATATGCAATCACCACCATTGAAAGGGTGGTGGAAGCACAAGCACTGCCCATCAAGACGTCAGCTCAGAAGGCAGAACTGATAGCTCTCACCCGAGCTCTACAGTTAAGTGCAAATAAGTGTGTGAATATTTGGACAGATTCTAAATATGCTTTTGGAGTAGTGCATGCACATGGAGCAATTTGGAAGGAAAGAGGATTGTTATCCTCACAAGGTACGGAGATAAAGCATAAAGAAGAGATCTTGAGCCTACTGGAGAGCATAAAGGCTCCGGCTGCTGTAGCTATTATGCATTGTAAAGCTCATCAGTCGGGACAAACCGCTCAGGAGCGAGGAAATAAGCTGGCTGGTTTGGCTGCAAAGCGGGCTGCAGAAAAAGGCATAGGGAAGAAAGTACTAGCTATAGTGCCAGAGAAAAGAATCCCCCTACAGAAAAACCCCGTCTATGATAAGCAAGATTTAAAACTAATTGAAACTTTACGAGCAGAAAAACGGGAAGATGGATGGGCGGTTACACCTACAGGTCTAGTAATAATACCTCATTCTCTCATGAATAATTTAGTAAAGGAAGAACACAACACTGTGCATTGGGGAACTGAAAATTTGTTGAAATATTTACAAAAGTCAGTTATTAGTAGAAACATGGTGGAAATTATAAGATCAGTTACACAAAGGTGCGAAATATGTTGTAAGAATAATCCAAAAACACAGAATAAAATTCAATTTGGAAAAACTGCCGAGGGACAGGCACCTGGGGAGTATTGGCAAATAGATTTTACTGAATTGCCAAGAAAAGGGGGGCTAAAGTATTTGTTGGTCCTCGTGGATATGTATACAGGTTGGCCTGAGGCCTTTCCATGTCGCACCAATAAAGCAAAAGAAGTAGTAAAAATATTATTAAAAGAAATAATTCCAAGATTTGGAGTACCTTTAGGGATGTCATCAGATAGGGGTCCACATTTTATAGCCAAAGTAGTTACCGAAATAAGCAGACTGTTAGGTATTAGTTGGGATTTACATACCCCTTATAGGCCTCAATCTAGTGGTAAAGTAGAAAGAATGAATTATACCCTCAAGACTCAGTTAAGCAAAATATGTCAGGAAGCCTCGATGAATTGGACACAGGCCTTGCCTCTAGCTTTGTTAAGAATTAGAGTCCAACCACGAGGTAGACAACATTTCAGCCCGTACGAATTGATGTATGGACGACCGTACCAAACACCTGGACTGCCAGGAGAGATGCGAATACAAGGGGAGAATGATGCAAGAAATTACTTGATTGCTCTCGGGAAAGTTTTACGAAAACTAAATAAGTATGTAGTCTTAAATGAATCTCTAGGTCTTGATTCCCCAGCGCATCCATTCCAGCCCGGAGATTGGGTATACATCAAATCCTGGACTTCTGAAAAATGGAAAGGACCATTTCAAATCTTGTTACAGCCCAAAATAATGTTTCTCTAGCCCTTAGTTGTGTCCAGGCTCAATTGTGGATGCAATCTATGGTAGCGGCAATTATAAGAGAAGGGGAAGAGGGCACCTTAATCCACCGAAATTCGAAAGGTAATTTGGGATAATGCAACTAAATTTGAGAAAGAATTCCAATCCTGGTGGTACTTAGTTAATTTCACTTTTGATCCCGTCAACAATAAGGCCACAGCTTTTGTTTTAACAGTTCATAATGCTTCGGTATACACCATATACCCAATCATTGCATTAGGATAAAATCACAACGGAGCTATAATCTATCCATTAGAACATAGGGTATGGGCCCAACGACATGGAAACAAATGGCAGACTGTTGATGTTAGTACATGTGTTGTACAG
This sequence comes from Aptenodytes patagonicus, assembly GCF_965638725.1. Taxonomy (NCBI): domain Eukaryota; kingdom Metazoa; phylum Chordata; class Aves; order Sphenisciformes; family Spheniscidae; genus Aptenodytes; species Aptenodytes patagonicus. The sequence goes on from NC_134981.1 coordinate 16,165,802, forward strand.
GAACAACAAGGATTTATCTGTGAAAGTAACACCATTAAAGCCCAAGATGTGTGCCTTGACACTGAGCAAAACGTCTGTCATTTTGAAGTGCATCCCGATGAAATGCTCGAAACCATGCTTGTATATATTGGAAAGGGATGTGTTTGTATGAGAACCTTTTGTGATTTTATATTTGTAGATAATGTTACAGTAGATAATAGCAACCATTCAAATATATGTTTGCAACTTCACTAACATAATGGGATGTGATTTTAACTATACTGCTCCTGTTACCTCTTATCAGTTACTACAATCCAATTATACACTAAATGAAGATTTGTTACCTACCCCCATTGGAATGAATCTCACATTAGTGAAAAAGTTGCTACAACATAATGATTTGTGCCAATTACTAGAACGAGTTCGAGACAAAGGACATAGAACTTTAATTACTGTACATCATGATGCGGAAGAAATACATCATGGAAAGGGTGAAAAAGGATGGAGAACTGTGGGAATGGGAGTCTCACTAACGGACATTCCTGAGTTTGATTTTAATGAGCAAACACTGCACCACCCGGCATAACAAGACACTTAAGCAGAAAACAACGGAGAAAGGAATGTGCAGCTGGAAGGAGAAAAACAAGATAAAGACCATGAAGGCATTTCGCATGATCAGAAAGAACGGGCCAATCTGCTAGAGGATAGATGCGCGTGAACACAAGGCTGTAACCTATCTGCAAGCTGCAGGTAGCGCGTGTCCATAGTAGTTAACTATATAAGCCCTGTTATAAGTGTAAATAAAGGAGAATGACCATACTCATATTGAGATCTGTCATTACTCCGGAATCGCAACTCCCGCTCCGTCGTCGACACTGAACAAAGGGAAACTCCGACATCTGGTAGCAGAGGATGGTTCGGCGCATATCTTCGAGACTGCGGTAAGAGCAGCGAGAGAAGGGGAGCGGGAGAAAAGCGGCTGGGAGTTGTACTATCCCGATGATCGGAGGGGGATAAGATAACGGAGCAGTCTGGCCAACTGCCTCCCAGTGAGCGACCGCTATCATGGAAACAGAGGCGGCAGCTGTGTTGCTCGTAAGCATCCTCTCCAAGAGAGGGATCGAGACAACGGTAAAACAATTATGTACGTTGATTAAATTAGGACAACGTTGGGGACATTTTAAGGACAGTCAAACTATTTTTTCTGACCTTGAGTGGCGAGAGCTTGGCAATACTATGTGGGAGCAGACTATCACGGGGGATGAAAAGTCAAAGAAGGAGATTAAAACAGTGCGGGAACTATGGAGGTCTGTGTTAGAGACTTTAAAAACCATGAAAGCTGAAAGAAAGGTGGCTTGTGCAGCCACTCAAATGCTAGCCCCAGAACCCTTGCCTGATAGACCGAAGAATACAACATCTGGACTGTTTCGGTTCTTTGGGCCGTCTGCAGTCCAAGGTATGTCGGGTACCCCCAAACGAACTGCCTTGGAAGCCAAGTATAGTGTTCTGGGGGGTGACGGCGCTTCTGAACTGCTTGAAACGTACCCTCCGCTTACGGACTGCAAAGATGCAGAAACTAGCGGTAACGGGGCCCCTCTTTCACCTGAGGCGGTCGCGGAAGAGCGACGACCCGGAGAGGAGGAGCGGCTGGTTCCGTTAACCCCTCCGTGGCCAACAGCCCCACCTCTAGGAGTCTCTTCAGGTGCGTCTACTCCGCCACAGGGTGACAGCAAAGAACAGAGTATGGCTGAGACTAATGAGCTCCTGAAGAAGGTGGTGCAACAGTTACAGGACTTAACAATTACAGCCCAGAGGGGAGGGATGGAGCACCTGTCCGGGGCATCAGGGGAATCCCTACCCCCTTGCCTCTCTGGACCACCAGCGGCGGTTCAGCCCAGACGCTGGAGCGAAGTGGCTAGAGACGCTATGCTGGACGGGCAGTGGCAAGCGGTATCCAGCTTGGGGGCGAGTGCTTTTCCTGTGCTGCAAGAGAATAACGGCAATAAGTGGGCACCTCACGATTGGAAAATCCTACAGCAAGCAAAAAACACTGTGTCCCAGTATGGGATAAAATCAGAAGCTTCACGTCAAATTGTAATCTGGATTTTTTCGGCTGACCTGATGTGCCCTGCTGACTGCCAAAACCTTATGCAGCTTTTATTGTCACCTACGCAGTATTTGTTGTGGGGGTCGGAATGGTCACGGCGGGCGGCAAGTGCTGCGGCACAGCATCAAACGCAGGGGGATCCCCTCTATGGGATTACCGCGGAAATGATAACGGGGACGGGAAGGTTTAATGATATTAATGCTCAGTTGGTTTTTCCTATTGCTTTGTTGCAGTTGTCTGCCAAACTGGCGCTAGACGCCTTTTTAGCCTTACCCGGTTCGTCCACTCCATCCTTTAGTTCTGTACAGCAAGGTGCCACTGAAGCGTATAGTCATTTTGTCGATCGCTTGTGGGGGGCGATACGTGGGAAAAAAAAAAAAAAAAAAAAAAAAAGAGAGAGAGAGAAAAAAAAAAAGAGAGAAAAAAAAAAGAGAAAAAAAAAAAAACAACAAACAAAAAAACCAAAAACAAAGAGTGCCTACGGTGTGTACCGTGAGTATTGTGTCAGTGTTACCATTGTGATAAGAAGTGGTGGGCCCGGTGCACGCGCGCACAAAGGTGATCTGAAACTTGCTATCTGAAAGAAATAGTGCTGTATAGAATATTAATAACCACTGGACACGAAATACAGTCCACGAAACTGCCAAATTGATTATTGTTTAAAAAAAAAAAAAAAAAAAACCAAAACAAAAAAAAACCCAACAAAAAAAGAAAGGCAATTCGCCTAGAAGAGAAAATGTTGAGCCAGGCAGATGTGATCGTAATTGGCCTAATCTTAATAATCCCAGGGTCGGCAACTATACATTGCATTAACCCAAGGGAAAATATGTGGGTAACCTGGGCAAATAAAACAGGGCAGCCCGCGTTTTGCCTTTCCCTCGCCTCAGCAACTGAGCCGTTTAGGACTTGTTTGTTAGGTATGCCTGGATATAAGGAGGGTGACTTTGCCAGGTTCAGTACTGGCAGTTGTACTAATGTGACTGCAACTAGCAACTGTAGTGCTAATTTGATAAAAGGATTAAATCACTCGCTACCCTGGAATCCCCAGGAGTTGGAACTATTAGGGTCGATGCGAGTTGGAAATACATCTAAAAATTGGACTCAGACATGTTTTATATTTGGGGGACCCCTACAGACGGGTATCCACTTCTACCAGGCAAGAAATTGGACAGGGTGGACTAATGTCACCTCTCACGCATCTTACTACAAGTATCAGGATGCGGGCGATTTTTGTGGTACCAATGACAGTGGTAATAGCTATGCTTTAGGAGCGGCTGGAGCGGAAACAAAGGGAGGAATAGGGATCTGGAACAATGGTACCCCAAAGGCGTTGCCCCCACAGGTATTTTTAATATGTGGGGACAGGGCCTGGCAGGGTATCCCAGCAAATGCTGTAGGAGGGCCATGCTACTTAGGAAAATTGACCCTGCTGGCTCCGGGACAAAATTGGTGGAAAACCATAACAAGAAAAGGGCAACAACAAAGACGAAAAAGAGCCGCCACGGGTCTTTCCCCAGACTGTCGTGATGACGTAATTCTGCCTAGAGACACCGAAAAAGTCTTCCTTTCACTATTTGTACCAGGCGCTGCAGCTGCGAGGGCCCTAAATGAGGTAGGGAAATTAGCTTGTTGGGCTAAAAAGCAGGCTGATGTGACAACAGAGCTTATTGGAAAATTACTTGCAGATCAGGATAGCTTCCATCATGCGATTTTACAGAATAGAGCTGCTATTGACTTTCTGTTACTAGCACAAGGACATGGGTGTGAGGATTTTGAAGGGATGTGTTGTATGAATCTGTCTGACCATGGGGAGTCAATCCACAAACAGCTACAATGGTTAAAGGACCACACCAAGAATATTCAACAAGATCACGGGTTATTTGATACCTGGCTTAAGAATATATTTGGGGAACTGCCATCTTGGATAATAAGTTTAATAAAAGAAAGCTTACGCATTTTAATTGTTATATTAGTAATAAGTATATGCTCTTGTATAATTTTTAGCTGTGTGAAGAAAGCAATTATGAAAATTGTTAATCAAGTCTGGGTTGCTCAAAAACAAGAAGGGGGAATTGTGGAGGAGTGGCTGGTACAGCAGGGGCACGATCTAGTATCCATGAGCAACCCATGTTTTTAACAGTAGCAGGGATATGCTGACAAAGACGGCTGGTGACCTTGACCATCCTTCCCTGAGCAGAAGAAGGAGCCTCGCTACGTGATGAACAACAACAGCGGAACAACACCCAGGATAAGGAGGAGGCACAGATCGGCGAGACCAGCCGGCAGCTACCAATGAGAAGGGTATTGTGAGTGCGTGGACAGCTGTGATTAACCAATTATAGGTTGTTATGAAGCGCGTGCCCAGCCACCCCATCCGTTCCGATGAATGATGGGGGAGTGACCGGGGAGAAAGACCCCCTGGCTGCTGCGTTTGCAGACTTGCGGGTATCAGACAGCTCCTCCTCGTGGCTGGTTAAAAGGACTAGCCAAGCTAAGAGGGATATGTGTAATAGTATTTATATGCATTTTTGTTTTGTGTACCCTGTTTGTTGCAATGTATACGAAAAATGATTGAAAGATCGGTTTCAGCAGTGTTTCTAGTAAAACAAAAAGGGGGAGATGTGGGAATGGGAGTCTCACTAACGGACATTCCTGAGTTTGATTTTAATGAGCAAACACTGCACCACCCGGCATAACAAGACACTTAAGCAGAAAACAACGGAGAAAGGAATGTGCAGCTGGAAGGAGAAAAACAAGATAAAGACCATGAAGGCATTTCGCATGATCAGAAAGAACGGGCCAATCTGCTAGAGGATAGATGCGCGTGAACACAAGGCTGTAACCTATCTGCAAGCTGCAGGTAGCACGTGTCCATAGTAGTTAACTATATAAGCCCTGTTATAAGTGTAAATAAAGGAGAATGACCATACTCATATTGAGATCTGTCATTACTCCGGAATCGCAACTCCCGCTCTGTCGTCGACACTGAACAAAGGGAAACTCCGACAGAGAACATCATTGGTGGGAAACTCTTCTTGGCTGGTCACCAACTGCAACAGGAATCCTGAACTTGATGCTCCATCCAATCGTTATTCTGATAATCCTAATTGTATTATGCCTATTACTGATATTAATTTTATATCTTAGAATCTGGTGTATAATGCGACAGTTATCAGCTAAGATAGAATATCTGAAAGAATTACAATATATTCATAACCAATAATGTAGTGAGGATTGTAGCTTTAATAGCTCCAGATCCTCAAAAGAATAGGAGGGAGTGATAACATCAGTGCTCAGAAGTATATGTAACACCCTGTAACAGTAATAGGAAAAGAACAAGGGCAGACCATACATCAGTAGTTAACCTTTAAAGTTAACCTTTAAGAAAGACAAGAATGACTCGGACTGAAGGACGCCAAATTGAAGAGGTGAGCAAAAGGACACAGTGAGGAAGACTATTGACGACCACCAGAGGACCCTGAGAGACCACCAATGAACATAAGAGTGCATGCGTTAAAGACTTTTACATATGATGATGAGTTCCAGGAAGTAACGTGAATATGTTAATCATTTCTAGGAAATCTAATGAATATGTATATATATTCTAATTGTATATAACTTCTGGAGTTGAACAACTCGGCGCGCACATTAGGTTGGAATGATCCCCTGTGCGCCCGGCGCCGCAATAAAGAATGCCTGCTTTCTAAAACTCCGAAATTGAGTCTTAGAGAGTTCATCATCTGCCGACTTACGATAACATTGTGATATAATCAATCTGCCAAATATTTATTTTTCAGCCATCGTCCTCCATACCTTAGAGGCTTGCTTGATTGCAGCGCATCTTTCACATTCATGGATAACCTGTGCAATAGTTTCCGTGGTCAAGTCCACCCCTCGATCACGAGTCCATCTATATGTTGCATCTCTTCCTTGAGGGCCTGAGGTGTTGTCCTGGTTTCAGCAGGGATAGAGTTAATTTCCTTCCTAGTAGCTGGTACAGTGCTGTGTTTTGGATTTAGGATGAGAACAAAGTTGATAACGCACCGATGTTTTAGTTGTTGCTAGGTAATGCTTACACTAGCCAAGGACTTTTCAGCTTTCCATGCTCTACCGACTGAGAAGGCTGGAGGTGCACAAGAAGCTGGGAGGGGGACACAGCCAAACTGGCCAAAGGGACATTCCATACCATGTGACGTCATGCTCAGTACATAAACTGGGAAAGCTGGCCGGGGGGGCCGCTGCTCGGGGACTGTCTGGGCATTGGTTGGCGGGTGGTGAGCAATTGTACTGTGCATCACTTGCTTTGTGTATTATTATTATTATCACATTATTATCATTTTATTTCAATTATTAAACTGTTTTTATCTCAACCCATGAGTTTTTCTCACTTGTGCTCTTCCAATTCTCTCCCCCATTCCACCAGGGGGGTGGGGGGAGGAGTGAGCGAGCGGCTGCGTGGTGCTTAGTTGCCAACTGTTAAACTACGACAGGTGTCATGGGCCCACCGAGCTAGAAATAATTCACCCTTATGTTGCCAGTCCAGATCCACCTGAGCCACTTCAATCTTAGCAGCCTGATCCACCTGCTGGTTGTTTTGATGTTCTTCAGTGGCCCGACTCTTGGGTACGTGAGCATCTACGTGACGGACTTTTACAACCAGGTTCTCCACCCGGGCAGCAATATCTTGCCACAATGCGGCAGCCCAGATGGGTTTGCCTCTGCGCTGCCAGTTGCTCCGCTTCCATTGCTGCAACCACCCCCACAGGGCATTTGCCACCATCCATGAGTCAGTCTAGAGATAGAGCACTGGCCACTTTTCTCGGTCAGCAATGTCTAAAGCCAGCTGGATGGCCTTTACTTCTGCAAATGGGCTCGATTCACCTTCTCCTTCAGCAGTTTCTGCAACTTGTCGCATAGGACTCCATACAGCAGCTTTCCACCTCCGATGCTTTCCCACAAGACGACAGGACCCATCAGTGAACAGGGCATATTGCTTCTCATTTTCTGGTAGTTCATTATACATTGGGGCCTCCTCAGCACGCGTCACCTCCTCCTCTGGCAATATTCCAAAATCTTTGCCCTCTGGCCAATCCATGATCACTTCCAGGATTCCTGGGCGACTGGCGTTTCCTATTCGAGCCCGTTGTGTGATTAGTGCGACCCACTTACTCCATGTAGCATCAGTTGCATGATGTGTACAGGGGACCCTCCCTCTGAACATCCAGCCTAGCACCGGCAGTCGGGGTGCCAGGAGGAGCTGTGCTTCAGTGCCCACCACTTCCGAAGCAGCTCAAACCCCTTCATATGCTGCCAATATCTCTTTTTCAGTTGGAGTATAGCGGGCCTCGGATCCTCTGTAGCCCCGACTCCAAAACCCTAGGGGTCGACCTCGAGTCTCCCCTGGTGCTTTCTGCCAGAGGCTCCAGGTAGGGCCGTTCTCCCTGGCTGCGGTGTAGAGCACATTTTTTACATCTTGTCCTGCCCGGACTGGCCCCAGGGCTACTGCATGAACTATCTCCTCTTTAATTTGTTCAAAAGCTTGTCGTTGCTCAGGGCCCCATTTGAAACCGTTCTTCTTTTGGGTCACTTGATAGAGAGGGTTTACGATCAGACTGTAATTTGGAATATGGATTCTCCAAAAACCCACGACGCCCAAGAAAGCTTGTGTTTCCTTTTTGCTAGTTGGTGGAGACATGGCTGTTATTTTGTTGGTCACATCCATTGGGATCTGACGACGTCCATCTTGCCATTTTATTCCTAAAAACTGGATCTCCTGTGCAGGTCCCTTGACCTTACTTTGTTTTATGGCAAAACCGGCCTTCAGCAGGATTTGGACTATTTCCTTCCCTTTTTCAAAAAATTCTCCTGCTGTGTTGCCCCACACGATGATGTCATCAGTGTATTGCAGGTGTTCTGAAGCTCCACCCTGTTCCAGTGCAGTCTGGATCAGTCCATGGCAAATGGTGGGGTTGTGTTTCCACCCCTGGGGCAGTCGGTTCCAGGTGTACTGGACGCCCCTCCAAGTGAAAGCAAACTGTGGCCTGCATTCTGCTGCCAAAGGGATTGAGAAAAACACATTAGCGATATTGATTGTGGCATACCACTTGGCTGCCTTTGACTCCAGTTCATACTGAAGTTCTAGCATGTCCGGCACGGCAGCACTCAGCGGTGGCGTGACTTAGTTCAGGCCACGATAGTCTACTGTTAGTCTCCACTCTCCATTAGACTTCCGCACTGGCCATATGGGACTGTTAAAGGGTGAGCGGGTCTTGCTGATCACTCCTTGGCTCTCCAGTCGACGAATCAGCTTATGGATGGGAATCAGGGAGTCTCGGTTGGTGTGATATTGCTGCTGGTGCACCATGGTGGTAGCGATTGGCACCTGTTGGTCTTCCACCTTCAGCAACCCCACAACAGAGGGGTCCTCCGAGAGACCAGGCAAGGTGGACAGCTGTTTAATTTCCTCCATCTCCAAGGCAGCTATACCAAAAGCCCACCGGTACCCTTTTGGGTCCTTGAAGTACCCTCTCCTGAGGTAGTCTATGCCAAGGATGCACAGAGCCTCTGGGCCAGTCACAATGGGGTGCTTCTGCCACCCATTCCCAGTTAGACTCACTTCAGCCTCCCATGCAGTTAGCTGTTGGGATCCCCCCGTCACCCCAGAAATACAGATGGGTTCTGCCCCTCTATAGCTTGATGGCATTAGGGTACACTGTGCACCGGTGTCTAGTAGAGCCTTCTACTCCTGTGGGTCTGATGTGCCAGGCCACCGAATCCACACGGTCCAGTAAACCCGGTTGTCCCTTTCCTCCCCCTGGCTCGAGGCAGGGCCCCTCTAGTCCTGGTTGTAGTATCCGTTACTCACTTCTTGGAAATGCAAATCAAAAGTCCCTTTATTAAGATCAGGTGTAAGATCAGCCCTGCTACTCTGTCTGGGGAACTGCCCGCTGGAAACTGGAGCAGCAATTTTCCTGGAACAACCCCCTTTTGTGATTGTTTTTCCTTACAACTCACGTACCTGTGCCTCTAGGGTCAAGGTAGATTTTCCATCCCACTTCCTCATATCCTTTCCATGTTCACGCAGGTAAAACCATAGGGTGGCCCGTGGTGTGTATCCACTATATCCTCTGTCTTGAGCAGAGGGATGCTTACTCGTAATGGCTGAGATACTGGTCCATACAGGTGGGGAGTAGGGCATATCCTCTCTGAGTTGCTGGACCTCCCGCGACAGTTTCTACACAGCCGAGATGCAGGCCCGTAGGGAGGAAGAGAGACTTTCTTTGTATTGCTGGAGTTGGCCAGCCAATTCATCCACCGTTTGTCCCTCTCCATCTTTCCAGGTCATCACTGCCAATGAGTTGGCATATGATGATGGTGCGCTCCATACCAACTTCCGCCACATGGGTCGTGTGCACTTGACTTCATCTGGATCTTTGGATAGTTGTTCATTGTTCAGGTCATCATAAATCACCTCCAGCACAGCTAATTCTCTCAGGAACTGGATACCCTTCTCCATGGTGGTCCACTTGCTTGGGTGACATATTACATCTTCCTTAAAGGGATACCTTTCCTTCACGCTTGACAAGAGTCGCCTCCAGAGGCTGAGGGCTTGTGCCCCTTTTCAAATCGCTTTGTCAATGCCCCCTTCCCTGGAAAGGGATCCCAGCTGCTTGGCTTCCCTACCCTCTAATTCCAGGCTACTGGCCCCGTTATCCCAGCATCGGAGCAGCCAGGTGACAACGTGCTCGCCTGGACGACGGCTGAAATCTTTTCGCATATCTCGCAGCTCACTCAGGGATAGGGGTCGGGTGGTTACCATCTCATTTATGGGTTCTGCCTCTTCCTCCTCCTGTTCTCGTGATGGCCCTGGTTCATCTTCACCCCTTACTAAACAAGTTGATTTTCTGGTGTATTTCTTCTTGTGTATAGGGGCGACTGATACCGGTATGGGTTGGTTCTCTGGTTCAGCTGCAGTGCCTGTCGCCAGGATTTGAGTAGCTGCAGTGCCTGTGGTGGGGGTTGGAGTAGCTGCAGTGCCTGTCAACGGGGTTTGAGTAGCCACAGTGCCTGTCGCGGGGGTTGATCTCTGAATGGTATTCTTAAATAATTGTTTAACATTAAACAAGATCACGACCTGAACCACATTCGGGAGACAGAGCAATAGGACCATGCTGGTTTGAACATCCTAAGGATATTCAGAATTCTCAAGAGCTGTTGTAGCTAGCCTGAAGGAGCAGGGGAAAGTATCCCCCCCATCTCCCCCATAGATTGGTTCCCCGAGGAGAAAAGGTAAAAGGTGTAATTATTACTAGTTTCCAAACAATGACTCCCGAGATATGGAGATGACGGCAATGCTGAGTAGAAATACAGAAATACAAATACAGAAATTAGTCTCACGACCAAAAATTTTATCGCATCATAAACCAGTAGGGTTACACAGTGCAGCAAAATTATATCCTTGATCCAGCTCCCAGAGGTGATAGACAGCACAACAGGGAGCATATACAGCAAGTAAGGTCTTACATTACACAAATTTGAGAGCCAGCATGACAACTTTGAGAGTGAATTAATCAACATTGTGACCAGCGACTGTTAAACCAATATGATGAACGCTTATAATAAATTTGCCTTAACACGCTCTGGTCAGATCTGTCGTTATCTCAACCCTTCGTGCCCCATGTTGAGCGCTAAAAGGACTGTTGTGGTTTAACCCGGCAGGCAGCTAAACACCACACAGCCGTTCGCTCACTACCCACCCCCACCAGTGGGATGGGGGAGAGTATTGGAGAGAAAAAAAGTAAAATTCATGGGTTGAGATAAAGACAGTTTAATAGGACAGAATGCTGACCGATGCCCAGCCAGTCCCCGAGCAGCAGCCCCCCCGGCCAGCTTTTCCCCGCAGTTTATATGCTGAGCATGACGTCATATGGTATGGAATATCCCTTTGGTCAGTTGGGGTCAGTTGTCTCAGCCGTGTCCCCTCCCAACTTCTTGTGCACCCCCAGCCTACTCGCTAGTGGGGCAGTGTGAGAAGCAGGAAAAGGCCTTGACTCTGTGTAAGCACTGCTCAGCAGCAACTAAAACATCAGTGTGTTATCAACATTATTCTCATCCTAAATCCAAAACGCAGCATTGTACTAGCTACTAGGAAGGAAATTAACTCTATCCCAGTCAAAACCAGGACACATATCCATGGCTGGGGGAGTATTTGTACACATTACATACATACTTTGAAGGTCATTCAAAGCATATAGATTTATATGCACCATATCTTGCAATAGTACAGATACACAATCCGTCAGTGGCCATGCCCATGCGAAGGAGCTGGCCCCACACTCAGCCTAGCACCCACACAGAGTCTGGCCCAGGGCATACGCGGGTCCAAGTTTTCTCTTCCAATATTCTGCTTTGTAATTCAGGTAGGCAGATATGGCACCTTTCTGTGACTTATTTATATAGCGATAGCAGTGTATGCTATTGCACCTGCTAACAATGTACTCTGCTATACAGAAAATACTGTTAAGAAGGATAAAAGCCTCACACTGGTTTAAAGTGTTCCAATATACAAACTGAAATGTTAGTTATAGTGACCCTCTGATCAGACTGAAGTTGTCCTTTGGGAAAAAATGGCTTTTTCATAAGAGGGGTCCGCTGGAGCAAAGCTATCAGGAACTTTGCTATTATAAATGGTTTATAGTCACACTTGAAGTACATGAGGGATAAACAAATTCTACAGGCTCCGTGTGACTACCAAGATGAGAAATGGTGACACAGCTTGCAGTGGGAAGTAAACTCAGAACGTATCCTCTATTAACAACCTTCTTATTCATAGCAGAATTAAAAGATAAAATATCAGATACTGGTAACTTCAGACTTAAAACAATGCCTTAAGACATATTTATGCCATTAGTATATTCATAGACTACCTAAAAAGAGGTCTTAAAATGTCGTATCACATCATTTAAACATACAAAGTGTAATTTTATAACACACATCTTCTTATCATTCCCTATTAATGTTTATTAGATATACTTATTTAGAATTGCATTAAGCTTCGTTTTTTGTTATAAAGAAAGAGCAGACTATGTTTAAAGTTTGCAATAACAAGGTACAGCTTTACTCATTCAGAGTGCTAATTTCCATATTACATTATTTCCAGTTTTACATAAAAATGACTAGGGGGGAAGAAGCTTCCTCAGTCAGCTGCAATGAAGTTTGGACTTCATTCCTGGACTACAGAGTTTTGAAACTGAATACAGATAAATGTATGTCTGTGTGTATATACATGTATAGGTAATATATATGCATATGTATACACATGTGTGTCTGTACCTATATATGTATGTGTTTCTATATATTCATATATATGCATACATATTTGTGAATACATAAATGTAAATAAACAAGGACTTTTCTTTTTCACTGTTCGTTTTTTCTTTTAAGTTGGGAGTCAAAATACCTTTTTTATTAGGTTGTGGTTCCCAGGGTGGGAATGTAAACTTGCCTGGTGTTCCAAGTACATAAGTAGAGCTAAAAAATCTTGAATTCTCTTCCCAGCTCTTCCCCTGTTATTTTGGACAAGTAAATTTACTGCTCTGTTCATGGCATTAGAAAGCTTAATTAATTAATGCTTATAAAGCACTTAGATCCTCAGATGAAAGATGCCATAAAAATGCAAACTATTATTCTATACTTCTTTGTGTGTGCATAGTAGATATGGAATCTGTAGTAATATAACATCTAACTTTGATTGTGCTGTGCTTAACCTGCTGGCACAAGTTGTTAATGAGACATTAACAGATATCACATTAAAACAACACTATGTTTTGGAACATAAACAAAAGCTTTTTTTTTAATTGCTCACCTACATGAAATGTATTGCAATCTTTATTTGTCATGGTTAAAATGTTCAAGGCATGTTTTAACAGAAACAGAAAAGCTCTGTTTTCCTGATTTCTTTTAACAAGTGCTTTTAACCTACTTAGATTCTGGAATCAGACACTTAAGGGCATTTTGAATCTTCTCCATCATCATCAAGATAGAAGAGCTGTAAAAGCAGTAATAGAATCAAATGCGCTCATTTGTTTTTCAAATGAGAGCAACTGACATTACGTAATATCAATAATAACCAATATTATCTGATATTTTGCTAATGTATCATCATCAGCCAACTGGAAGACAAAATTTTCCTTCTTTATAATGAGTGTTTTGTTAGATGGGTTAGATGGATTAATCCCAGAAAACTTAACCTCCTCATTCTGTATGAACTCAATATTTATATCAGTGAAACAGACCAAAATTTGGCTAAGCATGTTGTAAAGAGCTCTATTCAACTTGAGGTAGCATTTTACACCATATTGTTATGCCATAATACTGTAATTACACTACATAGTTCTCAAACTGAATTACAAATAACTGTGTTTAAACCATTGTCCTGTGTTTTTAAAAATACAATAAAAGCAGATTGCCTTTGGTATTAATCCCCCCCTCCAGACCATTCTGATTAATCATCACTTCTACTGTTTGAAATCTACTTTTTTTTCTTTGAGGGGGGAAAAAGATAGGATTGGGTCCAAAATCTAGTTTGAATATACTAAAAGGGTTTCAGATGTAGTATCTGTTCTTTAGGGAAATGAAATATTGTATGATGTTCAATTTACCATGCTGTTTATATTTTTTTCCTTTACTGTTAACATTACTACTTACAAGCAATATTTTTTAACTTCCCACAAACTGACACATAATAAAATGACGGTAATGACCAGGACTTTGCTGATGCGAGGGAGAAAGAATTTAGCAAATTTGTGATTTGTCTCACTGCTCTACTACCTATGTCATGAGAGGAAATTGGTGGAGAAAGCAATTATAGAATTGAATAGATCTTATGCTTTTAAAGTTTTAGATTGAGAGATCATTGGATTTTCAACCAAAAGAGAAAATGAGAGTGTGCTTAAAAATTTATGTATATGTGCATGTAAGGGGAGGGGGCTGTTTTATTTTTGTTTTTTAATGGTAGGACAACACAACTGGAATAGAGAAAAAAATAGTATGAGTCATTGTATTGGGTTTGCGTGGCAAGGTTTTGGTAGCAGGGGGGCTACAGGGGTGGCTTCAGTGAGAAGCTGCTAGAAGCTTCCCCTATGTCTGATAGAGCCAATGCCAGCCAGCTCCAAGATGGACCCACCGCTGGCCAAGGCTGAGCCAATCAGCGACAGTGGTAGCGCCTCTGTGGTAACATATTTAAGAAGGGGAAAAAGTTGCTGCGCAACAGGAACTGCAGCCAGAGAGAGGAGTGAGAATATGTGAGAGAAACAACCCTGCAGACACCAAGGTCACTGAAGAAGGAGGGGGAGGAGGTGCTCCAGGTGCCAGAGCAGAGATTCCCCTGCAGCCCGTGGTGAAGACCATGGTGACGCAGGCTGTCCCCCTGCAGCCCATGGAGGTTAACGATGGAGCAGATATCCACACTGCAGCCCATGGAGGACCCCACGCTGGAGCAGGTGGATGTGCCCAAAGGAGGCTGTGACCATGTGGGAAGCCCGTGCTGGAGCAGGCTCCTGGCAGGACCCGTGGCCCCGTGGAGAGAGGAGCCCACGCTGGAGCAGGTTTGCTGGCAGGACTTGTGACCCCGTGGGTGACCCATGCTGGAGCAGTCTGTTCCTGAAGGACTGTACCCCGTGGAAGGGACCCACGCTGGAGCAGTTTGTGAAGAACTGTAGCCCGTGGGAAGGACTCACATTGGAGAAGTTTGTGGAGAACTGTCTCCCGTGGGAGGGACCCCACGCTGGAACAGGGGAAGAGTGTGAGGAGTCCTCCCCCTGAGGAGGAAGGAGCGGCAGAGACAACATGTGATGAACTGACCACAACCCCCATTCCCCATCCCCCTGCGCTGCTCGGGGGGAGGAGGTAGAGAATTTGGGAGTGAAGTTGAGCCCTGGAAGAAGGGAGGGGTGGGGGGAAGGTGTTTTTAAGATTTAGTTTTTATTTCTCATTACCCTACTCTGATTTGATTTGTAATAAATTAAATTAATTTTCCCCAAGTCGAGTCTGTTTTGCCCTTGATGGTGTCGCGGATGGAGTAAGACTGCACTTCACTCATAAGAGAGAAGCAACAATACACTTTATTGATAGAAAACAGTGAGCTAAAGTGTGAATTAACAAAGTTCAATGGTAAATGCGACAGTGATTTAACAAGATCCAATGGCAAGGTACACTTGATTATTTACTGCATAGAGGACAGGGTCAGACAAAACTGTCAGGGAGACCCTCCCGTTGAGCCATGAGGTTCAGAAAGGACCCCCTTGCTTTCTAAACTTCCCAGAGAGGAGTCTAGGTGTGGCTGGATCCAATCCTAGTCCCAGACTTGGTCAACGGTTTATGTCTAAAGGATTATATATGCGCAATCAATCCTTTATATCACTTAGCTAAGATTTCAAAGTTGAGCATGCTATTAGTCACTTACCGAGGATCTGTTGTGGCAAGGAATCTCTCAACCTCGAGGAGTAACCTTGAGAGTCGTCCCTACTCAAGGGGAGATCCCGCCATGCAGCCCACTGCCATGCAGGAGAGCTCAACAGGCCCTGGGCTGTCCGCTATTTATAGAGTAAGATGATTGACTTATAGTCATATTTGCATATCAGCAAGTCGTTTGACTCACTGCTCCAGGCAGCCCTTGGCTACTATGTTGCCACCCATCTCCAAAGTCCAGCATAACCTGGATGCAGCCACAACAACCCCCACTGGTGGTCATTGCTTACGCAAGGCAGGGGGAGCACACCACCACAGACGGTAATTGCCGAGTGATCTCCCTGTCCTTATCTCGATCCATGAGCCTTTCGTTATATTTTCTCTCCCCTGTCCAGCTGAGGAGGGGGAGTGATAGAGCGACTTTGGTGGGCACCTGGCATCCAGCCAGGGTCAACCCACCACAGTCATACAGTGCATGTGCTATAGTAGTGAAGAATAATAATTATTATGAGGGCACACAAAACAATATCACTTTTTAAAATCTTTATGAAGTACGAATGATGTGAGCAGAGTAAATCAATTGCATTCCTAATTATTCACTATCTTTTGGCTAATAGCCATTGCATACCCTCTCTGTAATTTATTTTTAATTTTAAATTAGTAGCTTTCCTTGTAGGCAAGAATGTTCAAAAACTTGCAGTAGGTCATTTTACCATCATGTTTGTATTCCTTTTCTCCATTTCCTCCCTTAAAAATCCCCCGATTTGAACTTGAAAAAAAATCAGTAGCAGATCATGCAGCAGTAAAACCTCAAATAAAATCAGATCCAATGAATCTTTTGTGGTTTTGCACAATATGGTAAAATTAGAGATTGCAGGAAACCAACAAAATTAAACTGGAAACATTTGAAGAGAAATGACTAGGCTTTATGATGTTATGGAAATTATGCATGCCAGCCACCATAACAGGGTTTGACTCTAGGTTTCCGCTGAATCAATAAGCCGAAAAGAGATTAAAGTCCTTTTTATTAATAATGCTACAGCTCGAGCTGGGTGCCTCCGAAGAGGGAGAAATCCCTGGGCAATTATACCCTTACAGTCTAAGTTCCCCACCCCTCACACAACAGTTTGGGCCAATAGTAATATTAAGGTCTGGGGTCTTCTTGCTTTTTATTGGTTTGATTTGTTTGCTGTTTCGTTACTAAGCGGTTGCTAAATGGTCATCTTCTTATACAATATACAGTGGTTCTATATCCTGTTTCACATCCTCTTAGGTCGGTTTCGGCCGGTTCTGTAGTTAGCTTTTCAGCAATGTTGTAATACGGTTGTTATGGTTCATGTACCACGGTCTATAGGCTTTGTCTACTCTAGCTATTAATGTTTAAGCTGCTAGCTCTAAGTTTCAACTAACTTTTTCTACAACAATTAAAATGACACAGTGACTGGCCAGTATGGGTTTTTTTATCAACAATTTCTTTGCTTTCTTTCATAGATCAAAGAAACCTGCATGTGTTTTCATTTTGTTCTAACTAGAAAATTACATCCAGATGTTACTAGGCATTCTGTTGTGGGTTTTGGCGTGTTTTGGGTTTTGTTTTTTTTGCATTGATTAGATGCATTGGTACTGTTTGCTTACAAGTGTAGCTGGGTCATTAGCTAATGCAAAGAAATGTTTGCAGCGAGTTGCTAACTAGGTCTTTTGGAAACTCTCCATACTCGGGAACAATTTGTACAGTAGCCAAAAATCTTGCAATACTTGAGAAGTTGCTTTCCCTTCTATGACTGGGAAAAAATAGTCAGTCTCTTTCCCTAATCTTCCTTTGCCTACAGGGATTGCAGCTTGATCCCAGTGGGTTGAAATGCAAATAATTTAGGAAGAGACCCCCCCCCCCCCAATCTGTTCTTTCAGTCAAAATGCAATTGTGCAATCTTACAAAAAGCTAACCAAAACGGAGTGTTTAAAACTAAGGTGCAATAAAATCCCAACCTTAATGTTATCAAATACACAGCATTTTTCAGCATAATTTAAAGACAGATGGGGAAGCCCTTTATGATAAATGAGTGTACTTGAATTCATTACTCTAGTACTTACAATTAAGTTTCACAACTTCTCTACTTCTGCAGAGTACTTCAAGACAAAGCTTAGGGGAAATGAATACGTGGAGGGGGGGGCAGAAAGAAGCACAGGACTTTAACCTCATGCTTTGTTAAGTCAAAAAAGGCAACAGAGATATTACCTGTTTACGGTATTGCTGGAGAAATTGTTTTAGACTTCATGGCTCTGGACTGATAACCTTCTAGGTGCAATGTCACCTCTCAAAATATGCTTGATAGTGTCAATGACCTTTTTAATAAAGACCACTTGTCAGTATATCACACTTTAGTCTGTTACAGAATGAGGTCTCTACCAAAGATCACAGCAAAAGGAGCAATGTGTATCTATTTTGTACAGTAAGCCAGGACATATGCTCATTTCAGCTCCCTGATCCTGTCATCACGCACATGACTAAGTTTACTGGTGAAAATAGTCACTTTGAAGTTAATGAGAATACTTGCATGAAAAAGGGTATCTCTGTGTTAGACTTCACCAGATCAGGGCCATGTTTTGTATGCATAGGTTGTGTGTGACATACATATGTAAAACACCTGTTTTTACAAATGTAGCTATGCAAGTGTAGAGGACTGGGTTTTCCCCTCTATTTTGGGAAGTATCTAAAAGGGAAGGGTGTCACAGAAATACAGTTAACCACTTCACTCTAGTGGACTAGTGGTGGTACAGGATTTTTTTTCTTTGACTTGCCAATTCCTAAAACTTTTCCAGCTCATTTTGGTTCCCTTTACATTGACTTTTGACATTGATAATTGATAGTAGGTTGGTTGGTTGGTTTGTTTGTAAGCTGTCATTAACATCTTAGAAATGGTCTACAGATCACCAGAGATCCACAGACTAAAATCCACTGAGACAAATGCTATTCTTCTACTTTTTATCTTCACTTTGTAATAGAAATCAGAATATTTTGTGGTTATTCTGTGACTTGGATATAATGGTGGCAAATCTATAATTAAGGTTTGGTGTAGACTCTTATCTAAGTATTGACAGGCACTAATGAGTCTGACAGGACCCACTGGGTAGTGACCATTCCCTAGGATCAGTCCTAATCTGACTAACCCCCCTGAAGAGGGTCAGCAGAAAGGAACTTGTGCCTACCTTCACTTTCACTGCTAATGAAAGTATCTGTATATTTAGAAGTCAGACTTTGCTATGAAGGGGTTGAAGCGCAGGCATACATTCCCACTGCAAACTCCTGCGAGCAAGCTGTCAGTCCCTAGCAGACAACTGGAGTGGGAGCTGCAGGGAGAGGGGAAGAGAATGGGTAACCCTGTAAGTCACCCCAGCTATATTTGCCCAAGCTGAATCTGTCAACATGGAGAACCAAAGTCTGTGGCCCATAGGAAAATGAACAATCACATTCATTATATGGTTTGACACAATAGTTCCTCATAGGACAACTTCTTTCTCCATGTAATACTTAATGAACAAAATCATATTTACATTCCTAAATTACTCCTTTCTGATATTGTGCCTTGTTTCACTCACTTTTCTGTGGCCTCCGTTAGCTCAGCAGCCCTTAGAATTGCAAACTTCCCAACTGCACACATTCTGGAGCAATGTCAGATGCATATTGTTTTCAAACCTGTTGAACACAAATGAAATTATTTGCTTATTTACTATAACAGCATCAACCAAGACTAACTGACAGAACTATTCAGGTAAATCAGTTATTTACTTCTGCTGTCTCTAGTAACCTGCTTTTCTTTCTTTTTTATCTTCAAAAAAATAAAGACGATATTTCTTTTCATGTCAAAATTCATAGCAAGTGCCCTTTGCATACTCCTAGCAAACTGGGGAGATTGATGAGACAACAAAAGCTCATGAGACATTTTCCAGGGAAGAGATGATGTACTGAGACTTGTGGAAATGGATGAAGGAAGTTTCATCTTAGAAAGAAAAGGATTATCTGAGAGAGGGAGACATGGCTTCAGATGTGCTGACATTTCAGGGTGAGAAACACTAACTGATTGCTGCTGCAGAGGTACATGAAGCCTTCTCCTTTACCCTAATATCTGTTCTCCCATGTACAAAAGCAACAGCCTTGAGGAATAATTTAAGTACAGATGTGATGCAGAAATACTGTGTGCAAAATCATGACTCTCTGTCAGCCAATGGGAATTAGATTCAATTGAAAGTTGGCTTGGGTTTGGCAGCTGTTTCTCTAATACTTCTGTCCTCATTCTTCAGAATTTAAGTTCCTGTCTACACTGAGGTTATAAATCCCATATGAGCTGGTCTCATACCAACCTTCTATTCCAGACCTCAGATTTCAGTCCGGTGGAGTCTAGATGAGAGCAGATTGTGCTATCCTACTGTCTCTTCATAATGCTGATGCTGTAATGCACTGGCATGCTACTGCTGCAACATCTGCAGAGATGCTCTTCCAGCACTGGTGGCATGCAGGTAACAAGGTCTGTTTCCCCATGCTATAAAAACTCTGGGCTTCCATATATTTGAGGGAATGAACTTACCTCTATGTCTTTTAGAACTCAGTGTGAAATGGAGAGATTGTAATAAAGAAGTTGCTGGACAAGGGATAGTGATGGGAAAGGGAACCGGGGCTGGGGAAAGGAACCATATTAGGGAGGGAACATTTCAGTACCAGTCAACTTGATGCATTTCTTAACAAATCTGGAAATTTCCTCAGAAAAAAACACTATTGAACTTCAGGCAAGACTGTAAACAGAGTTACTTTTGCTCACAGTATAAAACCAAAAGAAATAAATGGCTGTCATCCGGCACTGTCCACTTTTCTGCTTCTCTTCTCACTCTGAACTTACTACGCTTCTGCTACTTTCAGTCCAGGTTTCTCAGCTTGTATCTTGAACAGCTAATATATAATCACAACTCTGACCATTAATAGAGTATATCCATTCCCCAAAATATGAAATCATAAATTCCATAGCTTGAACACACTTTGAACTATCACTAACATGGATCATTCACTCAGTCCTCAAATACTCAAATGAAGCATTCTATCAAAAAACATGTCTTGCAAGTATCGATACCTGTTCTCTTTTCTTATACACTGGTATGCTTGTAATCATTGCCCAGTATAAAATTAGTATAAAGAAGTGGAAAAATAGATCCACACCTTGCAATTACACTTATATTTTACTGTCTTTAAGCCACCAATAAACTTCCTATCCCAGAAAACTGCATATGATATGATTACACAGACACTAAAGTAACCATGTACTAGTAATCCAAATATCTGAAAATTTATCAATTAGAAAGCATAGTGAAGAGTTAAGATTAATATTGGTGCAGACCAAGTCATTGAAAGGAAGAGATTTTGTATGAAAATACAGACCTAATAAGTACAGTATAAATGAGCTGTTGCATGCTAAATTACTTTGGGGGGGTGATTTTTTTTTTTTGGTGGTTTGCTCAATAAAGATTTGCCATCTATCCACCTAAGCTCAAAATCAATGAAAAATGTGAGAAATGTGCACGTATCCATAATTTTCCATTATAAATTCAACAGATAGGATAGAGTTGTCAAGTTGGTAGTATCCAGCCTCTCACATTTTCTACTGTGGCTTTACTGTCTTTTAATGTGCTTATGCATGCCCAAGTGCTTAGCTGTCTGAGTAAAATTGCATCTATGCAGGAGAAAAGCTTGGTGCTACATGACACTGGAGCATAGCCCAGGAGAAAGCATATGCCCTAAAACTGGCACTAGATGGTAGTTTGGGGACAGAAAGGATCACATAAGTGAAATATTTATATACAACTATTCATTCATTTTGAGATAAAATAGCTTGACTGCAAAAGTCACCAATGTAAACCATAAAAAGCAGGGAGTAAGCAGTACAAGGTATACAGGTGTGCATATGCACCTTTTAGCATAATTCTATATTGAATTAAGTGTTGTCATATTGTCTGTGTGGACAGCTAACAGTTAAGTGTCAGTATTTTGCCTTTAAATTAAGGTCTTTCACTCAAATGAAACAGATATATGATTAGTCTTCTGAAGCTGTTTCAATCTGAATGTACTTTTATCAGTGCTCTTCACATCTACAAGTGAGATGTCCTTGAAAGACAAGAACAGTATTTGGGGATTTATAGAAAGTTGTCAGTTGCGCAGACCATTTTTAATGAGGTTCTGTGAAGTTGGGCACCTTTTTTGAAAACATTCTATTGCTTCATAATATACAGACAATACACTTCTTTTTCCATAATTTTTTTTTTAACTCAACAAAGCTAGGTGTGCTGGTTTTGGCTGGGATAGAGTTAATTTTCTTCCTAGTAGCTGGTATAGTGCTGTGTTTTGGATTTAGCATGAGAATAATGTTGATAACACACTGATGTTTTAGTTGTTGCTAAGTAGTGCTTACACTAGTCAAGGACTTGTCAGCTTCTCATGCCCTGCCAGCGAGAAGCCAGGACAGCTGACCCAAACTGGCCAAAGGGCTATTCCATACCATATGATGTTATGCTCAGTATATAAACTGGGGGGAGTTAGCCGGGGGGGCGGGGTGACCGCTGCTCGGGAACTGGCTGGGCATCGGTCGGCCGGTGGTGAGCAATTGCATTGTGCATCACTTGCTTTGTATATTCTTTTATCATTATTATTATTATTATTATTTTCCCTTCCTTTTCTGTCCTATTAAACTGTCTTTATCTCAACCCGTGAATTTTACTTTTTTTTCCCGATTCTCTCCCCCATCCCACTGGTGGGGGTGGGGAGCGAGCGAACGGCTGTGTGGTGTTTAGCTGCCTGCTGGGTTAAACCACAACAGTGAGTTTTCTCACTTTTACCGTTCCGATTCTCTCCCCCATCCCACTGGGGGGGAGTGAGCGAGCGGCTGTGTGGTGCTTAGTTGCTGGCCAGGGTTAAACCACGACACTAGGGAATAGTTGTCTAGCAAAAGGAAGAAGTAGGTAAGCATTTAGGGTTATATTCTACATGCATTTTACATGGCAAATTCTGCAGTCATGCAGAACAATTGAGAATATGCCATTTAATTTTCAAGTGAAATGTACTACCTACAGTGAAAGGCAGTTACTTCCATGCAACTTCTTTAAAAGTGCTGAGATATTTCATTCATTTAATTAAGCTTTTATAGCTTCACCCATTTTTTTATTTACATCCTTTTTTTTCGAGCTTAATTTTTGCCTGTTTCTCATTGTGTGAGCCGGCACAGGCTCACAGCCGGCAGGAACAACCACAAAACCATGGATGAAATGCAAAGAGTAAATTTATTTTTGTTACCTCGCCAACTGAGGGATCCCCGAAGCAGTACCTGGGCAGAGGCACACAAGCGGAGATGCAGGCACCACGGAGCTCAGTCCATGCTAGAGGATCACCGAACCTGCTGTTTTCGCCTGTATATCAGGGATTTGCACAGGTGTAGTTTACCACTGTGCTTTGATCTTTCCCACAGCAGGGCAGGAATCTCAAGCATGTTCGATAGGGTGCCTCTGAGTCTATCACAGGCCTATGTTATCTAAACACAGATGTTCTACTTGTCCAACACATAAGGCCAAACAACAATTAGTATGATATATGTGTTTTTCGACACCTCAGCTGCAAGTCACTTGAGCGTGTTTACAATCCTCCTCGCCAATCTTCCGTTATTTTCCCACACTCATTAATTAGCCTGAACGTCTATCATAATTTGCCATTTAAGTAGGTAGATATTTTTATTTTGAAATCATACACTTTAATTTTAATTAGTGGGTTATACAGTTTCTTTTTTTAGACTGTTGATCCCACTGAAAAAGCAAATAAACTTGGGGAGAAAAAACAAATCACAGGTCATTGTTCAACTTTAGGTTTGCCATAGGACGAGATAAAATCTATGGAAAGAGAAAAGGCTATGTTCAAAAACAACTTTATTTAAGTGGTTCAAATAGGGCTCCTGTTGAGCTGACCAGATGGTGCAGACAAGGTCACACATGTTTTTAAATAATTTTTGAATATTGGTTGGTCCTCTCCCTACTAGCCATTCAAACCACAAGAGAAATTCTGAATCTTCAATTGAACAAAACTCCCACAAGCAAATTGGTCAACAAAGCCTGGCACATTTTTCTCCCATGTTTGAAAACAATAGGAATGGGTACCATATTTCTCAATTTACTTCTTTCCCAAGCTGTGAGGCACCTTGCAGAAGGCCATACAATAGGAACAGGTCATATAAGGAGCGTGTATAAGCACCAAGATTATTATCTTCTAATGGTTTCCTTTGAATGTGGGCTCCCAGTTGCAGCACAGCCATAAACCCTGTCTCCTTTTCTCTGCCCTACACATCACTCTACCCAGTTTAATATCACAAATCAAGCTGATGTCTGTTTCTGCCCCCTGGGTCACAATGCAAGAGACATGAGGTGCAGGGCTAAATATAGGAGTACCAACTGTGTGGGTTTCTTGCTCTATGGGAAGTCTCATTCACTTCAGTTGGGGTAGGATTTCATCCCAGGTACCTGCCACACCTAGTGAAATAAACTGAATTTCCTAAGATGTACTGAGAATTTTCCTGCTTGGGATATGTAAGGAGAGAGAAAGGCAACCATCTAGAATCACCTATCTTAAATTGATTGTCAAGCATAGCTTTCTTCTAAAAAAAACCCCTAAGTAACTGCAAAAATGTTGCTGGATGTA
This sequence comes from Aptenodytes patagonicus, assembly GCF_965638725.1. Taxonomy (NCBI): domain Eukaryota; kingdom Metazoa; phylum Chordata; class Aves; order Sphenisciformes; family Spheniscidae; genus Aptenodytes; species Aptenodytes patagonicus. Next base: position 16,190,074 of record NC_134981.1, read on the forward strand.
GTTTGCAGAATTTTACTGTGGAGAATATTTGTCCTTCTTTGTCCACTCTTTCTCATTTTAAGGTCTTTCATAATTTTGCTGCCCAGCATCAATGCCGCCTTCTTTAGCCTGCAAAGAACATCTGGGACTTATTAGTTACTTGCATAGAAAAGAACTAGAATATAGTTTTTCTGGAACAGAGTACTAGAAAATATTCTATCATCATCCATTGAGTTTAAAAAATACATCTTTCTCTAGATAACCTTCTATCATTTATTTTTTGTAGCTTTTTAATTCCACAGAAAATTTAACTTTTAATGGGAACGGAGTAGAAATTTTAAAATAGAAAACTTCAAATCAATCAACTTCTTATGTTGGCAGTCCCCTGGTACATTGTTATATGGTTGCAAGAAGTTGAAACTCCACAGTAAATCTCCAGTAAAAGCAAAGAACATATTTATTGGGATAATAAATATTTGAAAAACATGAGATGGTAGAAAATGAAATTTAATTTATTTTTAACTGCTACTTCAGATATTTACTTTGCTGGGTTATTTTATTATTTTTTCACTGAAAACATTTGAGAAACCATTACATAAAGTCTTGGGACTAGTTAGATATTTTCTTAATGAACATTTTCTTTTCTTATTTTCTTCCGAACATTACAAAAAACTAGCCTACTACTATCTGGCCCAAGCCAGAAAGATTAATCTTTTATAGAAGATAAACTGTATTGCCTTGAGCCTCTGATTCAACTTCATTTTCTATGTATTAGTTACATACTTATAAATAAACCTTTAATGTATCACTTTTAAAGTGTTACTTGAATGAAAAAGCAAGTGTTATACTCCCCCAAATTTTCTGGGAAAGGACAATTTTATAAGCATCCTATACACATAAAATAATAGTAAAAAAAATATAAATATTATTCCCAATCTTTCTCCTACATCAGCTAAGAAGAAAGGGAGAATCACTGATGCAGATTCTTATTATATTATTTAGGGCACCAAGTGTGGTATATACTAAATAGATATGATACAAAAGCTTAAGCAATACAGAACATAATTTTGTGTTTCTTGACTATTTTGAAAACCAAAGAGAGATATTTATCAGGAAATCAGGAAGTGATTGTGTATATACATATATATTTGGGGAACAGCATGAGGTGGTAATTGATATGCTCAGTTCACAGGCAGGGCATTAAATGAATCCAAAGCATTGGGAAGAGAGAACCTGATCCGAATTCGTAAAAATTTTAGTTCATGCGGTGATTAATTGAAAGTAAAGCCAAAGCGACCTCACATTTTTCCCCATCACTTCCAGAATTCCAAATGACTATTCAAAATGAATAAAGAATACTTAAAAATATCTCGATTAGAATGTCAGAAAGAGACTCCAGGGAATGCAGTTGTCTTCTGGTTTTACCATTTTATACCTTCTGTTCCTCAGTATAAATGGCAAACTGCAACTGGCACCTGAGAATGTTAAAATACACTGGAAATATTGGAGTAATGTTGATAAATTTAAACAGTCTGCCTGAAGGAATACCACCTTCATTTAGATCATCTGTTTTCAAATGCGTATATCTTTGAAAACAGACATGTTAAGGTAGCTTTTACCAGTAAATCAGTTCTTGGAGAATGTTTAAATGAAGTTGTAAATGTCTATTGATAACCTAACAAGGGAAAAGCCCCTTAAGATAATTCTGTAATAAAAATCTTAGGAAAACAAAATTAAGGATTAACTTTAAAAAGAAAATTTAACATATGGAAATTTTAGGTAGCACATATAACCTTAACTTTTTCTCATATAATAACATATTGTGAAACATTCTTCTCATAGTATGAGTCCTTGTTTTTTTCCCACTTTTATATAAAAATATGTCAAAGTATATTTCCCCTTTTTCAGTAAAGCTTCTAAACTTATTAAATGCAAACCCAGATGTAAAAGTACCACCACATTAACTGATTCGAAGTCATCCTTTAGACTATTTTATTATCGCACTTTCCTTTCAAGTCCGTTTGTCCTTCTCTGAGACAACATGCTCCATTCAGATATTTATTGGGATTTAATAGTCACATTTTTTAATATGAAAATAAAATGTGTTGTTCAATTCTGTACACACACACACATACACACATATATATTCACACAGGCAAATACAACACTGATCAAAAGATGTTTTGTGAATATGGAGATGGACAGCCATTGGGATATGTGATAAATGTCTTCAGAATAGAGGAAAGTATAAAACATATTTGGTTATATACTGGTGAAAAGGATATTCTATCTGATATATATGCTTGGTCCTTTAGCTTATAATGTGAAGGCTGACATGATGTTTGGCATTTATAGATAGAAAACAAACAAGCTGTGAATTTATCTTCCTCTCTTGAGTACAGTTAAAGGGGAAAATGGGAAAAGATGTACCTTTAGTCTGAATATGAAGGGTAAAATGTGAGACCACGTAGCTAGCTTATGTACAGTTGACACTGGGTCTGCTAGGCAAGGGCATCAAAGTGACTGGCTACTGTAGTCAATACCAGACTGAGATTTTAGTATAGTGAAGAATGATGTATTAGAGCTCATGGGAATGGTGATATGTCCACATTTCTTTTGTTAATTTGATATTCTCAAATATTGTCTTTAGAATACATTATGCCTTTTGTAAGATGACACTTATTCTGTTCCACACATCATTCCCTTATTTCTCATCTGCATTACTTCTGCTACCTACTGATGAAAGAGGAAAAAGAGGTCTCTTGCAAGGCTGGAGAGCATTACAAGTTGAAATGCTCAAAAGTTAGGTCTTGCCCTCTGGCTGTTATGCAACAAACTGAACGGATCAGTGGTTAGTTAGGGGAATCCAGCAACTTCCACTGTGGTGTATTCATCTGGTTTTATGAAAGAAGAACACTAGAGCAAGTCAATCCTGTGGCATTTAGTTTATATAGCCATATAGGTTTGATCTCACAAAAGCACCACTAGGTGGCTTTTGTTAACGTGCTAGATAACTCCCCCAGGTTTCAGGATAAAAACAGCCTCAACTATGAAACCCTCTTTTATCCACTCTTTTAACTCCAGATCGGAAAAACTGTTTGGCTTGAAGTCTAACCCATTTACTTTAAAGGAAATGAGAATGTTCCTGTAAAGCAATAAAAAAAATTGGTCAAATCATTTTTTCATTAGATTAAAAATATTCTAATTCAAAATTTTGCTTTTGCTGCTCTAGATCAAAGAGTTCATTGATGTGTTACCCCTTAAAACTTATCTTTTGCTTAAATCAGCTGAATATTCAGGTGCCAGAGGTGTTTAAGAAAGATGGTTTAGTCAGTTATTAATCACTCTGTTTCAAGTAGCTTGGGCCCAGTCCTTCTCCTGCTTGTTTTTTAAGCCTAGCCTTTTATCCATGAGATTCTGAAGGTTGGAGGGGTTTCTGTCACTGAGGATAGTGTCTAGTGATTGTTTTCAGTTGAATAAGCACTACAGGTCCAGAATACTGCTAAGAGAGCTCTCCTTTTAGGTCAAAAGGAAGAAGTCTATAGTTTGGAAATGAAGTAGCAGGGTTCTAGTTACAAGATTTGTAGGTGTTGAAGGTTATTAAAGGCAAGCGATCACATAACCAAGACTAGTTTTTATCCCTTTTGATTTTTCTTTTTACAGGAAAGAAATAACATATAATTTAATTTTAGAGCTATATTTTTGGCAACTAGAATACATTTTAAATGTTGGCTAAAAGATTAAGTACTTATTTTAAAGTATCTTTTTAATAACTTCTTTGGAGTATTTTGCAAACTGCCTAGGTTTTAGCTTCACCTATCTGATTATTGTGCCATCTTTGTAAGAACTGAGGACAGAGTTAAGAAATTAATGCTAAAAAAAAATAAGTAATGTATATTTAATTTTTTTTTTCCATGTAGTACTCAGAGATGCACCTTTAAGGGGCAGAAACAAAGTCTCATGTGACCAGCCTGTTCTCCACAACTCCTTTTTAAGACTCTGCTTCAAAATACATGGGTCTATGCTCACAGCAGCTATGGAAAAGAAGATTTAAGTTGGAATGGCAAGCATGCTAAAATACAGTAAAGAGGTGCAATTCAAAACCTCCTTTGCAATTAGTGGTCACAGAACTCCGTGCAGCCATAGCTAGATCACTTCCAGTGTCTACACTACCTCGTTTAGACCTAGTTATCAACCATATATTGAATAGTTTGGTGGAGACTTATCCTTAGATTTTTTTTCTGCAAGAAAAAAAGCTTTTGTGATATAAGCTAGGATGCAGTTTTGCAGTACAGTAACTCACCTTGTGGAGTAGGTATGAGGTAGTTTAGCCCATTCTAATGGGGAACTAGCTGGAATAACCACAAAAAGCCTGAAGAACTGAAGAAATGGGACTGGATAATAACGATCTATAATAAAATAATTTCCAATGACCACACTCACACCTCCACTGAAAAAAAACAGTGAAACCATTGAAATTTTTGTTTGGTGTTAACAGTTTCTGACATGCAGAACAGCAACCCTGCTTTACTGATCAGTGCAAATTACTGGAATGATACCAGCACAACACATATGCCAACATTAGAGAGGAGCAACAGCAATTATCATGGACCCTATATTATCTTTCCACGGAATATAAGAACAGCCAATAGATTCAACAGCAAGAGGAAAAGCTTATTTATTCAAAATAGAATAACATATATGTTCCATTTCAGAGAACACTGCCAGTGGTTCTCTTCACCCTGTGTCACAGAGGATGCTATTAGTTTGACTTGATAGGTTCACAACAGTGTTTTCTGATGTGGAAAGGTCCTGTTGTTGAAGATTATCATAAGTTTTATTGAATCTTTCTATATTTTGTGTTTGATAGTAGATAAGCAACTATAAGAACATCTTGATTTAAAAGTTATCCTCTATGTTAATGTTATATATGGGTTGCTGTGCTACTTGTTATCTGAGGCTGTGTTGCTTGAAGTCCCTATTCTCTGGACCATGTTAGCCTTAGTCCTTATTTTCTGAACCATTACCAGAGCCCCTAGGTTCTATTGTATATAGGATGAGTTATTTGACAACCTGGCAAAGTAGATATCTAGCTGGCCAACTTGGCAACAAAACTTACTTTTAAGGTGTCCTGAAGTGAACTGCCTTCATTATAATACTAAAAAACACACCCACAGGTCAAGAAGACCCTTGCCCAGGTGAAGACCCTTCCCCTGCGCAAGCGTAGTAACAGAAGAGAATGACATAACCGATATTATAATTGTATGTAAATCACTAACCAATCATTGTAACTGGGAGTGCACTACCTTGTAATTCTTGTGTATAAATGTAACGGTGATCTAGCCATAGGTGTGCTTGATTTGTGGAAATTCCACCTTGCACCCGGCGCCGCAATAAAGAATGCCTGCTTTCTAAAACTCCAAATTGAGTCTTAGGGAGTTCATCATCTGCCGACTTACGGTAACAGTTTTGGCGACCCAGATGGGACCCTGCTCTTGAGCCTTGACGGATCCTGGGATCGCGGAACCTCAGCCGGCACCAAGGGATTCTCGGAGAGGATTTTTCCGATCCCCGGACCGAAAAGCCCCTGAGCGAAGAACATTGTTTTGTGAGTATTAAGGCATTCTTTTGGAAACTTTAAGTTGGAACCCGGGAAGGGGTTAGAGTCCCCATTTGGAAAGGGGTTAGAGTCCCCATTTGGAAAGGCGTTAGAGTCCCCGTTTGGAAACCCTGCCTGTTACCTTTGAGTATTTTGTCGTGATGGCATCAGGATTTGTAAAACTGTTTAAGAGTAAGAGTGCTGGGAATTTAGCAACGGATGAAAAGATACCAAAAACCTTGCCGTTGGGGTGTTTGTTAGCGCATCAGGGTGATTTACATGATGATTTGCGCAAAAGCCAGATGATTGAGTATTGTAACCACTGGTGGCCTTTGTATGTTTTGGAAGATCAGGAAAAATGGCCAAGGAACGGAACTTTGAGTTATAATACTGTTTTGCAGTTAATGTTGTTCTGTAGAAGAGAAGGCAAATGGAATGCTTTTATTTGAGGCAGCGAGTGGATTGGCAGAATGAATGTAAGTTCATTAGTCGAGATACTTTGGTAATGGCGTTAACTTCGGCAAATAAGAAAACAAAAGAGTTGTTGTTCGGCTTGTGATATGGCTTGTGATATTGGAAAGAGGTGCATTAGGTGTACAGTACCAAAAGAGGATGAAATGGAGTTAGAACTAGAAGTAGCACCCCCGCAGGAGGGACGGAATTTCCCTCCCTCACGTATAAGGGAAAGGAGTGTTGAAACAGAACGGGATAGTAGTGGAATGGGGGAGGAGATCAAAGAAGTAGTGGTTATACTGTATGGAGTAAAGCATGCAATGTCAAGAGCTCTGAATTGGTCTAAATTATATGAAGTAAAACAAGACAAAAATAAACCTGTGTTCTTAGAAAAATTAAAGGAAACTGCTAGAAAATATACTGATTTAAAATTGGAAAACGGAGGCAGAACAACAACAATTGGCTTTGATTTTTTTTATGGGACAATCAGCACCCGATATAAAAAGGAAACTCCAAAAGTTGGAGGGAGAGGATTCCAGAAATTTAAATAAAATGCTCGAAGTAGCATGGAAAGTTATAATGGTTATAATTACGCTGGGAGATGATAAGGTTGAATTTTTAGTAGATACGGGTGCAACATATTCTGTTTTGAACACTTGCAAAGGGAAATTGGGAAATAAAATGGCTAATATAATTGGAGCGACTGGGAAGCAGGAAAACAGGCCATTCCTTCAACCCTTAGACTTGAAATTTGGAAATAAGGTAATTACACATGAATTTTTGTATGTGCCAGACTGTCCGATACACTTGTTAGGGCGAGACCTATTGTCCAAATTAAATGCACAAATAGTGTTTGAAAAAGGAGAAATTCTTTTAAAAATACCAGAATCAAAGACAGGGGAAATGTTGATGATACGGGAGAAGGTTAAGGAGCAAATACCACAAGAAGTAGATCAAGCTGTTATACTTATAGTCTGGGATACAGATGTACCCAGTAAGTCAAAAACAGCACAACCTGTAAAAATAGAATTAAAAGAACAGGCAAAACCAGTGAGAATCAAGCAATATCCAATTAAGCCAGAGGTTAGACAAAGAATCAAGGAATTGATTGATAAATTTTTAAAGTTTGGAATTCTTGAAGAATGCGAATCAGAATATAATACCCCAATTCTACCTGTAAGAAAACCTTCAGGGGAATACAGATTGGTACAGGATTTAAGAGCTATAAATCAAATAGTTAAAGACATTCACCCTGTAGTTGCAAATCCATATACACTTTTAACAGCATTAAGAGAGGTTCATCAGTGGTTTACAGTGCTTGATTTAAAGGATGCTTTCTTTTGTATACCTCTGGAGAAGGAAAGCCGAAAGTTGTTTGCTTTCGAGTGGGAAAATCCACAAACAGGACGAAAGACACAATTAACATGGACAAGACTGCCGCAAGGATTCAAGAATAGTCCAACGATCTTCAGTAATCAGTTGGCGAAAGATCTGGAACGGTGGAAACAAAGTGATACAGAACCTAAACCTGCACATTTGCTTCTACAATACGTGGGTGACATCTTGATTGCTACAGAAGAAAGACTGACCTGCATCAAGGTAACAATAGACCTTTTAAACTTTCTTGGACTGAATGGGTACAAAGTGTCTAGGAATAAGGCTCAGATAGCAAGCCAAGCTGTAATATATCTGGGCTTTGAGATTTCGAAAGGGCAACGACAGTTGGGAACAGACCATAAGGAAGCAATTTGTAGTATTCCCGAACCTAGAAATGTTCATGAATTAAGAGCATTTCTGGGAATGGCTGGATGGTGTCGCCTTTGGATAATGAATTACGGTCTGACAGCAAAACCGCTTTATGAAGCCCAAAAGGTTGTACCGTTTGTGTGGGGCCCAGAACAGCAAAAAGCCTTCCTGTACTTAAAACAGGCTTTAATGACTGCACCAGCATTGGGACTTCCAGATCTAACCAAAGATTTTCAGTTATTTGTTCATGAAAGGCAACATCTTGCCCTCGGGGTGCTGACTCAGAAAATGGGAAGCTGGAAAGACCGGTTGGGTATTTCTCCAAACAACTGGGCACTGTAAGTAAAGGTTGGCCTACATGTCTCCGAGCAGTCGCCGCTACAGTGATGTTAATACAAGAAGCCCGGAAATTAACTTTGGGAAGGACAATAACAGTATATGTACCACACATGGTAATCACTGTTCTAGAACAAAAGGGGGGCCATTGGTTATCCTCTAGCAGAATGATGAAATATCAAGTGATTTTGACAGAACAGGATGATGTCATTTTGAAAACGACTAACTTAATTAACCCCGCAGTCTTTTTGAACTCTGTGCAGGAAGAAGGACAGATAGAACATGACTGTTTGGTGACCATTGAACATGTCTATTCCAGTTGAGAAGACTTAAAGGATAGACCGTTGGAGGATCCTGATTGGGAATTATACACGGACGGTAGCAGCTTTGTGGAGGATGGGATCCGATATGCAGGATATGCGGTGACTACTGAGAATTGTGTTGTAGAAGCAAATTCTTTACCCTGCACAACTTCAGCCCAAAAGGCAGAATTGATAGCCTTGACGAGGGCATTAGAGCTAAGTGATGGGAAGAAAGTGAATATTTGGACTGATTCAAAATATGCCTTTGGCATGGTACATGTTCATGGAGTCCTATGGAAGGAAAGGGGATTATTATCCTCTCAGGGGACGAGTATTAAATACAAAGAAGAAATCTTAAAATTAATACAAGCAGTCCAAAAACCGATTAAGGTGGCAATCATGCACTGTAAAGCACATCAATTGGGAAATACTAAAGAAATTATAGGAAACAAATTGGCAGACAGGACAGCTAGGAGAATTGCAAAAAGAGATGCCTTTCAAAGGGCATTGATCCCTACTAAAACCATTGCTCTACCAAGAAAGAAACCAAAATATTCAGAGGAAGACAAGAAATTAGGTAAGTTGTTAGATGCAAAAAAGAACCTGGCAGGATGGTGGATAACATCACAAGGCCAAGTAGTAGTCCCACCACTAGTAATGAGAGAAATAATACAGACAAAACATAAGGAATGTCATTGGGGAGCAGAAGCATTGGTGGCACTTTTAAAGAAACAAATAGTATCAGTAAAAATGCTAGAAATGGTTAAAATGATAACTGCAAAATGTGAGATATGTTTGAGAAACAACCCAGTTGTAAAGAAAAAGGTTCAAATGGGAATATTGAAATCGGGAATGGAACCAGGAGATTATTGGCAAATCGATTTTTCAGAATTACCTCGCCAAAATGGGTATCGGTACATTTTGGTGGGGGTTGACACTTTTACAGGATGGCCAGAAGCCTTTCCCTGTCGGACCAATCAAACAAAAGAAGTCATTAAGTGGCTATTGCAGGAAATTATCCCGAGATTTGGAGTACCAATAGGAATATCTTCAGATAGAGGTCCACATTTTATTGCAGAAGTGGTGCAGGGCGTTAGTAAAATACTGGGAATTACTTGGAATTTACATACACCTTGGAGGCCATAATCCAGTGGTAAAGTAGAAGGAATGAATCAAACATTGAAAAGACAGATTAGTAAAATATGTCAGGAAACTAATTTGAAATGGCCTCAGGCACTCCCATTGGCTCTGTTGCGAATTTGGATTCAACCTAAGAGTGGAACCTTAATTAGTCCGTATGAGTTGTTATACGGAAAACCATATGAATCTCCAGAACCAAATTTGAATGTACATATAAAAGGAAACCAAGATATATATAACTATCTACTTCCCCTGGGAAAAACTTTAACTGCGTTTTGGAGTGTAGTTGTTTGGAACAGGCCTCTGTCTTTGGAGAATCCAGTACATGATTTCCAACCAGGAGATTATGTTTACGTGAAAACATGGACTTCTGAACCCCTTCAGGAACGTTGGAAAGGACCTTTCCAAGTACTGTTGACTACCTTCACCGCCATCAAGAAAGCTGAATCAGAAGCGTGGATACACTACACTAGGGTGAAGAAAGCCTCACCATCGTGGAAAATCGTCAATAAGGAAGATAAGACCTCAAAATTGACTCTAAAATATGTCTAATTTTGTGTATTCTTTTCAGAAATGGGAATGGATATTGGTTTGGATGTTAGTGGGAGTCAATTTTCTAGCGAAATTTGAACCAGCTGGAGAATTAGTAAAACATGGAAATTTATTAAAATTGGGATGTAATTCTACTCAAATTCCAAACCTTAATCCTGAGGAGATGAAAATCTTCAAGGGACTAGGATGGAATTTGAGTTCATGGATAAAATCACTGATTAGCACTGCATTAGTCTTGTTGATAATCTTTTAACAATTATTTTGATTTACTATTGTTTAAAAAGGCAAATAAACAGTAAGACGGCATTTAATCGAATGATCATCCAAGCAGTGGCCAGACAACAGGATGAACCAAATACAATTTCAAAGATTCCCACTAAGATCACTGAAATGTCGTGATTCTCACTAATTTAAATATTAAAATGAAAGTATTGAAATGCTTTTCAAAACTTTCAAAGGGGGGAAATGTTGAAGATTATCTCAGGTTTTACTGAATCTTTAGGTTGTGAAATAATCAACTATAAGAACATTTTGATTCCAATAAGTTAGCCCCTATGGTAGCGTTATGTATAGGTTGCTGTGTTACTTATTATTTGAGGCTGTGTTGCTTGAAGTCCCTATTCCCTATTCTCTGGACTCTCTAGACCATAACCACAGCCCCTAGGTTCTATTGTATATAGGATGAGTTATTTGACAACCTGGCAAAGTAGATATCTAGCTGGCCAACTTGGCAACAAAACCTACTTTTAAGGTATCCTGAAGTGAACTGCCTTCATTATAATACTAAAAAACACACCCACAGGTCAAGAAGACCCTTGCCCAGGTGAAGACCCTTCCCCCGCGCAAGCGTAGTAACAGAAGAGAATGACACAACAGATATTACAATTATATGTAAATCACTAACCAATCATTGTAACTGGGAGTGCACTACCTTGTAATTCTTGTGTATAAATGTAAAACGGTGATCTAGCCATAGGTGTGCTTGATTTGTGGAAATTCCACCTTGCACCCGGCGCCGCAATAAAGAATGCCTGCTTTCTAAAACTCCAAATTGAGTCTTAGGGAGTTCATCATCTGCCGACTTACGGTAACATTATGAAGGTCCTTCTGCACTACCACAATTTCCTTCTACCTCTTGAAAAATTGCAGGTGCATAATCAGGTATGATCACAAAGATACCTCACTTCTTTTCCTTTTGTTTTTCTGTTTGTTTGTTTGTTTGTGTGTTTTCATCAGATATCTGTTTTGAGGTTTTAGGCACAAATTGAAGATACCAGGAAAGATGAAACTGAAGAAATAGTAAAAGACAGCTGATATACCCACAGATACAGGAACAAAGCACATACAAGAAGAAAGAATCCCAGGCATCATGGTTTACTAGAAAATAGTTATAAGAAATTAGGAACATGAGCAAAACAGAGGACTGTCATGATGTCACCCAAAAGAATGAAGACATCAGAGGTGTGGAAGAAACTTACCATGAAATAGAATAAAATGAGGGAGACAGGTTTAAAGGTTAAGCTGGGAAATGAGAGGCCTACCAGAATGTAACATGAGGGGTTGAGGTATTTAAAATGAGGTGTATGATTGAGACTTCTTGTCTCAGCAAATCAATGCTTGGGCCCTAAAGGGCTGTAACTGGGCTATAGGAAGACTTAGATTTGGGGGGATGGAGATCAGTGGGAAGGCTAATGGGTGATAGCTCCCTGATAGGACCTCAAAGTGTAGCCCAAGGAGGTACAGACAGCTCTGGCACATGGTGTCGATGTGGCTGCATAAAATTTTCAGGCCCTCTATTTGGATTAGATGTGCTGACTTTTGATGTTCCTCAAAAGCAAGTCCACACCACAAAGGTCACATTATAAGGCTCAAATCCTACAAATCATAGTTTCAGCCCTGGTAATTGCCCAGTGGTTTCAAAAGGACAGGTTGACAGCTTTGTGCTCTTATACATCTAGATCTAATAGAGCTGCAATAACTGTAAGGGGAAGAAACCACATCAGCAGACACAAAGGTTTCATGCTGACAACTCCATACTATATTGACAATGTATGGGCTTAAACCACATTTTCTTTCTGGTGGAGCTTCTCCCAATCTCTTGCCAAAAAGAATTTAAAAACAATATTTTGTGGGAAGTCATAGCAATTTTTGGAATATAAACAGACATTTCTATAGAGTGCATGATATGTTTTATGTACACTTGAAAGCTCTCTTTTAAGTATGCTAATATGATAAAAATTATGGAAAGTATGAAAAATAAAAGATCTAAGTTTTAAATCAGACACATTTTAAGGTTTCTCATAAACTACAAGTCACTTCTACAGACATTCCTATATATGTATTTAAAATAATAAAGCTCATTTAATGTGAGTATGATTCTTTTCATGCTGTTGTTCAGGTCCTGCATTATTTAACATTGGGAACTTCCAGAATATATTTTTTTTCATATTATCAATTTTACAAGCATTGACTCGGGTTTCTCAAATCTATGAATGAAGCTTAGTAGGAATTGATACGCCTTGCTTAAATAAGAATCCTAATGGCTGTGAGTTGCTGTTATATGGTGGAAGTAAAACTCAATTCTCTTTCAGTTCTACAATTCTATATCTACCAAGACACTATTTAGAACTTAGAACTAGGTGTTCTTCTTCATGTAGATTCTCACATTTGAAATTCAGCATAGTGAAGAAAAGCACAGAGCTAGTCTGCTCCAAGGAAGCCTGCCTCTTTCTTATATGAAAAATACATTTTTGTCAATCATGGATGATATTTCCTCAGGACTGAGATCTACATTTTCATAATAACTCACAACTGGAATTAGTAGATCAATCAGGAAATGGTCACAGCTTTCAGTATTCAATGACCTTGACTGCACTATTACAATAACAATAAAATTTACTTTTCTGTCCTTCAAAAATCAACTATTTTGATTTTATAAACAACATAACAGCTTGTTATAGAATTACAGACATATCCAAATTGCTTTAAAGAAGAGACATTCCATTTCTATATCTTGCAATGTAATATCATTACTTCTTGATAACATTTTCCCAGCTATACTTACCAGCAGGCTTGCAGATGTTATGGGGTTGAAAGCTCTTAAGATTTAAAACTTACATTTAAAAATATCACTTTTCCTAAAGAAAAATAATTTCTGATTAAAATAATCTGGTAAACTTTTCACAAATTTTGATGTTCCCTAGAGTCATCTGCTATTCATTAAATGCAAGCACCGTTGCTAAAGGACCACATCAACATGTAAAAACATCCACGAAGGACTTCTTATTAACACTGAAAAGTCACAGTTTTTGGTGTGCAGTAATCCAAGAAGTGGCATTAACCACTGAAAGATATATTTCCTTTTAAGTGCTAAGTCTTCTGAAAATAAATATTTTGTTTGGAATCATATAGTATTTCCATATCTCCTTTTAGAAGTTTTTGCTATTGTTTTAGGTTTCCATTTGCAAAGAAGACCCATGTGCTTTAAACTTGAAAAAAGAAGTATTTTGTTCTTATTATGAGAGAAGTGAAACCTAAAGAAGGGACAAAAGAGAGGAAAAAAATGTATTTATGGGATAACACGCCATGTTTCCTTTGTAGCATACTATATTCAGTCTGACTCAGAAAATGGCAGATGGCCCTTGAGACTCTATAAATTTAAAGGTGAGTTTTATAACTTTGGCAAGTGGAAAATACCAATTTGTCCCAATATGTCACTGGATGTATCTTCTGTTGTACTAATAGGCTCTCTAGACTCTAGTCACCAGAGGAGGGACCTTACCATTATGTTGTGCTCTTTCTTTAACAATTGATTTTGCTTGTAAAGAACTAATACGTATAGGATCCCAGAAGACCCTAAAAAAATATTATAAAACAATTCACTCAAAAAGAGCTTAGAGCAATGTCTGGTTGCTACTATGAAGATTCTTACTTCTGCAAATCTAAGACTGCAGAGTCCCGGGTAAGCATTCTTCCCTGTCTCCCACCTCCTATGAAACCCCGTAAGTATTTCAAAGCAGTGACTATCAACAAGGGTAGCTTTGCAAGCATAAACTTCATTCCTAAAATCAATAACTATTTGGTTGCTGATCTGGCAAGGTGAAGCACATGGCTTCCACCACTGTAGGCCTTACCTGTTAGATGGAAACACTCCCTTAAGAAGACTCAGAAAGGTTTTGCATGGAGACGGCAGACAAATCCTGAAGTCAGACTGTGTGGGCAGGTCTCAAAAAGTACAAATGCAACATGAAAATTTCTGGTCCAACATCAAAATAAAAAGTAAAGGAGAGACTGTTCATATTTCTGAGTAATATTTAGGAGCAGTATAAAGCTACAGAGCCTGTGCTAAGGCATATGACCTGCAGAAAAATAACCTTGGTTTCTTGTGGTAGATCTGTGATATTAGAATTACTGCCATTATAGCTCACTGAAAAATTTCCAGTGGAACAGTTTTTCATCTCAAAATGTTGATTCTACAAAATCAAAACATTCTGTGAAAACATGTTGACTTTGTTGTAATTTTTAATGGATACCAGGCAGACAGGTAGTCCAGGATTACTGCTGGGTGGGGCAAAATGTTATGCAGATTAAGCTGTCTGCTTTGAGAATGCCATATTTAATATTTAAACAAACAAAAATGCCCACATGCATCTTTCAATTCTGAGTATCACTTTTATAGTATGGAACTTCATGATACTATATTACAACTGAGTTTTGATTGATCCTTGAAGTACGTTAAATTTACTTTAAGAAAAAGGAAGTCTTTGAGATTAGAAGATGATTCAACTTAAAATACAAATTTAATAAATAAAAAAGTCCTTATGAGCCTTGCATTTACCTTAAATCTTTTTTTTTCATAATTACATTCTTTTAAATAGTTTTCTTTTTAATATTGCAACTGATTTTTAGCTTCTGTTTGGAGATAATTACTAGAGCATCATATTTGCCATTTCTATTACATGGAATCCATTTTTCATGGGTTTGCAGTTCACTATATGAATTTATACTGGTATAATTCATACAGGTTGTGAAAATACTTAGACTATTGATTCTATTCTTTTCTAAAATTTTGAAATTGCTTAATGATGTTAAAAAAGGAATTCTTATGTGTGTGATAGACATTTTATGCTGCAAAATCTACGCTCATATGGTTGTATTCCTATGTGCATTTCACAGAAAATCATTAACAGCTCCTTACTATAGAGACCCCAGGCAAGGTTTGGGATCCCTTTGTGATATGCATAATGCAAACACAAAACAAGACACTTCATGCCTCAAAGATTCACAATCTGAATTTAGATGTTAAATTTCATCTTTCCTGGAAAGTGGTTTTTTTTTTTCTAACAGATAAACAAGATGTCATCTACTGCCTTTGCAGACTGATTCGTCATAAAAGATGTAATGCAGGAAGAGAAAATGGAAAAGTGGACTCTCCTTATATGTCTTTCCATGAACTGCACAAAACAAATACATGCCAAAAGTCTGCATTCTGCTCTCATGGACAATTCAGAAATACATATAACGAATAAATGCCGGGTAAGCTCTTTAATTGGATAGGCAACACAATGTCCAGATGACCTAGGATTACGAAGTCCAGTTGCAAAATGTGCAAGAGTGCAATCATCATCTAATTAGTGGATTATCTTTAAAAAACTTGATGGAATGGTAGAATTATTTTTAGATGGAAAAAAGTAGAATAGGAAAAGAATTTCTGAATTATGTCTCTTCTGACTTTGTCTCTTGCTAATTTTACAAAGTTTGTCAGCAAATGCATGGAGTCTAAAGCTCTGCCCAAAGGTAATTTTTTTTGGACACCAGCTTTTACCATTGCAGGTGCTGTGTCTGATGTTCAAGGCCTATGCACTCGAGCATCTGTTGAATAAGATGATAAATTATTGTTTCTATTGCTCATTTTTATCTGCACAGGTATGCTCTTGCATAATTTGGCCTGCATCAAACAATTTCAGATTATTAAGGAGATTTTTCTTTTGTCTAGTTTTGATTTGAATCAAAGTATAGGAGGGAAGTAGTCTCATAATTTTAGTTCTGCTTCTCCAGGGTTTAAAACAACTTTTGAAAGTCACTTTGCATTAGAGAAAACGATATGATAGTCTTATACAACAGATACAGAGAAAACATCCACTTTCAATAGTAAACACTCATTCTGAATAGTATCATTATAAGGGCATTCAGGCAATGAGCAGGAGACTGAACATAATTTTCATTTTTGTTTGTATGTCAGTGTATCAGGGTCATGTCAACAACAGTGCTTGCCTTGCTGTGTGACATGTTCAAAAGAGGAGTGGCAAACGGAAATACTGCTCTGAGGCAGAAAGCTGACGTGAGATTTAATTTCTGACAGATACTAGATGCTTTTTATAATTTTCTGAAGACAAGGAGAGTTTTGAACAGAGGGACAAAATTTAAAATTTCATTACACACACATCCCTCCAATTTTGTCACCACCCACTTTCTTATAGAAAAATGTCATTGATCCTTTTAGAGAGTGACGATTAAAGTTCTTTTAAAATATAGTAACAGTAATACCTATGAAACATTGTTGATAATTAAAATGAGCTGTTTCTTTTCAAAGTACTACACTGTTATACTGTATCAGGACTGCCAGATGGTTATTTTTCACTATGACAAGATTAATCTTGGTTTTGTGAAATGTTCTGCTTGGTGTTAAGATGAAGGCTACAATCATAGGGATTTTGAAGAATGTAGGAAGAAAGATAATTTAAACAGGCTTGTGGGTTAAAAAAATAGTTCCAATATCTTTTAGTTACACTTTCCCTATTTGAAGTAAAATTAAAGCTGCAATTGTAATGCAGCTTTATCATTCTTTGACTTGGGTAGGGATATGGTCAGGCCACGAGCTGAGGCCCCAGTCCATGCAGGGATTTAGGAGTTTTCAATGATAAGCATTGCACCATGCAATGGCGCAATAGGCCCCTGTCCCTCTTTGTCAACGGTGAACGCATTTTTGTGTTTTGCACTCAGGCTACCTGTACAACACACGTGAAGAATGAGGTCCCTTGAAAGTGCTGGATTGAAAACAGAGCTACCTGAGATAGGACATAAGAAAAATTCAGGACAGTAAATGCCTTAATTGCTATCTTTCTCCACTGCTTAGTCTTGGGGCTGCAGGGGGATACTTCTCACATGGAGCACCTCCACCCACAGCCCTGATAGTGAACCCATAAGCCTTTTCTTTTAAAACTTGGGGCAAGGCAGAGTGTCTTAAGCCTATTAAGTGGAAAGCGGAGAGAGACAAAGAAGGGAATTTTCACTCCTTTTTTTTCCCAGCATAGCACCCTGTTTGAGTTAAGCACCAGCATCTAGAATGCTCCTTCAGGAAATGGTTCAGGTCCTGCCTGAAGGGATTCAAAGCTATTCTCCTGTGAGGATACTTTCTTTTTTTCCTGGTTGAGCCACTCCAGTGTACCTAGAAGACCTCTGTGACACATAGTTCAGCAAGCTATAGAATGGGAAGGAGCATATTTTTCCCCATCAACTATTAAGTTACGAGACTTTATTCTATGTGTATGTTAGGCAATTATAAATAATGAAAGCCTTTACTGAATTTCAGAAGTGGAGAGGGACACTATTATGCTTACAATGAGAAACCTGGCTTGGAGCTTCTTGACTTTTTGGACAACCAGCATTTCCAATTTAATGCTGCTACAATATAGCTTTTAAATATGAATTTATATGCATATTATTTTTGTTTTGCCTTCCTTGGAATGGATAAAAAAAATCCTAGTTACAGTTCAACCTCCCAAAGTATTTCTGTATCTTCTGATGAAATACTATGAAATATGATTTGCCCTAATGAAGGGGAAATTCAAATTGTAACTGCTCAGCAGTGGTAATTTGTGACCAAGGAATGATCTGGTATGGGGGGCAAGAAGGCCCAACTGCAGAACGGGTTAAACTGTCTGGAAGCAGGAATGCCAGAGACAGAAGGACTTCATGTAAAGAAGGAGTGAAATTTCCCTTGGTGATGAGATAAGAAGTAGCCACTACATTGTGTTGTAGCAATTGCTACAAAGTGGAAATCAGTCACAAGTGGTGTCCCTCAAGGGTCTGCACTGGGACCAATGCTATTTAATATCTTAATCAGTGACATAGACAGTGGGATTGAGTGCACCCTCAGCAAGTTTGCAGACAGGCTTGAGGAGTGGGCCCATGCAAACCTCCTGAAGTTCAACAAGGCCAAGTGCAAGGTCCTGCACCTGGGTCAGGGCAATCCCCAGTATCAGTACAGGCTGGGGGATGAATGGACTGAGAGCAGTCCTGCGGAGAAGGACTTGGGGGTACTGGTGGATGAAAAATTGGATAATGAGCCGGCAATGTGCGCTCGCAGCCCAGAAGGCCAGTCGTATCCTGGGCTGCATCAAAAGAAGCGTGGCCAGCAGGTCGAGGGAGGTGATTCTCCCTCTCCACTCCACTCTTGTGAGGCCCCACCTGGAGTACTGCATCCAGCTCTGGGGTCCCAGAAGACAAGACAGACATGGACATGTTGGAATGGGTCCAGAGGAAGGCCACGAAAATGGTCAGAGGGCTGTAACACCTCTCCTATGAAGAAAGGCTGAGAGAGTTGGGGTTGTTCAGCCTGGAGAAGAGAAGGGTCTGGGGAGACTTTATTGCAGCCTTTCAATATATAAAGGAGGCTTATAAGAAAGATGGAGAGAGACTTTTTACCAGGGCCTGTAGTGGCAATGGTTTTAAACTGAACGAGGGTAGATTTAGACTGGACATAAGGAAGAAATTTTTTCCGCTGAGGGTGGTGAGACACTGGAACAGGTTGCCCAGAGAAGTTGTGGATGCCCCCTCCCTGGAAGTGTTCAAGGTCAGGTTGGATGGGGCTTTGCACAACCTGATCTAGTGAAAGATGTCCCTGCTCATTGCAGGGGGTTTGGACTAGATGACCTTTAAAGGTTCCTTCCAACCCAAACCATTCTATGATTCTATGTTCTGAGCAATATAAGATATGTTTACAGTACCTTGGCGAACTTGTGGCTAGGCATCTATATTGATCCTGATTGGGAGACCACTGTATATGGAAGAGTTAGTGATCCACATAACAGTTAACCTGAGTAGGCTCAAGCCTGTGCTGTGCTGCGCTGCACATACAGCTTGGCCTTCAGACCTGTGTTGTGTTACATAAATCCCTTGGCCACAGGATCAACTCAGCCAGCTCATTGAAACAGAGGAGCCTGCAGGCAGCTCCCACTTGTTACCAGCAATTACACCACCTGCGTGGCCTTGCCTTTATCTGAAAGTGCAGCAAGAAGTTCTCATGTGAATATCCTTTATGAACAGAGTTGTTTTCTTGTAAGAAAATCCTATAATAGCTTGAATGACTGAAAATGAGCAGCTTCCCTCCACAGACAGGATCTGCGCACGGACAGGATTGGGGTCTGTCCGATGCTATGTGAAAGCGGGGTTCCCAGCATCTGAAGGGATGTAAGGTTTCCTTGCTATCTATATTCCTCTTCTTATTCTGTCATATTAAACCAGCTATTTTATTTAGCCATTTGTTGTTGGGCCTTTCTTATTGAGATCCAGAAAGAACCCTGCACCTCTCTCTCTCATCGCCAGTCCTCTCCCCAGTGCAGAACAGCATCCATTCTGAGTTAATGGGCCACACCTTAAAGAGTAACTTCTGAATGTGAGGAATCCTGCAAGGAACTTTCTAACAGTAGATAACTGCTTTCCACAGCATCTGTTAAATTAATAACTAAATTTACTTTTGATGTTATTTAGAACCTGTATTACAAATCCATAAGTTGTTAAATATATTGTCAGCAAAAACAATCACGAGACATCTTTCATGTCTCCTCTAACATATATCAAGCTCTGTAAACAACAGGTTCACAAATCATTCAGATGGATCTAGGCTGATATGTACATTTGCATTGTTAATACTATTTATTGATTCTTGTCGTGGTTTAACCTCAGTCGGCAACTGAGCACCACGCAGCCGCTCGCTCACTCCCCCCACCCCTGGTGGGATGGGGGAGAGAATTGGAAGAGTAGAAGGGAGAAAAACTCGTGGGTTGAGATAAAAACAGTTTAATAATTGAAATAAAATGATAATAATAATATGATGATAATAATAATAATATGATAATAATAATAATAATACACAAAGCAAGTGATGTACAATTGCTCACCACCCGCTGACCGATGCCCAGCCAGTCCCCGAGCAGCAGCCCCCCCAGCCAGCTTTCCCCAGTTTATGTACTGAGCATGATGTCACATGGTATGGAATGTCCCTTTGGCCAGTTTGGCTGTGCCCCCTCCCAGCTTCTTGTGCACCTCCAGCCTTCTCAGTCGGTAGAGCATGGAAAACTAAAAAGTCCTTGGCTAGTGTAAGCACTACTTAGCAACAACTGAAACATCAGTGTGTTATCAACATTGTTCTCCTCCTAAATCCAAAACACAGCACTGTACCAGCTACTAGGAAGGAAATTAACTCTATCCCTGCCGAAACCAGGACAATATCCACCCCTTATTCTATACCATCTGCGTCATGCTCAAGTCTCACATATTCCAGTACATTTTCATTAATCACCACCCCCTTTTTTTCTATATATATATACACACACACACACACAGAGATATCATTCCCTTAGTCTGTGGGCCATCCCTCTAAAACGTTCGGTGAGTTCATTTAGTCCATGACTTTGGGCTCCATCTGTCATAATAATCTTTCAGGGCAGGAAAAATGGAGATGGTATGTGGTGTTGGATTGTTTCATGTTGAAGTCAGTTCTGGTACCATCATCACTGTGCTTTGCTTGGTTTCACTGAAGTTATTCTTCATTAGTCTGGGTGATTCTTATTGTAATAACATTAGTATGGCATATAATATTATTAGTATTATTAGTATATCTGTGTATTATTAGTATAACTATTATAACTATAATTAGTACTTAACATCACATAATTCAGATCATTGGCTATTCTCACCCAAAATCAAATCCCCTTGAGGTACACATCGGACTTCCCCATCCTTCCGCATTATCCACCAAGTGCACCCAGGTCCTTGAGCAAAAGCAATCCCACAGATGGGTTTGCCTTTGCCCGAAGCAGGAATAACCCAGACTGTCTTCCCCAACATATTTTTTATGTGCACTACAGGGACTTTATTCCCATCTACAGTACGTAAAAGTTCTGACTGGGCAGGGCCTGCTCGATTGGCAGATCCCCTCGTGTTGACTAACCAGGTGGCCTTTGCTAAATGCGCATCCCAATGTTTGAATGTCCCGCCACTCATTGCTCTCAGCGTAGTCTTTAACAGTCCATTGTATCGTTCAATTTTCCCAGAGGCTGGTGTATGACAGGGGATATGATATACCCACTCAATGCCATGCTCTTTGGCCCAGGTGTCTATGAGGTTGTTTCGGAAATGAGTCCCGTTGTCTGACTCAATTCTTTCTGGGGTGCCATGTCGCCATAGGACTTGCTTCTCAAGGCCCAGGATAGTGTTCCGGGCAGTGGCATGGGGCACGGGATATGTTTCCAGCCATCCGGTGGTTGCCTCCACCATTGTAAGCACGTGGCGCTTGCCTTGGCGGGTTTGTGGGAGTGTGATATAATCGATCTGCCAGGCCTCCCCATATTTATATTTCAGCCATCGTCCTCCATAGCAGAGAGGCTTTAACCGCTTGGCTTGCTTGATTGCAGCGCATGTTTCCCATTCATGGATAACCTGTGCAATAGTGTCCATGGTCAAGTCCACCCCTCGATCACGAGCCCATCTGTATGTTGCATCTCTTCCTTGGTGGCCTGAGGTGTCATGGGCCCACCGAGCTAGAAATAATTCACCCTTATGTTGCCAGTCCAGATCCACCTGAGCCACTTCAGTCTTAGCAGCCTGATCCACCTGCTGGTTGTTTTGATGTTCTTCAGTGGCCCGACTCTTGGGTATGTGAGCATCTACGTGACGGACTTTTACAACCAGGTTCTCCACCCGGGCAGCAGTATCTTGCCACAATGCGGCAGCCCAGATGGGTTTGCCTCTGCGCTGCCAGTTGCTCTGCTTCCATTGCTGCAACCACCCCCACAGGGCATTTGCCACCATCCATGAGTCGGTCTAGAGACAGAGCACTGGCCACTTTTCTCGGTCAGCAATGTCTAAAGCCAGCTGGATGGCCTTTACTTCTGCAAATGGGCTCGATTCACCTTCTCCTTCAGCCGTTTCTACAACTTGTCGCATAGGACTCCATACAGCAGCTTTCCACCTCCGATGCTTTCCCACAAGACGACAGGACCCATCAGTGAACAGGGCATATTGCTTCTCATTTTCTGGTAGTTCATTATACATTGGGGCCTCCTCAGCACGCGTCACCTCCTCCTCTGGCAATATTCCAAAATCTTTGCCCTCTGGCCAATCCATGATCACTTCCAGGATTCCTGGGCGACTGGCGTTTCCTATTCGAGCCCGTTGTGTGATTAGTGCGACCCACTTACTCCATGTAGCATCAGTTGCATGATGTATACAGGGGACCCTCCCTCTGAACATCCAGCCCAGCACCGGCAGTCGGGGTGCCAGGAGGAGCTGTGCTTCAGTGCCGATCACTTCCGAAGCAGCTCAAAACCCTTCATATGCTGCTAATATCTTTTTTTCAGTTGGAGTGTAGCGGGCCTCGTATCCTCTGTAGCCCCGACTCCAAAACCCTAGGGGTCGACCTCGAGTCTCCCCTGGTGCTTTCTGCCAGAGGCTCCAGGTAGGGCCGTTCTCCCCGGCTGCGGTGTAGAGCACATTTTTTACATCTTGTCCTGCCCGGACTGGCCCCAGGGCTACTGCATGAACTATCTCCTCTTTAATTTGTTCAAAAGCTTGTCGTTGCTCAGGGCCCCATTTGAAATTGTTCTTCTTTTGGGTCACTTGATAGAGAGGGCTTACGATCAGACTGTAATTTGGAATATGCATTCTCCAAAAACCCACAACGCCTAAGGAAGCTTGTGTTTCCTTTTTGCTAGTTGGTGGAGACATGGCTGTTATTTTGTTGATCACATCCATTGGGATCTGACGACGTCCATCTTGCCATTTTATTCCTAAAAACTGGATCTCCTGTGCAGGTCCCTTGACCTTACTTTGTTTTATGGCAAAACCGGCCTTCAGCAGGATTTGGACTATTTCCTTCCCTTTCTCAAAAACTTCTCCTGCTGTGTTGCCCCACACGATGATGTCATCAATGTATTGCAGGTGTTCTGGAGCTCCACCCTGCTCCAGTGCAGTCTGGATCAGTCCATGGCAAATGGTGGGGCTGTGTTTCCACCCCTGGGGCAGTCGGTTCCAGGTGTACTGGACACCCCTCCAAGTGAAAGCAAACTGTGGCCTGCACTCTGCTGCCAAAGGGATTGAGAAAGACACATTAGCAATATCAGTTGTGGCATACCATTTGGCTGCCTTTGACTCCAGTTCGTATTGAAGTTCTAGCATGTCTGGCATGGCAGCGCTCAGGGGTGGCGTGACTTCATTCAGGCCACGATAGTCTACTGTCAGTCTCCACTCTCCATTAGACTTCCGCACTGGCCATATGGGACTGTTGAAGGGTGAGCGAGTCTTGCTGATCACTCCTTGGCTCTCCAGTCGACGAATCAGCTCATGAATGGGAATCAGGGAGTCTCGGTTGGTGTGATATTGCCGCCGGTGCACTGTGGTGGTAGCGATTGGCACCTGTTGGTCTTCGACCTTCAGCAACCCCACAACAGAGGGGTCCTCCGAGAGACCAGGCAAGGTGGACAGCTGTTTAATTTCTTCCGTCTCCAAGGCAGCTATACCAAAAGCCCACCGGTACCCTCTTGGGTCCTTGAAATACCCTCTCCTGAGGTAGTCTATGCCAAGGATGCACGGAGCCTCTGGGCCAGTCACAATGGGGTGCTTCTGCCACCCATTCCCAGTTAGACTCACTTCAGCTTCCAATACAGTTAGCTGTTGGGATCCCCCCATCACCCCAGAAATACAGATGGGTTCTGCCCCTATATAGCTTGATGGCATTAGGGTACACTGGGCACTGGTGTCTACTAGAGCCTTATACTTCTGTGGGTCTGATGTGCCAGGCCATCGAATCCACACAGTCCAGTAAACCCGGTTGTCCCTCTCCTCCCCCTGGCTGGAGGCAGGGCCCCTCTAATCCTCATCACAGTACTCATTTCTCATTTCTTGTACGTACGAGTCAGAAGTCAATTCATTAAGATGAGGAGTAAGATCAGCCCTTCTACTCTGTCTGGGGAACTGCCCGCTGGAAACTGGAGCAGCAATTTTCCTGGAAGAACCTCTTTCTGTGATTGTTTTCCCTTGCAATTCACGTACCCGTGCCCCTAGGGCTGCAGTAGGTTTTCCATCCCACTTCCTCATGTCCTCTCCGTGGTCACGCAGGTAAAACCATAGGGTGCCCCGTGGTGTGTACCCTTTATATCCTCTCTCTTGAGCAAAAGAACGCTGACTCCTAATAGCCAAGATACTGGTCCATACAGGTGAGGAGTAGGACCTATCCTCTCTGAGTTGCTGGATCTCCCGGGACAGTTTCTCCACAGCCGAGATGAGGGAGGAAGAGAGACTTTCCTCATATTGCCAGAGTTGACTAGCCAATTCATCCACTGTTTGTTCCTCTCCATCTTTCCAGGTCATCACTGCCAATGAATTGGCGTATGACGATGGTGAGCTCCTTATAAACTTCCGCCACATGGGTCGCGTGCACTTGACTTCATCTGGATCTTTGGATAGTTGTTCATTGTTCAGGTCATCATAAATCACCTCCAGCACAGCTAATTCTCTCAGGAACTGGATACCGTTCTCCATGGTGGCCCACTTGCTTGGGCGACATATGACATCTTCCTTAAAGGGATACCTTTCCTTCACGCTTGACAAGAGTCGCCTCCAAAGGCTGAGGACTCGTGTCCCTTTTCCAATCGCTTTGTCAATGCCCCCTTCCCTAGAAAGGGATCCCAGCTGCTTGGCTTCCCTACCCTCTAATTCCAGGCTACTGGCCCCGTTATCCCAGCATCGGAGCAGCCAGGTGACAATATGCTTGCCTGGACGACGGCTGAAATCTTTTCGTATATCTCGCAGCTCACTCAGGGATAGAGATCGGGTGGTCACTGCCTCGTTTATGAGTTCTTCCTCTTCTTCCTCCCCGATCAGCGGCCGGCCCTCCTCCTGCTGTTCTCGTGATGGCCCTTCTCCAGGGTCATCTGCCTCGTACACTTCTTCCTCCAGCCCCCTTTTAGAAGAAGCTTCTTCCTCCCTTACTAACCGAGCCAACTTCCGCTTCCAAGATTTCTTCTTGTGTACAGGGGCGACTGATACCGGCACAGGCTGGTTCTTTGGTTCAGCCGCAGGGCCTGTCGCTGGGGTCTGAGTGGCCGCAGGGCCTGTCGCCAGGGTTGGAGTGGCTACAGTGCGTGTTGCCCTGGTCTGAGTGGCCGCAGGGCCTGTTGCCGGGGTTGGAGTGGCCGCAGGGCCTGTCGTTCTACTGTCAGAGCCAGAGACCTTCTCTTCCCTTTCAGGGTACTGAATGGTGTTGAACAGGGCTCGGTAGGCATGGGCCAGGCCCCAGCACGTTGCAATGATCTGCATCTCTCTGGAGTTGCCAGGGTGACAGCATACTTTGTCCAAATGTTCTACTAACTTTTCAGGATTCTGCACTTGCTCAGGGGTGAAGTTCCAAAACACTGGGGGTGCCCATTGGTCTAGGTACTTGCCCATCTTGTCCCACACACCCTGCCACTCATAACTATTCAGCCTTGGGGCAGATCTCTGGATGATATTCTTAAATTGCTTACCAACTTTAGACAAAACTGAAACAATATTCCCAAGAAGTACCAATAGAAGTATCTTAACTACCCAAGGCTGTTCAAAATACTGAAAAGTTACTGTAATGAAGGAGGAAACATCATAGAAGAAGGTAGTGACACTGCCATTCTGTATTTCCTCCGTAGAAAACCTCTCAGAAAAGTTACTGTAATTGCTAGTTGTCTCCACGAAATGGTATCCGTGGTACAGTAACGGCTTCATTGCGAAATTTACATACCACACTAACGTCAAGGTCAATGTTCTAAAAACAAACCTCACAAGCGAGACATCACCAATCACTGCAGACCACAGCAAACTGCAAAACCCAACACCAATCTTTAACATGTACAGCAAAAAAAGGAGCACGATGCAGATTACACAAATCAATATCGAGAACAGAGAAACCAACATTGTGACCCACAACTATTAACAGATATAAGTTCCTTAATACAATCCGGTTAATCTGTTATTATCTCAAACCCTTCGTGCCCCACGTTGGGCACCAAAAAGGACTGTCGTGGTTTATCCTCAGTCGGCAACTGAGCACCACGCAGCCGCTCGCTCACTCCCCCCACCCCCGGTGGGATGGGGGAGAGAATTGGAAGAGCACAAGTGAGAAAAACTCGTGGGCTGAGATAAAAACAGTTCAATAATTGAAATAAATTTATAATAATAGTAATATAATAATAATAATAATACACAAAGCAAGTGATGCACAGTACAATTGCTCACCACCCGCCAACCGATGCCCAGCCAGTCCCCGAGCAGCGGCCCCCCCCGGCCAGCTTTCCCAGTTTATGTACTGAGCATGACGTCACATGGTATGGAATGTTTCTTTGGCCAGTTTGGCTGTGCCCCCTCCCAGCTTCTTGTGCACCTGCAGCCTTCTCAGTCGGTAGAGCATGGGAAGCTGAAAAGTCCTTGGCTAGTGTAAGCATTACCTAGCAACAACTAAAACATCGGTGCGTTATCAACTTTGTTCTCATCCTAAATCCAAAACACAGCATTGTACCAGCTACTAGGAAGGACATTAACTCTATCTCTGCCGAAACCAGGACAGCATGGAGCGATCTGGAAAGAAAGAGGAGTATTGTCCGCACAAGGGGAAGAGTTAAAACAGAAGGAAGAAATTTTGAGTTTATTATGAAAGTATAAAAGCTCCTGCTGCTGTATCTATTATGCATTGTAAAGCTCATCAGTCAGGACGAACCACTCAAGAGCAGGGAAATAAGCTGACTGATTTAGCTGCAAAGCAGGCTGCAGAAAAAGGCATAGAGGAGAAAGTGCTAGCTATAGTGCCAGAAAAGAGAATTTCCCTTCAGAAAAACCCTATTTATGATAAGCAAGATTTAAAATTAATCAAGACTTTACAAGCAGAAAGACGAGAGGATGGATGGATGGGCAATTACACCTACAGGTCCAGTAGTAATACCTCATTCCTTCATGAATAATTTAGTAAAGGAAGAACACAACGCTGTGCACTGGGGAACTGAAAATTTGCCAAAATATTTGCAGAAGTCGGGTATTAGCAGGAACATGGTAGAAATTATTAAATCAGTCACACAAAGATGTGAAATATGCTGTAGGAACAAACCAAAAACACAGAATAAAATTCAATTTGGAAAAACTGCCGAGGGACAGGCACCTGGGGAGTATTGGCAAATAGATTTTACTGAATTGCCAAGAAAAGGGGGGCTAAAGTATTTGTTGGTCCTCGTGGATACATATACAGGTTGGCCTGAGGCCTTTCCATGTCGCACCAATAAGGCGAAAGATGTAGTAAAAATATTGTTGAAAGAGATAATTCCAAGATTTGGAGTACCTTTAGGGATGTCATCAGATAGAGGTCCACATTTTATAGCCAGAGTAATTACTGAAATAAGCAGATTATTAGATATTAATTGGAATTTACATACCCCTTATAGGCCTCAATCTAGTGGTAAAGTAGAGAGAATGAATTATACCCTCAAGACTCAGTTAAGCAAAATATGTCAGGAAGCCTCGATGAATTGGACACAAGCTTTGCCTCTAGCTTTGTTAAGAATTAGAGTCCAACCACGAGGTAACAACGTTTCAGCCTGTACGAATTGATGTACAGACGACCGTACCAAATACCTGGACTGCCAGGAGAGATGCGAATACAAAGGGAAAGTGATGTAAGAAATTACTTAATTGCCCTCGGGAAAGTTTTACGAGAACTAAATAGATATGTGATTTTAAATAAATCCCTAGGTCTTGATTCCCCAGCGCATCCATTCCAGCCTGGCGATTGGGTATACATCAAATCTTGGACTTCTGAACTGCTACAAGAGAAATGGAAAGGACCATTTCAAATCCTGTTAACTACACGTACAGCAATTATAAGAGAAGGAGAAGAGGGCACCTTACCCACTGAAATTCGAAAGGTAATCTGGGACAACGCAACTAAATTTGAAAAGGAATTCCAATCTTGGTGGTATTTGGTTAATTTCACTTATGACCCTATCAACAATAAGGCCACAGCTTTTGTTTTAACAGTTCACAATGCTTCAGTATACACCATATACCCAATTATTGCGTTAGGATTAAGTCACAATGGAGCTATACTCTATCCATTAGAACATAGGGTATGGGCCCAACGAAATGGAAACAAATGGCAAACTGTCGATGTTAGCACATGCTTTGTACGGGAACAGCAAGGATTTATTTGTGAAAGTAACACCATCAAAGCCCAAGACATTTGTCTCAACACTGAGCAAAATGTTTGCCATTTTGAAATACAACCCAATGAAACACCTGAAACTGTACTCGTATATATTGGAAAAGGATGTGTTTGTATGAGAACCCTTTGTGACTTTATCTTCGTAGATGAAGTTACTGTAGATACAAGCAACCGCTCAAATATATGTGTTTGTAACTTTACTAACTCTAATTTCAATATGTTTGCTGCTTATAGTTATACTGTACATAAAGGTTTGGTACATGATGAGACAAATAACCCAACTTAGCATATACTATTAATATACTCTGCCCTTTATGCACTGTCCCATTTACCATTGAACTTTGTTAACTCTCTTAATGAAGTGAGGATTGTAGCTTGCTAGCTACGAATCCTCAAAAGAAAAGGAGGGATTGATACCGAAATACTAAGGAAACATATGGTTCTCTTTGTCGAAACAAAGTAGCTAAATGTTCTGCAGACTGGACATTCCATAGATAAAAGGAATCCTTGAAGCTCTGTGTACAGGGGTGGAATAGATAAGGAAGTTATGCTGAAATCAGCTAGTGCAACTAGGTGAAAAGACTGAGTTCAATTGGCGGACACAGTGAGGAAGACTATCGACGACCACCAGAGGACCCTGAAAGACCACCAATGAACATAAGAGCGCATGCGTTAAAGACTTTTGCATATGTTAATGAGTTCCAAGAAATAACATGAATATGCTAATCATTTCTCGGAAATCTAATGAATATGTATATTCTGATTGTACATAACTCCTATAGTTGAGCAGCCTGGTGCGCACACTAGGTGGAGCAATCCCCCGTGCACCCGGCACCGCAATAAAGAATGCCTGCTTTCTAAAACTCCAAATTGAGTCTTAGAGAGTTTTTCATCTGCCTACTTATGGTAACACCATGAAAAAAGAACTATTAAGAGTATTTCATCAGAAGCAGTTTTTGCTTTAATGATTCCCTAAGAATAGGTGATTTGGGGTGGGTTAATCTGTACAATTACTTATCTTTCTTTTATGCTAAAAGAAAATCCAAAAGCAAAAAAAAAAACAAAACAAAACAAAATCCAAGAAAACCCAACATTACATCAAGATATAAATGTATTAAATTAATAACACTGGCAGATATTACAGAATGTGCATTGTTATAATACATGTAATTACAGTACCAATGCTGTTCTTAATGCTTGTGCGGTGAATAGACTCATATATAAGTACTTACAGAACTTTGCTAAATCTGTATTAAAAGCTAGAAGCTGTCAGTAAATGATTTGAAAGTTAATATGCAGAAAAAAAATATGAAGAACAGAGAATCAATTGCTGGTTCTAATGAAGCCATAGTATAACTCCTTTCCAGTTTTAGAGGACCTGAATTTGGCCCCAAATGATTCAGGGAGAGGGACCACATTTCTCTCAATGTTTATTAGCCCTAATATTGTTGTAAATAGTTGTAAGATATACTGCTGGATTAATCAAGCATGCGTCAAACATACAAGGGCAAAGCTAACGAGCACATTGTGAGATAGATAAGTACTAGCAGAAACCAGACAAGGACAACCAAAACTGTGGCAAACGGCAGTGATGAGCCAATTTGTGACCATATAAGGAGAAGGGCCCAAAGGTTCAAGAAAAGTTCACCTCCTGCAAAGACCACAAGAGACCACGAGAGACACCTGTAGATGCTCCTAAGGACTCAAAACGCATGCGTGAAAGACTATGCAGATATTATAATTAGTTCTTAGAAATATAATGAATATGTGTGATTATTCTAAGAAATTATTATGAATATGTATATCAAAGAGCCATATAGGGGACGGTTGATGCAGCATACGGTGTGCATGCTAGGAGGAGAGATCCTCCATGCACCCGGCCGAATAATAAAGTAATGCCTGCTCTTTAATACACCCAGTGTTAAGGAGTTTTATTCCCGATGTTCGGTGACAATATCATTGTAAAAGATTACATCTGCTTTTACAGGCTGTAATTTATATTCAGAGTTAAATAAGGATCCATATCTATAAAATCCTTTCTGTAAAATGTAATTTTCCATCTAGATATGTTGATGACTTCAGGCCCAGAATACCTTTAACGATTGTTAACTACTATCGGATGGTTTAACACTGTTTTCCAAATCAGCATGCATGCATAAAATGACCGTAATCTAATTAGACATATTATTAGTGATTATTATTGTCATAGATAAATTAGACTGAGCAGAAAATAACCTTCATCCTTCGCATGTTTTAGCTCTCAGAATTAATATGATTTGGTAAACACATAAATAATAAAGTCCAATGAGTCCCTGCTGACTGCAGGGCCTGCTGATGCTGAAGTGTATCAGTTTCTTGCAGATGATGAATTCCTTAAGCATTCAATTATAATCATGCTTGATTTGACAAGACTTTCTCATGCTATTTTAGGTCTTTAATTTTCTGTGAAGTTCTGTCAAGTGTTCATCAAGAACCCACTTATCTCTTTATATTAACCTGGCAGCCAATCCCAAGGTTGCCTACTAGCACTGCTACCAGTCCCATGCCATTAGTATTAACACCATGTGACTGTCCATGGAGAGAAGGCAATCAGTGGCTGATTAACATTCAGGTCACATGATGTCCAAGGAGAGTAAATGAGTTACACAGTAAGACATCAAATAAATTTTCATCTTGAAAGAGTGATTGCTTTTTCTGCTGCTGTGATATTTGTAAAATTTGCTCTAGCCTTGTCCAATTAAGCTCCATGAGCTGAATGAGTAGTGAATAGATGGGAGCAGTGTGCCGGCACAACAGCTATGAGGAATACCACTGAATAATAACTGCTAAAAAAAAAAAAAGAAAAAAAATTGAAAAAAACATCTGGATAACTGGAATAATTGCTTTCAAATTTTTGGATGCTGTTTAGCAGTCTCTAGTACAAAATACAAATTGCCACTTGCTGTATAGGGCATTTGCTTTCTGTCTAACTTAGCATTGGAAAATAAGTTTGCATTTTCTCATAATAAAATTTTTTTGAGATTTTAAACAAATATACATTAATTGGATTATTACTAGCAAATGTGCTAATAAACTTCATTTGCAGTCTGCTAGAGACACACTGGTGATGATACCGAATATAAAGAAATACTAAGGAGACATATGGTTCTCTTTGTCGAAACAAAGTAGCTAAATGTTCTGCAGACTGGACATTCCATAGATAAAAGGAATCCTTGAAGCTCTGTGTACAGAGGTGGAATAGATAAGGAAGTTATGCTGAAATCAGCTAGTGCAACTAGGTGAAAAGACTGAGTTCAATTGGCAGACACAGTGAGGAAGACTATCGACGACCACCAGAGGACCCTGAGAGACCACCAATGAACATAAGAGTGCATGCGTTAAAGACTTTTGCATATGTTAATGAGTTCCAAGAAATAACATGAATATGCTAATCATTTCTCGGAAATCTAATGAATATGTATATTCTGATTGTACATAACTCCTATAGTTGAGCAGCCCGGTGCGCACACTAGGTGGAGCGATCCCCTGTGCGCCTGGCACCGCAATAAAAAATGCCTGCTTTCTAAAACTCCAAATTGAGTCTTAGAGAGTTTTTCATCTGCCGACTTACGGTATCAGTGACAGGAGAGCCAATCTTAAAGTATCAGCCAGCATGGATAAAACTACTTTTCACTTTATGAAACTGAGTCAAAAAAGAGAAGAAAGATATTTAACAAAGTGGAGGAGTTTATACAGTAGATTTTAGAAGAAAGCAGCTTTACAGGACATTGATTTAAATACTGGGTGAGATCCTTAAATTTAGCAGAGCTCCATTTATATCATTTGAGGAGCTGATCCAGGATAGATTGATTTTTTAAAAATTTTATTTTATTTTACTTTTTTTTACTTTATTTTATGTTACTGCTATATATTTCTCACTAAACTAAAATTGCTCAGGGAAACAAAAATGAATGTTTGAATAAAACCATAATCCTGTTTAGCAGAAAGCTTTTAAAGTGGATATCCAAAACTACTTTCTAGGACATGATTGAAAACTACTTTCTAGGGCATTTAGTCAGAAAGTCAATTGCATTTTAGTGCTGATACTGTACTAAATTCTGGTGATATGTTTAGAGTAGAGATCCTATGACTAATAAAGCTTTTATCTAGTTACTGAAGGGAGTTACAGTCACCTAATGGATTACTGAAGATATGAGAGCACTGGATCTTACTTATTAAGTTCTAGTATGAAATTAGTCAAACTCCCAAGGTATTCTGAAGCAATATTATCAAGTTGGCTTAATAAGGGTGTTAGAGCATGCCAGTTAACTGGCAGTCTGAAATAAATAGTAGTTGGAGGCATAAGACAGTGTTTATATCTGCAAAGTTAACATTTTAAGTGGGACTTCTTGGTACTATGGCTCAAGGTGCTGTAAGAAGGCAAGATGTGGAACATACTGTGTTCAAAAGACTGTAAGTCAATTCTCAGCGCTGCTAGTCAAGGATGGAGACTGCAAATACAAAAGCAATGAATTTCTGAGAAGAAAGGGAGTGAGAAGGGAGACAAGAAGGTAGGGGGCTAACAGTTCAGTGAAAGAAGAAAAGCAAGGAATGTGAATGGGGTGTCAAGTGGATACTGTTGAACCAACCTATGGAGAATGATTTGGCCAAGCAGCTGCCTTTAAGACTGGAAGAGACTTGTAAAAGGGGCAGGATACAAAAAGGAAGGCCCATGCACAGGAATGCACTTAAATATTGATTTGGTGTACTGTTTGCATAAAGCATTGTTCATACTAAAGTAGCACAGTAAACTTCAAAGCTCAGCACTGCCTCAAGATGAAATATTAGCTCATTAGATTACTGGTTTACTTGTTCCTGCTGCAGCCATGCCAAAGGCTTTAAACCATTAGCTGCTCAAATGTTAACAAAACTAAAAATAGTGAATATTATTATATGCTACACCACTTGCTGACACCTTTAAATCAACAGTGCAGAAGTGTCTAACTTTCTGTCAGTACATTAGACAGTTATGAATCAGAGTAGTCTACTTTCTGCATAACTTTGCATAATTAATAGTTTTTCATGCAAACTATCGTTTACCTTAATTGTTGTTTCAACAGCTGTTTTCATTTAATCGTAAAGCTCTGTGTCTAATCCTTTGAGCTGCATTGTTGATAACAAGAATGCACTGAAGCTAGCTTTAGAGGAAGAGAGTCCCTGCCAAGCTGGAAAGCAGTCATGAAGTTACTTGAAAAATAAGGCCTACAGTGGGACTGATTGCGTAGCTAATCCATTAGTCTTTTCAAAAGGACCTTATTCTGCACCCTTATAGCTAAATTGACCAAACAATCTATCAATGCTTTTATTTGCTGACTGGTTGCCTATGAAAGGTCTCCATGCTGGACCCAACCTGTAATCAAAGCCTCCCATCAATACCAGGGCCCTGATGTCACAAATGGCCAAACTTTCAATGAGGCTGGACAGCTTCCAGCCACGCCATTTTGAAGATACAAAGACGCTGTGTTGTGCTGTGGAATTCATTTTCTTGTTTACTTCCTACAGAAACAAGAGCATAATCAGCACTCAGTGCATCATATCAGACTGCTGAGTTGTTGACAGAAGCTTGGAGAGGCTTGCCATCTTTCCACATGAAACTTTTTTTTTTCTAATATACCCCCCGTAGTCTGTGGCCCTGCAAATTGTAGTACATCAGAGTGGCCATTGAGATAATGACTGTGAAGTCTCATGATATACTTTGATGAAGTGTAACATTTTTTAAAGAATTTTTGTCTGACTAAAAAACACCCTGTGGGAAAATAACGGAAGATTGGCGAGGAGGATTGTAAACACGCTCAAGTGACTTGCAGCTGAGGTGTCGAAAAACACATATATCATACTAATTGTTGTTTGGTCTTGTGTGTTGGACAAGTAGAACATCTGTGTTTAGATAACATAGGCCTGTGATAGACTCAGAGGCACCCTATCGAACATGCTTGAGATTCCTGCCCTGCTGTGGGAAAGATCAAAGCACAGTGGTAAATTACGCCTGCGCGAATCCCTGATATACAGGTGAAAACAGCAGGTTCGGTGATCCTCTAGCATGGACTGAGCTCTGCGGTGCTTGCGTCCCTGCTTGTGTGCCTCTGCCTGGGTGCTGCTTCGGGGATCCCCTGGTTGGCGAGGTAACGAAAATAAATTTACTCTTTGCATTTCATCCATGGTTTTGTGGTTGTTCCTGCATCCTGCCTGTGCCAGCTCATACATTTGGCATAGTCGGCAGGATCTAGGAACAGCCATGCCATGGCTGGCAAAAAAGTCGGGGACTGGGGAGGCCATGACGGTGACTCCCCATATTCCGGGATGGCCCAGTACTGAGCGCTGGACCCCTGTGGCCACTTTCCTGGCTACATGGGCTCCGCCAGAAGCATGGCCTGAAATAGATGACAGGGTGGTGGTTACTCCCCAGGCAATTGAAATGGCTATGCATGGATTGCCATGGAAAGCAGCATCGGGTTCTTCTCGCAAGTTAGTGGGAAGATTGGGATGGTTATTAGTTACCGGTCTTAGAGCTCTTGACTGTGAAGTTGTTGCATTATGGAGTACAATGAGAGAATTGGAAAAGGAAGTCGGGACTTTACAACATGCAAAGGCGATCGCGCAAGAAGTAATTGCTACTCAAGCAGAGCGGTGCCATGGGCTGCAAGATACTGTAGAACGGTTGATAGTGCGTATTGCTAATAAAGGAGGGGGGTGGAGTGAGCAAGCAGCTGTGTGGTGCTTAGTTGCTGGCTGGGGTTAAACCATGACAGTCCTTTTTGGCACCCAACATGGGGCATGAAGGGTTCGAGATAACAACAGATTTGATTGGAATGTGCTAGATCGAATTTATAGTTGTTATTGCTGTTTAGCTACTAATCGGCAGGCTTCTGCGCTTGCCATGGGGCTTGCTTGCCTTATTGTATGTTAGAATCTAGTGCTCGTTAGTGGCTGCTTTTTGCTTTTGCTGCTTGCTGTACTGCTGTGCTGCTTATCATCATATTCTACTGTGCCTGGGAACATTTTGATAACAGCAATGGCTCATGCGTTGATTACGGGATTCAATCCGGACAGGGTAGCAGTAACAAGAAGTATCAAAGTGCAGCTTTTGAGAGGAATGCCTGCCTCACTAAAACCCTTGATTATACCAGCAGTCACAAATGCTACTGGTAATGTAGGCACCCTAGCAAATACCTTGAGGGAAATTGGGGCTGTAATTTCAGGACCATATGTCCGGGTGGTGAATAAAGGAAAGCCGGCAAAACTGAAAGGAGTTACATCATGGGTGACGAGGAGACAAATGTGGAATGATCTTGTACAAGCCGGTATCCCACAATCAGAAATAAATGGCATTACAACATCAGAAATGTTTCACCAATGGCAAAAGTTAGTGCCTATGCAAAAAAGCCGACTGCCCCTGGCCCCACTGCCAACTCCACCCCCGCCTGCCACCTCAAGGCAAGGCACTACGTGGCAAATGCCAAAACAGCAGAAATGAAGGTTTGGCAGGTCCCCCAAAATTGCTGCCACTGTAGCCTCTTACCGTGAGGGGGACCGACACCCCTATGTTCCTTTAACTATAAAGTGGCGGTCTGGGGGGATTTTACATGTGTTGGCTCTGGTGGATACTGGAGCTGAGATTACTGTATTACATAGTAATATTAATAATAAAGAAGCCACATCACAGATCTGTGGACTGCGGGGGAAATCTGACCCCTGCCCTCCGAGCTAAGGTTACCTTAACAAGAGGAAATGCCACTCCGTTTACCACGACGGTGTTAATTGCCTCAATTAAAGAATATATCTTGGGTATTGATGTGTTGGCAGGATGAACAGTTGAAACTTGAAATGGTCGCATCTGCTTCGGGACTTCGCAAGCGGGATTTGCTATTCGATCTATAACCGTCTTGCATGGATTCCCGAAGTGGGATCCTGTTGTGCTGCCTGTGCCTGCCAAGGTGGCAACTGTAAAACAATATCGTATTCCGGGGGGGAGGAGGAAATTACTCAAACCATTCAGGCACTTCAACAAGTGGGAATCATTAAGGAAACCATGACTGCTTTTAATAATCCTATTTGGCCTGTTCAAAAACCAGACGGCACTTGGAGAATGACTGTAGATTATAGAGAATTGAATAAAGTCACCCCCCCACTTGCAGTTACGGTACCAGACATGGTTACTCTTGTAGAAAAAATCAGCAAAAATTTACAACCCTGGAAGGTGGTGATAGATCTTGCTAATGCTTTCTTTTTGATAGCCATTACATATTTATAAAGCATGTGCACATAATTGTACTATTTGTACGCAGCTACATTTAAGGGCATTATATAGGCCATGGAGAAAGATAAAACGGGGCCAGTGGGCCTTGAATACCTGGCAGGTCGATTACATGGGCCCCCTGCCCCTGTTGAGGGGGTGGCGATATGTATTCACTGCTGTGGATACAGTGTCAGGACTGTTTTTTGCTAAACCCACCAAATATGCTAATCAACATAACACAATTGAAGCATTAGAACAACTCATTCATCAGTATGGACCTCCTCACCAAATATAAAGCGACCAAGGAACGCACTTTAGTGGACATAATGTCCAAGATTGGGCTCAAGGGCTAGGGATAGATTGGATATTCCACATTGCCTA
This sequence comes from Aptenodytes patagonicus, assembly GCF_965638725.1. Taxonomy (NCBI): domain Eukaryota; kingdom Metazoa; phylum Chordata; class Aves; order Sphenisciformes; family Spheniscidae; genus Aptenodytes; species Aptenodytes patagonicus. The sequence goes on from NC_134981.1 coordinate 16,227,351, forward strand.
CCATCCCCAAGCTAATGGCTTGATTGAAAGAATGAATGGGATGTTGAAGGAACAATTAAATAAAACTAACCAGTACTAAAACTTTACAACATTGGAGTTCACATCTTACTAAAGCAGGTTTTTTGTTAAACAGCTGGAATATTCATAATCAAACACCCTATGATCATATTACACCACCTCCAGTACAAAGCATGGTGAGGACTGAAATTCTTCCAGATGGTATCTTTGGCCATTTCAGCGAAGCCACCGAGGCGAAGGGCTCCGGAGCGGAGGATCGCGACGGGGGACCCTTCCTGAAGCGGCAAAACCGCGGCCAAACCCGCGAAAAGCAAAAGCGCAGGGAGCGAGAGGGAGCCCCAGCCCCCTCATTCCCCGAGCCGGAGGAGGGCGTTCCTGACGAGTGGCAGCTCTGACTCAGCGTGGGCGGGGACAAGAGGGGCGGCGGCCAAACCCCCTCACTTAGAAGAGCAGCCCCCAGGGAGCGCGAGCGACCCGGAGCGTGGCGAACAGGGCGGGCAAACAGGACGTAGCGTGTCAGAAGGGCGTGGCGTGGCGTGGCGTGGCGTGGCGTGGCGTGGCGTGGCGTGGCGTGGCGCGGCAGTTCGCGCGGCAGTTCGCGCGGGGAAGGCAAGCGGGCAAGGCGCAGCCCCGCTCCCGGCTCTAGAGGCCAACTCAACTGGTAATCGTTGGCTTCCGAGAAGAGGACCGGCTATGGTTTCCACTCGGCCGAAAGCCGTCGCCAGAAGGAATGTGGTGACCCAGACAGAGCTCACACGCAAGCATACAGCTGTCCAGGTCTCTGGCTGCAGGGAGTGCCTGAGCCTGTCAGTTGTACTTGGAGGGCAGCAGAGATAACACCTGTGTGTGGTGTGACCAGGTGGATGATCTGCTCAGCCTGGTGGCAGAGCTGAAGGAGGAGGTGGAAAGGTTGAGGAGTATCAGGGAGTGTGAGAGGGAGATAGATTGGTGGAGCTGCACCCTACCGTCCCTGAGGCAAAGGCAGCAGATGGAGGCTCCGCGAGAAGCAGAGGATCCCCTGCCTTCTTGCCACCAGGTAGAAAGAGGGGACCTAAGCAATGGGGGGGGATGGAAACGGCTTCCCTGCTCGGTGTGCCAGGCGAACCCCCGCCCGGCCTCCCTCACCTTCCCAGTTGCCTTTACACAACAGATATGGGGCCCTGGAACTTGAGGGCGAGGCAAATGAGGATGTAGACGAAGGTCCATCCGGGGGGTCGCCTAGGGTGAGGCAGTCAGCCCCACGCATTATGACTGCCGCTGCTAAGAAAAAAAGGAGGGTAATTGTCATAGGCGATTCCCTTCTGAGGGGAACAGAGGGCCCGATATGCCGACCAGACCCGTTCCACAGGGAAGTCTGCTGCCTCCCTGGGGCCCGGGTCAGAGACATCACTAGGAAGCTCCCTGGTTTGGTACGGCCTTCTGACTACTACCCGCTGCTGGTTATACAGGCTGGCAGTGATGAGGTTGCAGAGAGAAGTCCAGAAGTGATCAAAAGGGACTTCAGGGCACTGGGGCGACTGGTTGAAGGATCGGGAGCACAGGTAGTGTTTTCCTCTATCCCTACAGTGGCAGGGAAGGATACTGAAAGGAACAGGAAAACACACCTGATCAACACGTGGCTCAGGGGCTGGTGCCATCGGAGGAATTTTGGTTTTTTGATCATGGGGAGGTTTACATGGCACCGGGCCTGCTGGTGACAGACGGAGTCCAGCTGTCTCACAAGGGAAAAAGGATCATGGCTCATGAATTGGCAGGGCTCATTGAGAGGGCTTTAAACTAGGTTCAAAGGGGGAAGGGGATAAAACCAGGCTCGCTAGAGATGAGCCGAGGGGTGGCGTGCCGATGCCGGGGGCGAAATCGATAGCCCAGCTCAAGTGCATATACACCAATGCACGCAGCATGGGCGGCAAGCAGGAGGAGCTGGAAGCCATTGTGCAGTGGGAGAGATATGACTTAGTTGCCATCACAGAAACATGGTGGGGTGACCCCCACGATTGGAGTGCTGCAATGGATGGCTCTTCAGAAGGGACAGGCGAGGAAGGAGAGGCGGTGGGGTGGCCCTGTATGTTAGGGAGTGTTTTGATTGTCTAGAGCTCAACGATTGTGATGATGGTACGGTTGAGTGTCTATGGGTAAGGATGAGGGGGAAGGCCAACGAGGCAGATATCCTGCTGGGAGTCTGTTATAGACCACCCAACCAGGATGAAGGGGCGGATGAAGCGTTCTACAAGCGGCTGGCAGAAGTCTCTCAATCGCTAGCCATTGTTCTCGTGGGGGACTTCAACTTCCCGGACGTCTGCTGGAAATACAACACGGCAGAGAGGAAGCAGTCTAGGAGGTTCCTGGAGTGTGTGGAAGACAACTTCCTGACGCAGCTGGTAAGTGAGCCTACCAGGGGAGGTGCCTCGCTCGACCTGCTGTTTACTAACAGAGAAGGACTGGTGGGAGATGTGGTGGTCGGAGGCCGTCTTGGGCTTAGCGACCATGAAATGATAGAATTCTCGCTTCTTGGTGAAGTAAGGAGGGGGGGCAGCAAAACCACAACCATGGACTTCCGGAGGGCAGACTTTGGCCTGTTCAGGACGTTGGTTGAGAGAGTCCCATGGGAGACGGTCCTGAAGGGCAAAGGAGTCCAGGAAGGCTGGACGTTCTTCAAGAAGGAAGTCTTAAAGGCGCAGGAGCAGGCTGTCCCTGTACGCCGTAAGAAGAACGGGCGGGGAAGACGACCGGCCTGGCTGAACGGGGAGCTCTTGTTGGGACTCAGGGAAAAAAAGAGTTTACCACTTGTGGAAGAAGGGGCAGGCGACTCAAGAAGAGTACAGGGATCTCGTTAGGTCGTGCAGAGAAGAAATGAGAAAGGCAAAAGCCCAGCTAGAATGCAATCTGACCGCTGTCGTTAAAGACAACAAAAAAAGTTTTTACAAATATATTAATGACAAGAAGAGAGCCAAGGAGAATCTCCATCCTTTATTGGATGCAGGGGGGAACATTGTCACTGAGGATGAGGAAAAGGCTGAGGTACTCAATGCCTTCTTTGCCTCAGTCTTGAACAGGCAGACCAGTTATCCCCAGGGTACTCGGCCCCCTGAGCTGGAAGACAGGGACGGCGAGCAGGATGAACCCCCCGTAATCCAAGAGGAAGCAGTCAATGACCTGCTATGCCACCTGGATGCTCACAAGTCTATGGGGCTGGATGGGATCCACCCGAGAGTGCTGAGGGAGCTGGCGGAGGTGCTCGCCAAGCCGCTCTCCATCATTTATCAGCAGTCCTGGTTAACGGGGGAGGTCCTGGATGACTGGAGGCTTGCCAATGTGACGCCCATCCACAAGAAGGGCCGGAAGGAGGATCCGGGGAACTACAGGCCTGTCAGCCTGACCTCGGTGCCGGGGAAGATTATGGAGCGGTTCATCTTGAGGGCGCTCACAAGGCATGAGCGGGACAACCAGGGGATCAGGCCCAGCCAGCACGGGTTCATGAGAGGCAGGTCCTGCTTGACCAACCTGATCTCCTTCTATGACCAGGTGACCCGCCTAGTGGATGAGGGAAAGGCTGTGGATGTGGTCTACCTGGACTTCAGTAAGGCCTTTGACACCGTCTCCCACAGCATTCTCCTAGAGAAGCTGGCGGCTCACGGCTTAGACAGGTGTACTCTGCGCTGGGTCAAAAACTGGCTGGACGGCCGGGCCCAGAGAGTTGTGGTGAATGGAGTTACATCCAGTTGGCGGCCGGACACGAGCAGTGTTCCCCAGGGCTCAGTACTGGGGCCGGTCTTGTTTAATATCTTTATCGATGATCTGGATGAGGGGATTGAGTGCACCCTCAGTAAGTTTGCAGACGACACCAAGTTGGGCGGGAGTGTTGACCTGCTCGAGGGTAGGAAGGCTCTGCAGAGGGACCTGGACAGGCTGGATCGATGGGCCCAGGCCAACTGCATGAGGTTCAACAAGGCCAAGTGCCGGGTCCTGCACTTGGGTCACAACAACCCCATGCAGCGCTACAGGCTTGGGGAAGAGTGGCTGGAAAGCTGCCCAGCAGAGAAGGACCTGGGGGTGCTGGTCGACAGCTGGCTGAACATGAGCCGGCAGTGTGCCCAGGTGGCCAAGAAGGCCAATGGCATCCTGGCCTGTATCAGAAATAGTGTGGCCAGCAGAAGTAGGGAAGTGATCGTGCCCCTGTACTCGGCCCTGGTGAGGCCGCACCTCGAATACTGTGTTCAGTTTTGGGCCCCTCACTACAAGAAGGACGTCGAGGTGCTGGAGCGTGTCCAGAGAAGGGCAACGAGGCTGGTGAGGGGTCTGGAGAACAAGTCTTATGAGGAGCGGCTGAGGGAACTGGGGTTGTTTAGCCTGGAGAAAAGGAGGCTGAGGGGAGACCTCATCACTCTCTACAACTACCTGAAAGGAGGTTGTAGCGAGGTGGGTGTCGGTCTCTTCTCCCAAGTAACAAGTGATAGGACGAGAGGAAATGGCCTCAAGTTGCGGCAGGGGAGGTTTAGATTGGACGTGAGGAAAAATTTCTTTACTGAAAGAGTGGTGAAACATTGGAACAGGCTGCCCAGGGAAGTGGTGGAGTCCCCATCCCTGGAGGTTTTTAAAAGACGTGTAGATGAGGCACTTAGGGACATGGTTTAGTGGGCATGGTGGTGTTGGGTTGACGGTTGGACTCGATGATCTTAGAGGTCTTTTCCAACCTCAATGATTCTATGATTCTATGATTCTATTCCCAAAATATTAACTACAGGGGAAATGGAATTGTTTACACTGACGGATTGCATGGTGGGACCGCAACCCTTTAGTCTAGACATGAAGATTCATATAATAACCTCTGAGAATGCCATATGGTTCTGTACCCCAACTTCTCTTATCAGATTCTCGAGTTCTTGTATTTCAGGTATCAACTGTTACAGACCACCCAACCAGGATGAAGAGGCAGATGAAATATTCTATAAGCAGCTGGGAGAAGTCTCACATTCACTAGCCCTTGTTCTCATGGGGGACTTCAACTTACCAGATGTCCACTGGAAATACAGTACAGCGGAGAGGAAACAGTCTAGGAGGTTCCTGGAATGTGTGGAAGATAATTTGCTGACACAGTTGGTGAGTGAGCCAACTAGGGAAGGCACCCTGCTGGACCTGTTGTTTGCAAACAGAGAAGGACTTGTGGGTGATGTGATGGTTGGAGGCCATCTTGGGCACAGCGATCATGAAATGATAGAGTTTTCGATTCTCGGAGAAGTAAGGAGAGGGGTTAGCAGAACTGCTACCTTGGACTTCCCGAGGGCAGACTTTGGCCTGCTTAGGAGACTGGTTGACAGAGTCCCTTGGGAGACAGTCCTGAAGGGCAAAGGAGTCCAGGAAGGCTGGGCATTCTTCAAGAAGGAAATCTTAAAGGCGCGGGAGCAGGCCATGTGCCGAAAGACGAGCCGGCAGGGAAGACCGGCCTGGCTGAACAGAGCGCTTTGGCTGGAACTCAGGAAAAAAAGGAGAGTTTATGACCTTTGGAAGAACGGGCAGGCAACTCAGGAGGACTACAAGGATGTCGTGAGGCTATGCAGGGAGAAAATTAGAAGGGCCAAAGCCCAACTAGAACTTAACCTGGCTACTGCCATAAAAGACAATAAAAAATGTTTCTATAAAAACATTAGCAACAAAAGGAGGGCTAAGGAGAACCTCCATCCTTTATTGGATACGGGGGGAAACATAGTGACAAAGGATGAGGAAAAGGCTGAGGTACTTAATGCCTTCTTGGCCTCAGTCTTTAATGGTAAGACCAGTTGTTCTCAGGGTACCCAGCCCCCTGAGCTGGAATATGGGGATGGGGAGCAGAACGTATGCTGAGAAAGATGGGACTGCTCAGCCTAGAGAAGAAAAGGCTCAGGGGGAATCTTATCAATGTACATAAATACCTGAAGGGAGGGTGCAAAGAGGACGGAACCAGGTTCTTTTCAGTGGTGTCCAGTGACAGGACCAGAGGCAATGGGCACAAGCTGAAACACAGGAGGTTCCATCTGAACATCAGGAAAGACTTTTGTACTGTGAGGGTGACTGAGCACTGGAACAGTTTGCCCAGGGAGGTTGTGGAGTCTCTATCCTTGGAGATATTCAAATGCTGTCTGGACACAGTCCTGGGCAACCTGCTCTAGGTGACCCTGCCTGAGCAAGGGACACTTGGACCAGATGACCTCCAGAGGTCCTTTCCAACCTCAACCATTCTGCTTATTAATTTGACAGTTTTGTCAGCTGCAACCGAAAGCTTTGATTCTGAGTGTCTTGCTAGAGGAGATTTAAAATAAAAATTTTGGAGACTATTTCAGCTGAAATATTTCAGGTATTTCTGAGGATCAGATGAATAATTACGATGTATTACGTTACAACATTTTTACAGCCACTTTGTTGAGAACCGTTCGCCTTGAATGTAGTACATGAAATTTGGTGGAGGTGCTTTGTCCCAGGTGTGTCCTTTTGCTGTTCTTATGGAAGGTTACCTACATTTAGCCAAGAGATAAGCATCTTCGTTTACATGTGCTTGATAAAGATACTTTAAAATTTGCTAAATTCTCTGGATACTCTGGCTACAAAATGAGTATGCGCTTGCTCTTCACAGCTCTTCCATGATGACTGGTTGGTGTATATGCCAACACGCTTTCAGCCCAGGGCTTGAAGGCTGAGTGAGATTTTCCCTGCAGTTACTGCTCTGGAGTGTTGCATTGCCAGGCACAAAAACTGATTAGAGGTGGTATTTTCCTTGTATTTCATTGGTCCCATTCTGCTGTTCAGGTAGTGTGAAAGAGAGAGGAAACTCTTCCATGACTTCAAAATAGTGTTTAGAACAGAGAGGTAGTTAAAGAGAAAGATGCAATGAATAGTCAGAGAGAGAAAGAATAGAAATGAGCAAGAATAGAATAATATATATATATATATATATATAAAATATATAATATTATATATAATATAATACTCCTCCAGTAATGGAGGAGGCAGGACCTGGGATTATCTGAGATGGGAAAGCAGCATGAAGAACTGGCAAGGAGCGTGTTTAGGGTCATACAGGGAGATGGAAAGGATAGGAGGATGCATATACTATGATGTCGTGGTTTAACCCTAGTAGGCAGCTAAACACCACACAGCCACTCGCTTACCCCCCCCCCCCCCCCCTCCAGTGGGATGGAGGAGAGAATTGGAAGGGTAAAAGTGAGAAAACGAGTGGGTTGATATAAAGACAGTTTAATAGGTTAAAAAAACAATTGCTCACCACCAGCTGACCAATGCCCAGCTAGTCCCTGAGCAACGGCAGCCCCGGCTGCTACATCTTCTAAATGTCACCCACTTGAGACACTAAAAATAGATCACCATCGCAGTAAATTGCACAGCTTTATGATGCTCCCTCTTATTTCTGACAGAAGCAACAGAATGGTTGACAATATGAATTTTCCTATAGAAATAACACTGTTATATATTCCTACAGGAATAACTATGAATTTGCAAATGATCATCAGTGAGTATCTACAGTAAACCTTACTCAGATAAATAGAGCAAGTTAGCCATGGCACTTTTTCTCCCTGTGACACTGGCAACTCAGGAACCAATAATGCACTCGCATGAAGGAATTTTTCATGAAGAGGGCATGTTCCTGCCTCTTATTGATCAGGGTTTTGGTGTGGAGAAGTCTCAGAACTGTTTCATTCCCTCTACAGTTGCATCTGTTTCAAGTAACCTGTACTGAGTATTTTTCCAAAACTGGAACAGTAAAATAGCTGTTATTCATTCTGGGTTTTTTTAAAAGGAAACCTGAGAGTTCCAAGAACAAGCCAGTAATTCCATAAAGGTGCTGTCACCATAAAAATAAGTAATATTAGCTCATTCTGAACCCTATAGTTTGTCTTCTTAATTTGTCTATCCAGCACTGTGCTTGGGTTATAAATGGGGTAGAAAAGTAGATATAAATTGGATCAATCAGAGGCAAGAGGTGGATAAAAAATCTCTACCTTCTTTTTCTCTCTCTGTCTGTCTCTCTCTCTCTCTCACACAACACAGTGAAAAAATATTTTTTTCCCAAAATTATTTTCCCTGAAAATTTTCATAGGGAAGGAAAATTATGGCTTTACAGGTCATTTTCATGTTTGGACCATTGATATTTCTTTCTCTCCTCCTGTGTTCTATTTTTAACAAGAAGTTTTAATGATTCCTTCCTGAATCTGCTGATTTTGTCCTCAACTTTGGGTTTTTTTTCGTTTTGTATGAAAAGTTTTCAGTCATTGTCTTCTCTTCCTTTCCTTTGATTTGAAATAACCAGTGTCAAGTGATTAGTGCCACAGAAAAACTTTTCCTGTAAAGAGGAAGGAAACATTAGGATTGCTTAAGTATAGGAAGGGGAAAGGCATAATGAATGATAAATCAGGACTTTTACATTACCACTGTTAAAAGCACAAGAATGAAGGGATATTAAATTAAATGGGGGGGGGGGGGGGAATATCAAATTTAAAATTGATAATTATTTAATGTGTACTTAGCTTTGTGGAACTTTTTGCCACATTTGCCATTTAGACCAAAAATCTAGTATGTTTAGACACAGAAATGGCTTATAGGCACATCCAAGTATACAACTGAGTAGCAGCAATTAAAAAAAAATACCAAACAAACCAAAACATTTATACTGTTTGGAGAATGTGTAGTTCTAAAATAAATATTACTCTAATCTCTTTAGATGCTAACAGCTTTCATAGGCAATGCTGGTTTTTAAATGTCAGAGTGTAGGATTTTTGAAAGATCTAATACTGTGGATAAAACATTAAAACCAGATTAAATCTGACTCTGAGGTTAAAAATGGATGAGAACTGACAGGAAACTTAAGGTCATGAAACTCGTTTAGCTGAATGTCACAGCAGAGTGTCTAATTCAGTCTTACTGTGCATAAGAGAGAAACTCAACATGTAAAAGGTGCCTAGAGAATACAAAACACAGATTTCTTGTTATTTGCTATTAGCATGTATTTATTCTAAAATAAAAATCTAAATTATAAATATACTCTGGAGTTTGTTGCACAGCAACAATATTTTTCCAGTTTTATTTAATTGCTTCTTATTTTGTTACAGACTGTTAATTTTCTAAGTATTACATTTATACAGTTAAGCAGGTATATGCACTGAACTGTGATGTGTATACAAGGCTGTTTAAGACTTGAATGGGATAAACTGTAAGGTGTGTGGAAACAAGTTTTTCTGCTGAAAACAGTTCTGATGTATTTTCTCATCTTTGCATCCTGGGACTTATTCTGTCCATAATAGTACCATTCTGTGAGATCAAGATGGACTACTTGAGGGCTTGTATATTAAAAATGACAGTGTAAACACAAGATGGCTGCCTTACTAAATGAGAGAGACTCCTTGGGTTTTTGAGAATTTAACAATGCTGGCTTCATTTCTGGACATCCACTGATTTACTTAAATAAAAATGGTGGTAGTTCCTCTGCAGATGATTCAGTTCATCACTGATTTGAATAGGAATGATATGGCTAAAGCTTATCTGAGTCCTAAGAACTTGGTGCTTCCCATCTACTTTGCTTGCATCTTGCCAGCTCAATGGGGCCAATGCCATGGGGCTGGCATCACACTTTTGTTACATTCAGCTGAAGAATACCAATATTGAGCCGAAAGGAGAAAAGCCTCCCCACGCTCTATTCACTGTTTCATGTTTAATATGCCAGCTTCCTATTTTTAGCATTATACTCTCTTCCTTTGGGAGATAGTCTTGTTTGTCCTGGTATCCAGTATGTACCTATTGGCCAGCCGGACCAAGCCAGATAATTTTTTCAAAGGGTTAGGTTGAATAAAACAGTTGCTACAAAGTAACTCATAGTTGTCATGTAACAACCCAATAGGTTACTGGCTTATTCCCTTGATTTCCAACTAAGTTGCATATTTATTTTAGTTTTAGAATTTGGCGCTTGAAACATATGCTATAGGCAATCCAGGAGCCACTGAAATCACTGGAAATACTCCCAGGGACAGCAGTGGGGAAAGGAGCACAACTTTTATATTTAGTAGATTGTTTGAGTGGCTGTCAATTTAGACTGTTCTATTAATTCCTTTGGATATAAATTCACTAGTTCTTTTGGAAATGAATTAATTCAAAGTTTAAGAAATTGTGGGCTAAGTATTTACACATAGCAAAATTGAACCAGGTGTTCAAGAGCAATTACCATAACATAAACACTTAAAAAATAATTAAATGCAAGGAAATCTTAACAAGGATAGTAAATTAAATTGATAAATCTTTATCAAATTCATCAAGAACTAAAGACCCATTTCCTAGCTGCCTTCCTATGAAGAGAAATGTTCTTACTAGACTCTAAACTACTTGGTTTTAGTCTGCTGAAACAGAAGTATGCAGTCTTTGACTCTGACTTTTCCAGGAAGAAATGTATTTTCTAACCTCTGATCTGACTATTTAGTCTTTATCTTATGAGCTGTCTACCTCCTTTCCTGGTGTATGTCCTCATAATGTTACCGTAAGTCGGCAGATGATGAACTCCCTAAGACTCAATTTGGAGTTTTAGAAAGCGGGCATTCTTTATTGCGGCGCCAGGTGCAAGGTAGAATTTCTACAAATCAAGCACACCTATGGCTAGATCACCGTTTTACATTTATACACAAGAATTACAAGGTAGTACACTCCCAGTTACAATGATTGGTTAGTGATTTACATACAATTATAATTATCTGTTGTGTCATTCTCTTCTGTTACTACGCTTGCGCAGGGGAAGGGTCTTCACCTGGGCAAGGGTCTTCTTGACCTGTGGGTGTGTTTTTTAGTATTATAATGAAGGCAGTTCACTTCAGGATACCTTAAAAGTAAGTTTTGTTGCCAGGTTGGCCAGCTAGATATCTACCTTGCCAGGTTGTCAAATCACTCATCCCATATACAATAGAACCTAGGGGCTCTGGTAATGGTTCAGAAAATAAGGACTAAGGCTAACATGGTCCAGAGAATAGGGACTTCAAGCAACACAGCCTCAGATAACAAGTAGCACAGCAACCCATACATAACATTAACATAGAGGATAACTTTTAAATCAAGATATTCTTATAGTTGCTTATCTACTAACAAACACAAAATATAGAAAGATTCAGTAAAACTTAAGATGAAGTTCAACGTTTCCCCCCTTTGAAAGTTTTGAAAATCATTTCAATACTTTCATTTTAATATCTATTTTAGTGATGTGCTCATCACTATGTTTCAGTGATCTTAGTGGGAATCTTTGAAATTGTATTTGGTTCATCCTGTTGTCTGGCCACTGCTTGGATGATCATTCGATTAAATGCCGTCTTACTGTTTATTTGCCTTTTTAAACAATAGTAAATCAAAATAATTGTTAAAAGATTATCAACAAGACTAATGCAGTGCTAATCAGTGATTTTATCCATGAACTCAAATTCCATCCTAGTCCCTTGAAGATTTTCATCTCCTCAGGATTAAGGTTTGGAATTTGAGTAGAATTACATCCCAATTTTAATAAATTTCCATGTTTTACTAATTCTCCAGCTGGTTCAAATTTTGCTAGAAAATTGACTCCCACTAACATCCAAACCAATATCCATTCCCATTTCTGAAAAGAATACACAAAATTAGACATATTTTAGAGTCAATTTTGAGGTCTTATCTTCCTTATTGACGATTTTCCACGATGGTGAGGCTTTCTTCACCCTGGTGTAGTGTATCCACGCTTCTGATTCAGCTTTCTTGATGGCGGTGAAGGTAGTCAACAGTACTTGGAAAGGTCCTTTCCAACGTTCCTGAAGGGGTTCAGAAGTCCATGTTTTCACGTAAACATAATCTCCTGGTTGGAAATCATGTACTGGATTCTCCAAAGACAGAGGCCTGTTCCAAACAACTACACTCCAAAACGCAGTTAAAGTTTTTCCCAGGGGAAGTAGATAGTTATATATATCTTGGTTTCCTTTTATATGTACATTCAAATTTGGTTCTGGAGATTCATATGGTTTTCCGTATAACAACTCATACGGACTAATTAAGGTTCCACTCTTAGGTTGAATCCAAATTCGCAACAGAGCCAATGGGAGTGCCTGAGGCCATTTCAAATTAGTTTCCTGACATATTTTACTAATCTGTCTTTTCAATGTTTGATTCATTCCTTCTACTTTACCACTGGATTATGGCCTCCAAGGTGTATGTAAATTCCAAGTAATTCCCAGTATTTTACTAACGCCCTGCACCACTTCTGCAATAAAATGTGGACCTCTATCTGAAGATATTCCTATTGGTACTCCAAATCTCGGGATAATTTCCTGCAATAGCCACTTAATGACTTCTTTTGTTTGATTGGTCCGACAGGGAAAGGCTTCTGGCCATCCTGTAAAAGTGTCAACCCCCACCAAAATGTACCGATACCCATTTTGGCGAGGTAATTCTGAAAAATCGATTTGCCAATAATCTCCTGGTTCCATTCCCGATTTCAATATTCCCATTTGAACCTTTTTCTTTACAACTGGGTTGTTTCTCAAACATATCTCACATTTTGCAGTTATCATTTTAACCATTTCTAGCATTTTTACTGATACTATTTGTTTCTTTAAAAGTGCCACCAATGCTTCTGCTCCCCAATGACATTCCTTATGTTTTGTCTGTATTATTTCTCTCATTACTAGTGGTGGGACTACTACTTGGCCTTGTGATGTTATCCACCATCCTGCCAGGTTCTTTTTTGCATCTAACAACTTACCTAATTTCTTGTCTTCCTCTGAATATTTTGGTTTCTTTCTTGGTAGAGCAATGGTTTTAGTAGGGATCAATGCCCTTTGAAAGGCATCTCTTTTTGCAATTCTCCTAGCTGTCCTGTCTGCCAATTTGTTTCCTATAATTTCTTTAGTATTTCCCAATTGATGTGCTTTACAGTGCATGATTGCCACCTTAATCGGTTTTTGGACTGCTTGTATTAATTTTAAGATTTCTTCTTTGTATTTAATACTCGTCCCCTGAGAGGATAATAATCCCCTTTCCTTCCATAGGACTCCATGAACATGTACCATGCCAAAGGCATATTTTGAATCAGTCCAAATATTCACTTTCTTCCCATCACTTAGCTCTAATGCCCTCGTCAAGGCTATCAATTCTGCCTTTTGGGCTGAAGTTGTGCAGGGTAAAGAATTTGCTTCTACAACACAATTCTCAGTAGTCACCGCATATCCTGCATATCGGATCCCATCCTCCACAAAGCTGCTACCGTCCGTGTATAATTCCCAATCAGGATCCTCCAACGGTCTATCCTTTAAGTCTTCTCAACTGGAATAGACATGTTCAATGGTCACCAAACAGTCATGTTCTATCTGTCCTTCTTCCTGCACAGAGTTCAAAAAGACTGCGGGGTTAATTAAGTTAGTCGTTTTCAAAATGACATCATCCTGTTCTGTCAAAATCACTTGATATTTCATCATTCTGCTAGAGGATAACCAATGGCCCCCCTTTTGTTCTAGAACAGTGATTACCATGTGTGGTACATATACTGTTATTGTCCTTCCCAAAGTTAATTTCCGGGCTTCTTGTATTAACATCACTGTAGCGGCGACTGCTCGGAGACATGTAGGCCAACCTTTACTTACAGTGTTGTCCTGGTTTCAGCAGAGATAGAGTTAACTTCCTTCCTAGTAGCTGGTACACTGTTTTGGAGTTAGGATGAGAACAAAGTTGATAACACACTGATGTTTTAGTTGTTGCTAGGTAATGCTTACACCAGCCAAGGACTTTTTAGTTTTCCATGCTCTACCGACTGAGAAGGCTGGAGGTGCACAAGAAGCTGGGAGGGGGCACAGCCAAACTGGCCAAAGGGACATTCCATACCATGTGACGTCATGCTCAGTACATAAACTGGGGAAAGCTGGCCGGGGGGGGCCGCTGCTCGGGGACTGGCTGGGCATCGGTCGGCGGGTGGTGAGCAATTGTACTGTGCATCACTTGCTTTGTGTATTATTATTATAATAATATTATTATTATTATCATCATTTTATTTCAATTATTAACTGTTTTTATCTCAACCCACGAGTTTTTCTCACTTGTGCTCTTCCAATTTTCTCCCCCATCCCACCGGGGGTGGGGGGAGTGAGCGAGCAGCTGCGTGGTGCTCAGTTGCCGACTGAGGATAAACCACAACAGTCCTTTTTTGGCGCCCAACGTGGGGCTCGAAGGGTTTGAGATAATAACAGATTAACTGGATTGTATTAAGGAACTTATATCTGTTAATAGTTGAGGGTCACAATGTTGGTTTCTCTGTTCTCGATATTGATTTGTGTAATCTGCATCGTGCTCCTTTTTTTGCTGTACATGTTAAAGATTGGTGTTGGTTTTTGCAGTTTGCTGTGGTCTGCAGTGATTGGTGATGTCTCGCTTGTGAGGTTTGTTTTTAGAACATTGACCTTGACCTTAGTGTGGTATGTAAGAAGTTTCGCAATGAAGCCGTTACTGTACCACGGATACCATTTCGTGGAGACAACTAGCAATTGCAGTAACTTTTCTGAGGTTTTTTACGGAGGAAATACAGAATGGCAGTGTCACTACCTTCTTCTATGATGTTTCCTCCTTCATTACAGTAACTTTTCAGTATCTTGAACATCCTTGGGTAGTTAAGATACTTCTATTGGTACTTCGTGGGAATATTGTTTCAGTTTTGTCTAAAGTTGGTAAGCAATTTAAGATCCAGAGATCTGCCCCAAGGCTGAATAGTTATGAGTGGCAGGGTGTGTGGGACAAGATGGGCAAGGTACCTAGGCCAATGGGCACCCCCAGTGTTTTGGAACTTCACCCCTGAGCAAGTGCAGAATCCTGAAAAGTTAGTAGAATATTTGGACAAAGTATGCTGTCACCCTGGGAACTCCAGAGAGATGCAGATCATTGCAACGTGCTGGGGCCTGGCCCATGCCTACCGAGCCCTGTTCAACACCATTCAGTACCCTGAAAGGGAAGAGAAGGTCTCTGGATCTGACAGTAAAACGACACGCCCTGCGGCCACTCAGACCTGGGCAACAGGCGCTGCGGCCACTCCGACCCCAGCAACACGCCGTGCAGCCACTCAGACCCTGGCGACAGGCCCTGCAGCCACTCCAACCCTGGCGACATGCACTGCGGCCACTCCAACCCCGGCGACAGGCCCTGCGGCCACTCAAGACTCCGGTGACATGCACGGCGGCCACTCAGACCCCAGCGACAGGTCCTGCGGCCACTCAGACCCCGGCGACATGCACTGCGGCTACTCAGACTCTGACAACAGGCCCTGCGGCCACTCAGGCCCCGGTAACAGGCGCTGCGGACACTCAGACCCTGGCGACATGCACTGCGGCCACTCCAACCCCGGCGACAGGCACTGCAGCCACTCCAACCCTGGCAACAGGCCCTGCAGCCACTCAGACCCCGGCGACATGCACGGCGGCCACTCCAACCCCGGCGACAGGCCCTGCGGCCACTCCGACCCCGGCGACAGGCCCTGCGGCCACTCCGACCCCGGCGACAGGCCCTGCGGCCACTCCGACCCCGGCGACATGCACGGCGGCCACTCCGACCCCGGCGACAGGCCCTGTGGCCACTCAGACCCCGGCGACAGGCCCTGCGGCCACTCCAACCCCAGCGACAGGTCCTGCGGCCACTCCAACCCCGGCAACAGGCCCTGCAGCCACTCCAACCCCGGCGACAGGCCCTGTGGCCACTCAAGACCCTGGCGACATGCACTGCGGCTACTCAGACTCCGACAACAGGCCCTGCGGACACTCAGGCCCCGGTAACAGGCGCTGCGGATACTCAGACCCTGGCGACATGCACTGCGGCCACTCCAACCCCAGCGACAGGTCCTGCGGCCACTCCAACCCCAGCGACAGGTCCTGCGGCCACTCCAAACCCGGCAACAGGCCCTGTGGCCACTCAGACCCCGGCGACATGCACTGCGGCCACTCCAACCCCGGCGACAGGCCCTGTGGCCACTCAAGACTCCGGTGACAGGCACGGCGGACACTCACACCCCGGCGACATGCACTGCGGCTACTCAGACTCCGACAACAGGCACTGCGGACACTCAGGCCCCGGTAACAGGCGCTGCGGACACTCAGACCCCGGCGACAGGCACTGTGGCCACTCCAACCCCGGCGACAGGCACTGCGGCCACTCAGACCCCGGCGACAGGCCCTGCGGCCACTCAGACCCCGGCGACATGCACTGTGGCCACTCCAAGCCTGGCGACAGGCCCTGCGGCCACCCAGACTCCGGTGACATGCACTGCGGCCACTCAGACCCCAGCGACAGGCCCTGCGGCTGAACCAAAGAACCAGCCTGTGCCGGTATCAGTCGCCCCTGTACACAAGAAGAAATCTTGGAAGCGGAAGTCGGCTCGTTTAGTAAGGGAGGAAGAAGCTTCTTCCAAAAGGGGGCTGGAGGAAGAAGTGTACGAGGCAGATGACCCTGGAGAAGGGCCATCACGAGAACAGCAGGAGGAGAGCCGGCCCCTGCTCGGGGAGGAAGAAGAGGAAGAACTCATAAATGAGGCAGTGACCACCCAATCTCTATCCCTGAGTGAGCTGCGAGATATACGAAAAGATTTCAGCCATCGTCCAGGCGAGCATATTGTCACCTGGCTGCTCCGATGCTGGGATAACGGGGCCAGTAGCCTAGAATTAGAGGGTAGGGAAGCCAAGCAGCTGGGATCCCTTTCTAGGGAAGGGGGCATTGACAAAGCGATTGGAAAAGGGAAACGAGTCCTCAGCCTTTGGAGGCGACTCTTGTCAAGCGTGAAGGAAAGGTATCCCTTCAAGGAAGATGTCATATGTTGCCCAAGTTTTAATGAAGAAACTTCTGACTCGTACGTACAAGAAGTGAGAAATGAGTACTGTGATGAGGGTTAGAGGGGCCCTGCCTCCAGCCAGGGGGAGGAAAGGGACAACCGGGTTTACTGGACTGTGTGGATTTCATGGCCTGGCACATCAGACCCACAGGAGTAGAAGGCTGTAGTAGACACCGGTGCACAGTGTACCCTAATGCCATCAAGCTATAGAGGGGCAGAACCCATCTGTATTTCTGGGGTGACGGGGGGATCCCAACAGCTAACTGTATTGGAAGCCGAAGTGAGTCCAACTGGGAATGGGTGGCAGAAGCACCCCATTGTGACTGGCCCAGAGGCTCCGTGCATCCTTGGCATAGACTACCTCAGGAGAGGGTATTTCAAAGACCCAAAAGGGTACCGGTGGGCTTTTGGTATAGCTGCCTTGGAGACGGAAGAAATTAAACAGCTGTCCACCTTGCCTGGTCTCTCGGAGGACCCTTCTGTTTTGGGGTTGCTGAAGGTCGAAGACCAACAGGTGCCAATTGCTACCACCACGGTGCACCGGCGGCAATATCGCACCAACCGAGACTCCTTGATTCCCATTCATGAGCTGATTCGTCGACTGGAGAGCCAAGGAGTGATCAGCAAGACTCGCTCACCCTTTAACAGTCCCATATGGCCAGTGCGGAAGTCTAATGGAGAGTGGAGACTAACAGTAGACTATCGTGGCCTAAATGAAGTCACGCCACCGCTGAGTGCCGCTGTGCCAGACATGCTAGAACTTCAATACGACCTGGAGTCAAAGGCAGCCAAGTGGTATGCCACAGTTGGTATTGCTAATGCGTTTTTCTCAATCCCTTTGGCAGCAGAGTGCAGGCCACAGTTTGCTTTCACTTGGAGGGGCGTCCAGTACACCTGGAACCAACTGCCCCAGGGGTGGAAACACAGCCCCACCATTTGCCATAGACTGATCCAGGCTGCACTGGAACAGGGTGAGGCTCCAGAACACCTGCAATACATTGATGACATCATCGTGTGGGGCAACACAGCAGGAGAAGTTTTTGAAAAAGGGAAGGAAATAGTCCAAATCCTGCTGAAGGCCGGTTTTGCCATAAAACAAAGTAAGGTCAAGGGACCTGCACAGGAGATGCAGTTTTTAGGAATAAAATGGCAAGATGGACGTCGTCAGATCCCAATGGATGTGATCAACAAAATAACAGCCATGTCTCCACCAACTAGCAAAAAGGAAACACAAGCTTTCTTAGGCGTCGTGGGTTTTTGGAGAATGCATATTCCAAATTACAGTCTGATCGTAAGCCCTCTCTATCAAGTGACCCGGAAGAAGAACGATTTCAAATGGGGCCCTGAGCAACGACAAGCTTTTCAACAAATTAAACAGGAGATAGTTCATGCAGTAGTCCTGGGGCCAGTCTGGGCAGGACAAGATGTAAAAATGTGCTCTACACCGCAGCCGGGGAGAACGGCCCTACCTGGAGCCTCTGGCAGAAAGCACCAGGGGAGACTCGAGGTCGATCCCTAGGGTTTTGGAGTCGGGGATACAGAGGATCCGAGGCCCACTATACTCCAACTGAAAAAGAGATATTAGCAGCATATGAAGGGTTTTGAGCTGCTTCGGAAGTGATCGGCACTGAAGCACAGCTCCTCCTGGCACCCCGACTGCCGGTGCTAGGCTGGATGTTCAGAGGGAGGGTCCCCTGTATACATCATGCAACTGATGCTACATGGAGTAAGTGGGTCGCACTGATCACACAACGGGCTCGAATAGGAAACGCCAGTCGCCCAGGAATCCTGGAAGTGATCATGGATTGGCCAGAGGGCAAAGATTTTGGAATATCGCCAGAGGAGGAGGTGACGCGTGCTGAGGAGGCCCCACTGTATAATGAACTACCAGAAAATGAGAAGCAATATGCCCTGTTCACTGATGGGTCCTGTCGTCTTGTGGGAAAGCATCGGAGGTGGAAAGCTGCTGTATGGAGTCCTATGCGACAAGTTGTAGAAACTGCTGAAGGAGAAGGTGAATCGAGCCCATTTGCAGAAGTAAAGGCCATCCAGCTGGCTTTTGCTGACCGAGAAAAGTGGCCAGTGCTCTATCTCTAGACTGACTCATGGATGGTGGCAAATGCCCTGTGGGGGTGGTTGCAGCAATGGAAGCAGAGCAACTGGCAGCGCAGAGGCAAACCCATCTGGGCTGCCGCATTGTGGCAAGATATTGCTGCCCGGGTGGAGAACCTGGTTGTAAAAGTCCATCACATAGATGCTCACATACCCGAGAGTCGGGCCACTGAAGAACATCAAAACAACCAGCAGGTGGATCAGGCTGCTAAGACTGAAGTGGCTCAGGTGGATCTGGACTGGCAACATAAGGGTGAATTATTTCTAGCTCGGTGGGCCCATGACACCTCAGGTCACCAAGGAAGAGATGCAACATACAGATGGGCTCGTGATCGAGGGGTGGACTTGACCATGGACACTATTGCGCAGGTTATCCATGAATGGGAAACATGCGCTGCAGTCAAGCAAGCCAAGCGGTTAAAGCCTCTCTGCTATGGAGGACGATGGCTGAAATATAAATATGGGGAGGCCTGGCAGATCGATTATATCGCACTCCCACAAACCCGCCAAGGCAAGCGCCACGTGCTTACAATGGTGGAAGCAACCACCGGATGGCTGGAAACATATCCCGTGCCCCATGCTACCGCCCGGAACACTATCCTGGGCCTTGAAAAGCAAGTCCTATGGCGACATGGCACCCCAGAAAGAATTGAGTCAGACAACGGGACTCATTTCCGAAACAACCTCATAGACCCCTGGGCCAAAGAGCACGGCCTTGAGTGGGTGTATCACATCCCCTATCATGCACCAGCCTCTGGGAAAATTGAAAGATACAGTGGACTGTTAAAGACTACACTGAGAGCAATGGGTGCTGGGACGTTCAAACATTGGGATGCGCATTTAGCAAAGGCCACCTGGTTAGTCAACACGAGGGGATCTGCCAATCGAGCAGGCCCTGCCCAGTCAGAACTTTTACGTACTGTAGACGGGAATAAAGTCCCTGTAGTGCACATAAAAAATATGCTGGGGAAGACAGTCTGGGTTATTCCTGCTTCGGGCAAAGGCAAACCCATCCGTGGGATTGCTTTTGCTCAAGGACCTGGGTGCACTTGGTGGATAATGCGGAAGGATGGGGAAGTCCGATGTGTACCTCAAGGGGATTTGATTTTGGGTGAGAATAGCCAATGATCTGAATTATGTGATGTTAAGTACTAATTATAGTTATAATAGTTATACTAATAAAACACAGATATACTAATCATACTAATAATATTATATGCCATACTAATGTTATTACAATAAGAATCACCCAGACTAATGAAGAATAACTTCGATGAAACCAAGCAAAGCACAGTGATGATGGTACCAGAACTGACTTCAACATGAAACAATCCAACACCACATACCATCTCCATTTTTCCTGCCCTGGAAGATTATTATGACAGATGGAGCCCGAAGTCATGGACTAAATGAACTCACCGAACATTTTAGAGGGATGGCCCACAGACGAAGGGAATGATATCTGTGTTTGTATGTGTATATATATATATATTAAAAAAAAAAAAAGAAAGGGGGGTGGTGATTAATGAAAATGTACTGGAAAATGTGAGACTTGAGCATGACGTAGATGGTATAGAATAAGGGGTGGATATTGTCCTGGTTTCGGCAGGGATAGAGTTAATTTCCTTCCTAGTAGCTGGTACAGTGTTTTGGATTTAGGATGAGAACAAAGTTGATAACACACCGATGTTTTAGTTGTTGCTAGGTAATGCTTACACTAGCCAAGGACTTTTTAGTTTCCCATGCTCTACCGACTGAGAAGGCTGGAGATGCACAAGAAGCTGGGAGGGGGGCACAGCCAAACTGGCCAAGGAAACATTCCATACCATGTGACATCATGCTCAGTACATAAACTGGGGAAAGCTGGCCGGGGGGGGCCGCTGCTCGGGGACTGGCTGGGCATGGGTCGTCGGGTGGTGAGCAACTGTGCATCACTTGCTTTGTGTATTATTATTATTACCATATTATTATTATTATTATTATTATTTTATTTAAATTATTAAACTGTTTTTATCTCAACCCACAAGTTTTTCTCACTTGTGCTCTTCCAATTCTCTCCCCCATCCCACCGGGGGTGGGGGGAGTGAGCGAGCGGCTGCGTGGTGCTTAGTTGCCGACTGAGATTAAACCACAAGTGTCCAGTTGTTTGGAGAAATACCCAACCGGTCTTTTCCAGCTTCCCATTTTCTGAGTCAGCACCCCGAGGGCAAGATGTTGCCTTTCATGAACAAATAACTGAAAATCTTTAGTTAGATGTGGAAGTCCCAATGCTGGTGCAGTCATTAAAGCCTTTTTTAAGTACAGGAAGGCTTTTCGCTGTTCTGTGCCCCACAGAAACGTTACAACCTTTTGGGCTTCATAAAGCGGTTTTGCTATCAGACCGTAATTCATTACTACAAATTGCTTCCTCACACTCTGTTGCCAACTGTCGTTGCCCTTTCGAAATCTCAAAGCCCAGATATATTACTGTTTGGCTTGCTATCTGAGCCTTATTCCTGGAAACTTTGTACCCATTCAGTCCAAGAAAGTTTAAAAGGTCTGTTGTTACCTTGATGCAGGTCAGTCTTTCTTCTGTAGCAATCAAGATGTCACCCATGTATTGTAGAAGCCAATGTGCAGGTTTAGGTTCTGTATCACTTTGTTTCCACCGTTCCAGGTCTTTCGTCAACTGATTACCGAAGATCGTTGGACTATTCTTGAATCCTTGCGGCAGTCTTGTCCATGTTAATTGTGTCTTTCGTCCTGTTTGTGGATTTTCCCACTCGAAAGCAAACAACTTTCGGCTTTCCTTCTCCAGAGGTATACAAAAGAAAGCATCCTTTAAATCAAGCACTATAAACCACTAATAAACCTCTCTTAATGGTGTTGAAGAAAAATATATGGATTTGCAACTACAGGGTGTATGTCTTGGATTTATAGCCCTTAAATCCTGTACTAGTCTGTATTCACCTGAAGGTTTTCTTACTGGTAAAATTGGGGTATTATATTCTGATTCGCATTCTTCAAGAATTCCAAACTTTAAGAATTTATCAATCAATTTCTTGATTCCTTGTCTAACCTCTGGCTTAATTGGATATTGTTTGATTCTCACTGGTTTTGCCTGT
The DNA here is from genome assembly GCF_965638725.1 of Aptenodytes patagonicus. Classification (NCBI taxonomy): domain Eukaryota; kingdom Metazoa; phylum Chordata; class Aves; order Sphenisciformes; family Spheniscidae; genus Aptenodytes; species Aptenodytes patagonicus. The sequence continues at coordinate 16,249,419 of NC_134981.1, forward strand.
TCTTTTAATTCTATTCTTACAGGTTGTGCTGCTTTTGAGTTACTGGGTACGTCTGTATCCCAGACTATAGGTATAACAGCCTGATTGACTTCTTGTGGTATTTGTTCCTTAACCTTCACCTGTATCATCAATATTTCACCTGTCTGATTCTGGTATTCTATTTCTCCTTCTTCAAACAATATTTGCGCATTTAATTTGGACAATAGATCTCGCCCTAACAAGGGTATCGGACAGTCTGGCACATACAAAAATTCATGTGTAATTACCTTATTTCCAAATTTCAAATCTAGGGGTTGAAGGAATGGCCTGTTTTCCTGCTTCCCAGTCGCTCCAATTATATTAGCCATTTTATTTCCCAATTTCCCTTTGCAGAATATGTTGCACCCGTATCTACTAAGAATTCAACCTTATCATCTCCCAGCGTAATTATAACCATTATAACTTTCCATGCTACTTCGAGCATTTTATTTAAATTTCTGGAATCCTCTCCCTCCAACTTTTGGAGTTTCCTTTTTATATCGGGTGCTGATTGTCCCATAAAAATCAAAGCCAATTGTTGTCGTTCTGCCTCTGTTTCCATTTTTAAATCAGTATATATATATATACTGATATATATATATATAAAGCAGTCTCCTTTAATTTCTCTAGGAACACAGAGGGAGATTCATTTTTATCTTGTTTTACCTCATATAATTTAGACCAATTTAGGGCTCTTGGGATTGCATGCTTTATTCCATACAGCACCCATTTTTTATATCAATTTAGCCTTCTTCTGTGTTCTGTATTTATCGGTTCTGTTTTAACACTTCTTTCCCTTATACGTGAGGGAGGGACATTCCATCCCTCCTATGGGGTGCTATTCCTAGTTTTAATTCCATTTCATCCTCTTTTGGTACTGTACACCTAATGCACCTCTTTCCAATATCACAAGCCGAACAACAACTCTTTGTTTTCTTATTCTCTGAAGTTAACGCCATTACCAAAGTATCTCGACTGATTAACTTACATTCATTCTGCCAATCTGTCTCAAATAAAAGAACAAATCTACATATGGTACTTCATTCCATTTGCCTTCTCTCCTACAGAACAATATTAACTGCAAAACAGTATTATAACTCAAAGTTCCGTTCTTTGGCCACTTTTCCTGATCCTCCAAAACATACAAAGGCCACCAATGGTTACAATATTCAATCATCTGGCTTTTGCACAAATCATCATGTAAATCACCCCAATGCGCTAACACCCCAACGGCGAGGTTTTTGGTATCTTTTCATCCGTTGCTAAATTCCCAACACTCTTACTCTTAAACAGTTTTACAAATCCTGATGCCATCCCAACAAAATATTCAGAAGTAACAGGTAGAGTTCAGAAGTAACAGGTAAAAATCAAAGGTGACAGTGGTTTAACAAGATTTGATGGCATAGAGAACAGGGTCAGACAAAACTGTCAAGGAGACCCTCCTGTTGAGTCATGAGGTTCAGAAAGGACCCCCTTGCTTTCCAAACTCCGTTTCAGAAAGTAGTTTAGGTGCGGCTGGATCCAATCCTAGTCCCAGACTTGGTCAATGGTTTACGTCTAAAGGATTATAGGTAATGGATAAAGTTCAAAGGTAACAGGTAGAGTTTCAGAGGTAACAGATAGTTTCAAAGGTAACAGGTAGAGTTTCCAAACAGGGACTCTAACCCCTTTCCAAACAGGGACTCTAACCCCTCCAAATGTCCAACCCAGCAATACCTTTCGCTTATGACTTACGGGCAGACGCCTAGGCTGCCAAACGGGTACCCTCTTAGCCCCAACCCTGCGTAGTTTACGCTGCGCCTTACAGGCAGGCTTAACGGGGACTCTAACCCCTCCAAATGGGGACTCTAACCCCTTCCCAAACAGGGGTCCAACCCCCTTCCCGGGTTCCAACTTAAAGTTTCCAAAAGAATGCCTTAATACTCACAAACAATGTTCTTCGCTCAGGGGCTCTTCAGTCCGGGGATTGGAAAATCCTCTCCGAGAATCCCTCGGTGCCGGCTGAGGTTCCGTGATCCCAGGATCCGTCGAGGCTCAAGAGCAGGGTCCCATCTGGGTTGCCAAAACTGTTACCGTAAGTCGGCAGATGATGAACTCTCTAAGACTCAATTTGGAGTTTTAGAAAGCAGGCATTCTTTATTACAGCCAGGTGCAAGGTGGAATTTCCACAAATCAAGCACACCTATGGCTAGATCACCGTTTTACATTTATACACAAGAATTACAAGGTAGTGCACTCCCAGTTACAATGATTGGTTAGTGATTTACATATAATTGTAATATCTGTTGTGTCATTCTCTTCTGTTACTACGCTTGCGCGGGGGAAGGGTCTTCACCTGGGCAAGGGTCTTCTTGACCTGTGGGTGTGTTTTTTAGTATTATAATGAAGGCAGTTCACTTCAGGACACCTTAAAAGTAAGTTTTGTTGCCAAGTTGGCCAGCTAGATATCTACCTTGCCAGGTTGTCAAATAACTCATCCCATATACAATAGAACCTAGGGGCTCTGGTTATGGTCTAGAGAGTCCAGAGAATAGGGAATAGGGACTTCAAGCAACACAGCCTCAAATAATAAGTAACACAGCAACCTATACACAATGCTACCATAGGGGCTAACTTATTGGAATCAAAATGTTCTTATAGTTGATAATTTTTATTCTAGGGAACCTTGACCTACCATTGTAAAAGTCTTGTTTTAATTTTGCTTCACAGGTTGGACTTCCTTAGAGAGAAGACATTTCTCGTGTTGCAAATTCCATAAATCCCCAATTCCCTAATTTTATTCAGAAGTGCAATATTTTTTAATCAGCTTTTTAGACATAGTGTGCACCCAGCATAAATCTGGTTAGCACCACTATGGGAAGAGAATTATTTTTAAGTTCCATCACAAGCAGAGCAAAACCAAATCTGAAATATATAAAGGCTCATCGGGTGTCCTCATTTTATTTAGATCTATAAGCTGTTTGACAAAAGTGTGACTTAAGGGAGTTGTTCCATTTGTAATTCAGCCCTTTTCCCTGTACTCTCAAAGTTACTTGAAGAATGGGTGGATAATTACTGGATTCGTCCTCCCTAATGTTAAGCATTTTGCTTGGGTGGGCTGGATCTCTCATTGGTGTGCCTCTTTCTCACTACTGATTAGAGGAAGTACCTTAATTAAATGGCTAAAATTAGGTTACTCCAGGTATAAAAGTGCTCTGAATGCCAATGACTTGAACAAATATCTGTTCTGCTCTCTTTTCTTTTCTGGATAGATATTTTCATGTAGCCCTTATAGCAGTGCTACTATTCATGAAAGGGGAGTCAAATAGAAATAAGATGCCAAGCTCTTCTTGTCCCTGTGAAAGCTTGGTGATGAACTGCTATTTGTTTACCTTGGAAACTCCCCTACATAATCTTCACTTATACTAGAAAGATGAATTTAAGAATATTTTTATTTTAACATTTATTTTTGGCACAAATTAATGCAAGAGAAATGGTGGGGAATGGAAGTTTCAAATCTTTTTTGACCTTCATTAAGTTTTGTCTTGAGTTTGAGTTGAGAAAATTTAAGACTATTAATTTTAATGCTGCCCTTCTTGTAGAGCATATAAAAAGACTCAAAAATGGCTGAAATGCTTAGAGAAAATTACCATGCAACTGAGCTATGCATGTTACTGCATATTATGCCTCAGCTTAGATAGCATAGTAACAGGTTCCCTAAAACGGAAATAGATCGATGTCATTCGGGCTTGATGGAACATGAGTGTAGTAAATTATAATGAGCTTGGCCAGCAGCACCAAAGAGGTATTACTGTTAAATGGTACTACTAAAGATGTGGTGGGTGTGACCTATAATAGAAGGATTTTGTGTATGGAAAAGTGAAGAGAGGTTTTGTAAGATCTTTTAGCACATGATATGAAGATGGCTACACTTGCCTTTTCCAAGTTTAAACATTGCACAAAGTGACTTTACTGTTTGACAACAGAAAACTACCTCTTAGAATTTCCTGATATTTCTCTAAATAGTTATATTTATCAAGTTATATTTTATAACTTATAAAATATATACCTATGTGTTTATTAAGTTATAGTCCCATAACAGCATCTTTTATTCTGGGCAATGTTTGTTCCAAATGAACTTGTATTATACCTTCTTCAGCATTTGCATGTCTTTTGTGAATTTTGAATGAGAATACTTACAGAGCTGATTATGTCTCCAGTTGCTGTTCAGACCTTAATTCTGTTCATCACTCTATATTTAGCCAATGTAAAACATGGATACTGCATTTTCATGTATATTTTACATTTATTTTTATAGTGCGTTGTCGCGGATAGAGCAAGACTGCACTTCACTTGTAAGAGAGAAGCAACAATACACTATTTATAGAAAACAGTGAGTTAACAAAGTTCAATGGTAAGCGCGACAGTGGTTTAACAAGATTTGATGGCAAGGTACACTTGATTATTTACTGCATAGAGGACAGGGTCAGACAAAACTGTCAGGGAGACCCTCCCGTTGAGCCATGACGTTCAGAAAGGACCTCCTTGCTTTCTAGACTCCTTCTCAGAGAGGAGTCTAGGTGCGGCTGGATCCAATCCTAGTCCCAGACTTGGTCAACGGTTTATGTCTAAAGGATTATATATTCGCAATCAATCCTTTATATCACTTAGCTAAGATTTCAAAGTTGAGCATGCTATTAGTCACTTACCGAGGATCTGTTGCGGCAAGGAATCTCTCAACCTCGAGGAGTAACCTTGAGAGGCATCCCTACTCAAGGGGAGATCCTGGCATGCAGCCCGCTGCCGTGCAGGAGAGCTCAAAGGGCTCTTGGGCTGCTCACTATTTATGGGGGTAAGATGATTGACTCATAGTCATATTTGCATACCGATAACGGTGGTTAGGTGGGCGTATTTCTCACAATAGTCCTTGGTTATTGTGTTGTTATCTGGCTCCCGAATCCACTTTGAATGGACGCAGCTATCACTATCAGCATCCATTAACGACCGCCCCTGGTAGTTATCGCTTGAGCAGGGTTACAGGAGATAAAGGTCAGGTTGGGCGGGGGAGCACACCGTCACATGTGTTCAGTGTAACAACATAAGAAGGAGCTATTTCATTTACTAGAGCTCATCACATGTCAGTGGTATTGCAGATGTTATCCTGCCAGTTGCTGTTCTAAAATGTAAAATATGCCACCACAGAGCACAACAACAACAACATGACTATTGCCAATTAATGATGCAGCTGATTTTCTTTATCCTATCTTCAGGAAGGACTATGTCCAGTCAAAGTTGGAACAAGGAAAGATGTAATCAGTTATATCACCCCATACCTGCACTGTTGTTGGAGCAATTTCTATCTAAATAAAGTAGATCAGTAATAAGTAGAGTTGCTTCTGACGTTTCTGTGAGCATGATCAGCATTGGGTGTTTGTTATATCATTTCCCCAAGTGAAGCTTTAGAGAAACTATGACTCTAAAAGAAGATAATGCAAATTTCTGTGAATAAGAAATTGACATTTACACTGCAGCAGCATTTTGATTTAAGAGTCATTGCAGCTTTCACATTCTGCTGGAGGGTCAGAACTATAGAAATAATGCAAATGACCCCTCTCCCGACACTTTTTTAGCAGGCTAAAAATATCCGATGCAGGTTCAACCAGCTGTTGCAGACTAATAGAAAAGTAACATTTACCATTAATGTTGTATCTGTATTGCAGAAACTCCTGTCTGTATTAGGTATAGCTTAAGCATACAACAAAAATGTGACCCTTGTCTTCAGAACTGTTAATATAAATAAAAATCAAGAGACAATAGAGGGAACTTCATCAATTCTATCAAATGCATCAAACTGAAAGGGTTAAATCCCTGACAATCCCTGACTAAAACCTTGCTGTGATACACAAAAAGCTTCACTTGCATAGTCTTAGTTATTTGTCAATGGAGTTGATGGTGGGACATTTCAAACATGTAACTTCTTGCCTGACAAGAGTAAACAGGCCTTTAGCTAGCTCGTTAAGCTTCCTGTGTCAATCACTGATAACAGGAACTCAGGACAATTGTGTCAAGATAAGTGCCAAAAAACTAGTTTAAACTGACCCCCTTGTAACATCCCGGAGTCGAAGGACTGTTAAGCTAATTCAATGACTATATATGGAGAAAGGAAGCCCAAAGTTCAACTAGCGGACAGAGTGAGGAAGACTATGGACGACCACCGGAGGGTGAAAAGACCCTAACCCTAATTTTACTGCACATGCTTGGACTATGTAAATGAATTCCGGGAACTCATCACCATAAGACTACCCTTTCCAGGAAATCTGATTAATATGTATGGTTTTCTGTATATGAACTGATGTGCTTTGCTAACCCGTTGGAGCACTCGTGGCGGAGCTATCCCCAGTGCTGCCCAGCGCTGTATTAAAGAATGCCTGCTTAATAACAAACTAGTTGTTATTGAGTTATTTATCTCAGAAAACCATCCTGATTGGGCCTCCTCCTATGAGGAGCGTCGGAAGGTGCGGGCTCGGTACTGACTTTGTTTCAAAACAATTATTAAAATTTACTTAATATTACACACCTGCCCTTATAATGGATTCTCAAAAGGGTTTAGGGATTAGAATCCAGATTCTCTCAGCAAAAGAAATGGCATGCTTATACTAATGGGACTCTCCTCACTCTGGTAGAAGGTTTAAGACTCTCATTTTCACCCCTATCACTATAGGACAACGCCTATTTGCAAATTCTGCCATTGCTACTGATTGGGAAGTCATATGTTTTAAGATACAGCTACTCTACAAGAAGAGACAGAAGGCTTAGGAAAATCCCTGCACACCACTGGGTGTAGTTTGTGACTTGAAGCTTCTCTCAAAGGGAAGAAGTTATGGAGGATGCTGAATGAATCCAGTAGTTCATCGGAATCTGAAGGAAACAGAAGCTGTATCCTATATATGACCTGCCCTGGCAATCTCTCTGGATTCTCATCTTCTTTGGTAGCATGGCTCTAAATGCCTGCTGGTTCTTTTTGTTATCTTAATATATTGCTTTCATGCCAAGGGTACCTGCAGATGCAGGTGCTGGGGAAGAGATGACATTAATCTTGTAATATCACCTGCAAGAGAGCATGAAAGACCATATCATGCATGGCCAAGTACTACTCTGTGCATGGCATACCATGTCCTCCGTAGCTGCAGACCTGTTTACATGTTATTAGGTAAGGACTGCTCCTAGAAGGCAGACAGAGCAGATGCAGAGATGCTGTTATGTCTCCTTTCTGCAGTGTTTACCCAGGCTTGCTGTTGCTCCCTTCCCATTGCATAGGAAGTCATGAGCATGGGTAACAACTTAAATGCATATCAATTTATTCATTTGGGATTCACATTTAAAACTAGGTGGGAAGAAATTCTTTGCAGTTAAACCTAAGTAAAATGCACTTCCATTAGCAGATACTCACTGTTGTGGTTTAACCCAGCAGGCAGTTAAACACCACACAGCTGTTGGTTCACTCCACTCCTCCCCAGTGGGATGGGGGAGAGAATCGGGGAAAAAAAACAAGTAAAATTCATGGGTTGAGATAAAGACAGTTTAATAGGACAGAAAAGGAAGGGAAAATAATAATAATAATAATAATAATGATAAAAGAAGATACAAAATAAGTGATGCACAATGCAATTGCTCACCATCCGCCAACCGATGCCCAGCCAGTTCCCGAGCAGCAGTCACTGCCCCCCAGCCAACTCCCCCCAGTTTATATACTGAGCATGACGTCACATGGCATGGAATATCCCTTTGGCCAGTTTGGGTCAACTGTCCTGGCTGTGGCCCCTCCCAGCTTCTCGCTGGCAGGGCATGAGAAGCTGAAAAGTCCTTGACTAGTGTAAGCACTACTTAGCAACAACTAAAACATCCATCGGTGTGTTATCAACATTATTCTCCTCCTAAATCCAAAACACAGCACTGTACCAGCTACTAGGAAGAAAATTAACTCTATCCCAGCTGAAACCAGGACACTCACTTTGCATAACAAGTACAAATTGGTATTTATAATGGGTGAATATGATACCAGCAGAGTTTAAACCTAACCTTATGTAAATATGCTCTAGTTGTTGTAGCTTTAGCTATCCTGCAGAGCATTCACGAGGTCAAGGATGGAATTTTAACTTATCTTAGAATAACAATCACAAGGACTTGGGCAATTAAGGATGTATAGAATGCTATATATATTTGGAGCAGTTCATCTTGAGGGCGCTCACAAGGCATGAGCGGGACAACCAGGGGATCAGGCCTAGCCAGCACGGATTCATGAAAGGCAGGTCCTGCTTGACCAACCTGATCTCCTTCTATGACCAGGTGACCCGCCTAGTGGATGAGGGAAAGGCTGTGGATGTGGTCTACCTGGACTTCAGCAAGGCCTTTGACACTGTCTCCCACAGCATTCTCTTAGAGAAACTGGCGGCTCACGGCTTAGACAGGTGTACTCTGCGCTGGGTCAAAAACTGGCTGGACGGCCGGGCCCAGAGAGTGGTGGTGAATGGAGTTAAATCCAGTTGGCGGCCAGTCACGAGCGGTGTTCCCCAGGGCTCAGTACTGGGGCCGGTCTTGTTTAATATCTTTATCGATGATCTGGATGAGGGGATCGAGAGCACCCTCAGGAAGTTTGCAGACGACACCAAGTTGGGCGGGAGTGTTGATCTGCTCGAGGGTAGGAAGGCTCTGCAGAGGGACCTGGACAGGCTGGATCGATGGGCCAAGGCCAACTGTATGAGATTCAACAAGGCCAAGTGCCGGGTCCTGCACTTCGGCCACAACAACCCCATGCAGCGCTACAGGCTTGGGGAAGAGTGGCTGGAAAGCTGCCCGGCAGAGAAGGACCTGGGGGTGCTGGTCGACAGCTGGCTGAACATGAGCCGGCAGTGTGCCCAGGTGGCCAAGAAGGCCAATGGCATCCTGGCCTGTATCAGAAATAGTGTGGCCAGCAGGAGTAGGGAAGTGATCGTGCCCCTGTACTCGGCCCTGGTGAGGCTGCACCTCGAATACTGTGTTCAGTTTTGGGCCCCTCACTACAAGAAGGACGTTGAGGTGCTGGAGCGTGTGCAGAGAAGGGCAACGAGGCTGGTGAGGGGTCTGGAGAACAAGTCTTATGAGGAGCGGCTGAGGGAACTGGGGTTGTTTAGCCTGCAGAAAAGGAGGCTGAGGGGAGACCTCATCGCTCTCTACAACTACCTGAAAGGAGGTTGTAGCGAGGTGGGTGTTGGTCTTTTCTCCCAAGTAACAAGCGATAGGACGAGAGGAAATGGCCTCAAGTTGCGGCAGGGGAGGTTTAGATTGGATGTGAGGAAAAATTTCTTTACTGAAAGAGTGGTTAAACATTGGAACAGGCTGCCCAGGGAAGTGGTTGAGTCACCATCCCTGGAGGTATTTAAAAGACGAGTAGATGAGGCACTTAGGGACATGGTTTAGTGGGTGGTGGTGTTGGGTCGACGGTTGGACTGGATGATCTTAGAGGTCTTTTCCAACCTCAATGATTCTATGATTCTTACAAAGCCTTTGGAAAGATAACATCTGTAGTGGCATCCTGAAGTTAACTACACCTCGGAATGAATAGGGGGCACCTACCCAAATGACCACTGATGACCACTCGGGACCCCCGCGCATGCTTAGTATAGTTTCGCAACATTAGCAATATGTAAATGTAGTAGATAAGAAGGGTCAACGTGTCGTATATGCCATACTAATGAATTATGCAAAACTTGAGTGTATAAACATGCTAAGTTTTCTGTTTAACCTTCCACTCGATTTGGGGAACTTCCCCTGAGTGTCCGATTCTGCGCACTATCGAATAAAGCAATGTCTCCTTCCTACACGTAGCCTTTTCTCTGCGTTTCGGGAGTTAGAGTAAAACGATAATAGATATAAATAGTTGTTTAACAGGACAGGGCAGATCTTTATTAGAGAAATAAAAGTAAACTTCCTTTAATAAGCAAGGAACACTTCTCTATATATCTCTTGTTAAAGCTGACCATCTAAATTGCATGCACCATTTCTATGCTGGGTACGTTTACATAAATACTGATGCCTGGTAAATACTTGTAGACACAAATTTTAAATTAATTAAAGGGATGTGGTGGGTTGACCCTGGCTGGACAACCTGGATGCCAGGTGCCCACCAAAGCCGCTCTATCACTCCCCTCCTCAGCTTGACATGGGAGAGAAAATATAACAAAAGACTCGTGGGTCAAGATAAGGACAGGGAGATCACTCAGCAATTACTGTCACTGGCAAAACAGACTGGACTTGGGGACAATTAATTTAACTTTTTGCCAATCAAATCAGGGTAGGGTAATGAGAAAATAAAAACTAAATCTTAAAACACCTTCCCCCTACCCCTCCCTGCTTTCCGGGCTCAACTTCACCCCTGAATTCTCTACCTCCCCCCCCCCAAGCGGCGCAGGGGGACGGGGAATGGGGGCTGCAGTCAGTTCATCATGCGTTGTCTCTGCCACTCCTTCTTCCTCACACTCTTCCCCTGCTCCAGCGTGGGGTCCCTCCCACGGGAGACAGTTCTCCACAAACTTCTCCAACGTAAGTCCTTCCCACGGGCTACAGTTCTTCACGAACTGCTCCAGCGTGGGTCCCTTCCACAGGGTGCAGTCCTTCAGGAACAGACTGCTCCAGCGTTGGTCCCCCATGGGGTCACAAGTCCTGCCAGCAAACCTGCTCCAGCGTGGGCTCCTCTCTCCATGGGTGCACAGGTCCTGCTAGAGGCCTGCTCCAGCATGGGCTTCCCATGGGATCACAGTCTCCTTCGGGCATCCACCTGCTCCGGCATGGGGTCCTCCATGGGCTGCAGGTGGATATCTGCTCCACCATTAACCTCCATGGGCTGCAGGGGGACAGCCTGCTTCACCATGGTCTTCACCACAGGCTGCAGGGGAACCTCTGTTCTGGCGCCTGGAGCACCTCCTCCCCCTCCTTCTTCACTGACCTTGGTGTCTGCAGAGTTGTTTCTCTCACATATTCTCACTCCTCTCTCCAGCTACAGTTGCTGTTGCACAGCAACTTTCCCCTTTTGTAAATATGTTACCACAGAGGTGCTACCACCGTCACTGATTGGCTCAGACTTGGCCATCAGCAGGTCGGTCTTGGAGCTGGCTGGCATTGGCTCTATCGGACTTGGGGGAAGCTTCTAGCAGCTTCTCACAGAATCCACCCCTGTAGCCCCCCCGCTACCAAAACCTTGCCACGCAAACCCAATACAAGAGACAATAACAATTTGAAGCTACTTTTTAAAGAGTTTGCAGTAGTTTGTCAAACACTAGAGCTGTCTTTCAAACTCCTTAACAATTTCTGTGGGATGACAGATTAAAATTTTTTATTTTAAAAAATGTTTACCTCTCTCCTATGTGTAAGGGTAGGAGAGTGCTCCTTTAAGGGTATCTGATCAAAGGAGCCATAAACAAGAACATACAGAGACAAACCTGACTGACACATGGTAAGGGAAGTAGTGATCAGAACAAACCTGGTCAGTCGCACTAACTGGTAAGGATATGTGGAGTGTGAGAATGTTTATTTTTTTCAGTTGGGAGGATAAGGAAAGGGAGGGAGACAAACACAGAGACATAAAACCTGACCAATTAGCGTTAACAAAGACAATAACCAGAAACAAGCCTGGTCAGTCACACTAATTGATGGACTATCAAGAAAGTGCAGGCAAACTGGGACTTTGCAACTGATAAGGATGCAAACCTGAGGGTCCAGGATGTTGGAGGGGGATCAGTGGAACTATGCCAACTGATGCAGCAATGTGCAGGGGAAGGGGGAGCAGGGAAGAACAAAGAGTGTGGTAGACAGAAAAGGTTATAAAAGGGGCCAGTTGTTTGTAAAACAGGTCCAGTCAGTATGCTTGTCTGACTGAGCCCTGCGCCTGATCACCACAGCATATCCTATCTTCTTATTAAATCTTTTCTCAACTATCTCTCTGCAGAATCTCACTGTCTATCCCTTATGTATGTGTGCTGCAAGGACTAAGTTGCTGGTGAGATCTGTATGTGTGTGAGTGAAATTTGGTGCCAGCTACTGGAGTCAGACTGGAGGTGTGGATGCCCCACGGCCTGTGGTGTCAGCCTCTGGATCTAGGGAAGGTCCTAGCATCAGTATTTGGAGGGGCCATAGCTCTCTGGATTGTCTTGTGGGTCCTACAGACTTCTAGCCTGGAGTGCCAGCTACTGGGGGGGATTGGCATGAGTGGACTGGGTACCAGCTACTGGAGTCAGACCGGGGGGTATAGGCAACTGTGGTCTGTGGTGTCAGCTACTGGAACAAGTGGGGGTCTCAGTGCCAGCTAGTGGAGCAGGTGGGGGTCTTGGCCACCAGTCACTGGGGCAGGAACGGTGTGTATCCCGAAAACCAGCTACTGGGAGGGACTACTGTGAGTGAGGCAAGTGAGGGGGTCAGCACTGGCGGCTGGAGGGGGACCATGGGTCACAGCCTGTGTGCCTGGTGCCAGCTGCTGGGGGAGGGGCCGAGTGTCTGTATCTTTCCCAAACCTGGTCTGTGTGTGGGTGTGCGCGTGTGTAATTTGCTTGTACAAGTTGGACTAGCCAGCTATTAGGAGGCCCGTGGTCTGAGCAATTGTATCAGGTGGGCGGAGGGTCTGTGCTGGTATCTAGGTGGACTTACAAATGTGGAGTGCCTGTGGGATGAGTGAGTAACTGCACGCGTGTTTGCTAGTGTTGTCCCACAAATGGGGTCCGGTACCCGGTGTGCAATAAGCCCATCTTACACACAGAGCCGAGATATTTATTTAGCTCATGTTTGCACAAAGATGGGTGCTACGTGGTAATTCCACAAAGCTAGCACACCACACAAAAGAACTACAGCCTATTTATATTGTTACATGATTAGCAAAAACCTGCCTAAGTTCATGCTCATTGGTTAGTTGTGTTCAAATTAGCCTCGCTTGCCATGTAAATTAGCATGCATGCTCCTTGCAGGTGTGGGGGGGCAAGTCTTTCCAGTCTTGAATTGAGTCGGTGGTCGCGATCTCCCCCTGCCGCCTTTACCTTTCCCCTAGTTACTGCAGTTTCTTGCTGACTTCTTGGTTTTTGGCAATCATCTAGCCTCCGACGCCTTCTAGGGCAGGATGTTCCCCTTTTATCAGTCTTCTAGTTCTTCTTCAAGGGCATAGTCGTTGTAAGGCATGCATTGTTTATACAAGGTAATCAGGCTAGTACAATGAAGACTACAGTCTAGGATAGGTATTAACCCAAACATATGGCTACATTTCCCTCATTTGAGACTATAGAAGAGGAACTTCACTGTAGTTTCTCTTATATTAGTCTCACCCTCTCATAACTTTGTCTCCCTATTATAGAACAACATTTCCAAAAACACTGTGTTATTACGTAGATACATACAAAAGCTAATAAGGCAATTATTATAATGCTTAATAACCTTTTTTATCCATACACTCAGATCAGGGAACCAGGAAGTCAACCATTTAAATGTTTCTTCAAATCCGTAAGATGTGTCATCCCTTTGTATCTCATGGAGTATTCTAGTCTGTTTCCAGATCTCTCCTAAATCTGTAGAAATCCTACCGTTCTGGTCTACATATACACAACAACTTGTATTTAAAACTGTGCACACTCCTCCTTGGGAGGTTAGCATCATATCTAGAGCCATTCTATCCTGTAAAGTGATTTTAGACACTTCTTCTTGTAGGGCTTTAATAGCATTGTAAGTCTCGTTCCCAATTTTCTCAATTACGGCAGAAATATTTACTATAGCTCTTTCTAATTCACTAACTCCTAACCAGGGGAGAAACCATCTAGCGAAGGAGTGAAATCCTGTGGGTCTGTCAATCAATGGATTATTGGTGTTTCTTTTACTTCCCATTCTTGTTCTATTGTATCATTGTATGATGCTTGGTCACTGTTATTCTGTACATGTTTTACAAATATCGGGAAAGAGAAATTGAGGGGTATTCCTATTAAAGTAATACCTTTCTTAGAATGCTCAGGGAAATGAGTACAGATCCAACAATTAGACTTGTTCGCCATTTGTGCTGGTTTTGGTTTGGTTTTTTTTCCCACAGAGTAAAATGCCAATTCTGTTCCCACGGATTTCCTGGTTCCCCATAAGACACTTTAGCATTTCTTAATTTCATCCATAGGCAACAGAGGAGTATCACCCCCCTTAGCTCCTTCATTTCTTTTCCTAAAGAGATCTGTATACCTACACAAATTCACTAGCAAAGATATGAAGACCATTATCAAAATGCAATACAAAGATATTAAGCCTTGTATACAGTCTAGCTCAATATATGACTTTCCAGAGTCCCAGCTACAGTTCATTGGGATCGAGAGAGCTTCAGCTTCAGTGGTCCCGTTTCTTCAGAGATCCACTCCTCCTGCGGAGCTCTCTTCACGTGGGTATAGTGTATCCACGAATCTATACCCTTCACTTTCACAGCGGTATAAGTGATAAGTAGCACCAGGTAAGGTCCTTTCCACCTTTCTTTCAAAGGCTCATCCTTCCAGGTGCAGATGTAAACTTCATCTCCAGGTTGAAATTCACGCACCGGTGAATCTAAAGGCAAAGGAGCTGGCTGGTTAAGGTACCTGTGCAAGGAAGACAAAGTCTGCGACAAGGATAATAAATAATTGACCAGCATTCCCTCTCCTTTCATGTGCATTTGGTTCTCTTTTCCTGTCATCGGATTTACAGGATATGGTTTTCCATACAGTATTTCAAAAGGACTCACTTTTTATCTTACTCTAGGAGTAACCCGAATTCTCATTAATGCTATAGGTAGGACATCTACCCACTTCATTTGCATTTCCTGACATAGCTTCGAGATCTGTCTCTTTAGGGTCTGATTCATCCTTTCTGCCTTCCTGCTTGACTGTGGCCTCCAAGGGGTGTGTAAATCCCATTGTATTTGTAAAAACTTAGAGACCCCTTGAACTATTTCCGCAACAAAGTGAGGTCCGTTGTCTGATGACATCCCTTCAGGGATGCCGAATCTCGGAATCACCTCTTTGAGCAGAATTCTAACCACTTCCCTGGATTCGTTGGTACGGCACGGGAAGGCTTCAGGCCACCCAGAAAAAGTATCAACTAACACTAAGAGATGCTTAAACTGGTTACATGTTGGTAACTCAGAGAAATCTACTTGCCAGTATTCCCCCAGGGTTTGACCCTGTCTCACTTCCCCGAGAGGAGGTTCCCAGTGAACTTTTCTCGGTGGAATCAATGCTCCAATCCATGATTCCTTTTCAGCAACCCTTTTAGCCGTTTCGTCTGCCTTTCGATTTCCTTTGATAACCTCGGTTTGTCCTTTCTGGTGGGCTTTGCAGTGTACAATTGCAACTTCTTTTGGTCCCAAAACAGCTTGCAGCAGTTTTAAAATCTCTGGTCCATACTTGATAGGGGTTCCCTGAGAGGATAGCAGTCCACGCTCTTTCCAAATAGCTCCATGTGCATGGACCACTCCAAACGTGTATTTGGAATCTGTGTATATGTTTACCCTTTTATCTTTGGATAGCTCTAATGCTTAAGTAATAGCTATGATTTCTGCTTTCTGAGTGGAGGTATTGGGTGGCAATGCTTGTGCTTCGACTTCCTCTTGTAGAGTTACCACGGCATATCCAGCTTTTTGTTCTCCATTCACCATGAAGCTACTTCCATCTGTGAAAAGTTCAACTTCTGGATCGCTTAATGGTACATCTCTCAAATCGGGTCTGCTGGAATATACCTTTTCGATAACATGTAGGCAGTCGTGTTCTAGCTCTCCCTTCTCGTCGATCAGCAATAAAGGGGCAGGATTCAAGGTTGAAGACATTTTTAAAGTGACATCGTCTTGTTCGATCAGCTCCACCTGATATTGGGCTAGCCTGCTGGGAGAGATCCAGTGGTGCCCCTTTTGTTCAAGTACAGCCATCAGATTAAGCATGTAATTGGCATATATTTTTGCAAGTGGCCTTGCACTTTGATGGTTTGAAAATGAGATCCTTTGTGCTCATTGTTAATGGGTATCTTCCGCTATTTTCTTTTTAAAATGGCATTGCCAAAATTAGAATCATAGAATCATAGAATAGTTTGGGTTGGAAGGGACCTCTAAAGGTCATCTAGTCCAACCCGCCGGCAACGAGCAGGGACATCTTCAGCTAAATCAGGTTGCTCAGAGCCCCGTCCAACCTGACCTTGAATGTTTCCAGGGAAGGGACATCCACCACCTCTCTGGGCAACCTGTTCCAGTGTTTCACCACCCTCAGCGGAAAAAATGTCTTCCTTATATCTAGTCTAAATCTACCCCCCTTTAGTTTAAAGCCATTCCCCCTTGTCCTGTCGCAACAGGCCCTGCTAAAAAGTCTGCCGCCATCTTTCTCATAAGCCCCCTTTAAGTACTGATAGGCTGCAATGAGGTCTCCCCAAAGCCTTCTCTTCTCCAGGCTGAACAACCCCAACTCTCTCAGCCTTTCTTCATAGGAGAGGTGTTCCATCCCCCTGATCATTTTTGTGGCCCTCTTCTGGACCCGCTCCAACAGGTCTGTGTCTTTCTTATGCTGAGGGCTCCAGAGCTGGACACAGTGCTCCAGGTGGGGTCTCACCAGAGCAGAGTAGAGGGGCAGAATCACTTCCCTCGACCTGCTGGCCACGCTTCTTTTGATGCAGCCCAGGATATGGTTGGCCTTCTGGGCTGCGAGCGCACATTGCTGGCTCATGTCCAGCTTTTCCTCCACCAGTACCCCCAAGTCCTTCTCGGCAGGGCTGCTCTCAATCCCTTCATCCCCCAGCCTGTACTGATACCGGGGGTTGCCCCGACCCAGGTGCAGGACCTTGCACTTGGCCTTGTTGAACCTCATGAGGTTCACACGGGCCCACTTCTCGAGCTTGTCCAGGTCCCTCTGGATGGCATCCCGTCCCTCTGGTGTCGACCGCACCACTCAGCTTGGTGTCATCTGCAAACTTGCTGAGGGTGCATTCGATCCCACTATGTCATTGATGAAGATATTAAAAAATACCAGTCCCAATACGGACCCCTGCAGGACGCCACTCGTCACCAATCTCCATCTGGACATTGAGCCGTTGACCACTACCCTCTGGATGCGACCATCTAACTAATTCCTCACCCACCGGACAGTCCACCCATCAAATCCATACCTCTCCAGATTAGAGAGAAGGATGTTGGGGGGGACCGTGTCAAAGGCCTTACAGAGGTCTAGACAGACGACATCTGTAGCCCTTCCCGTGTCCACTGATGTAGTCACTCCATCCTAGAAGGCCACTAGGTTAGTCAGGCAGGACTTGCCCTTGGTGAAGCCATGCTGGCTGTCTCGAATCACCTCCCTGTCCTCCATGTGCCTTAGCATAGCGTCCAGGAGGATCTGTTCCATGATCTTCCCAGGCACAGAGGTGAGACTGACTGGCCTGTAGTTCCCCAGGTCTTCCTTTTTTCCCTTTTTAAAAATGGGGGTTATGTTTCCCCTTTTCCAGTCAGTGGGAACGTCATCGGACTGCCACCACTTCTCAAATACGATGGATAGTGGCTTAGCAACTTCATCCGCCAGTTCCCTCAGGACCCGCGGATGGATCTCATCGGGTCCCATGGACTTGTGCACCTTCAGGTGCCTTAGATGGTCTCGAACCTGATCGTCTCCCACAGTGGGCGGCTCTTCATTCTCCCAGTCCCTGCCTTTGCCTTCTGCGTCTTGGGCGGTGAGGCCTGAGCACTTGCCAGTGAAGACCGAGGCAAAAAAGTCATTGAGTACCTCTGCCTTCTCCGTATCCCAGGTAACCAGGTCTCCTGTTTCGTTCCGGAGAGGGCCCACATTTTCCCTCGTCTTCCTTTTATCCCTAATTTACCTATAGAATCTTTTCTTGTTGCCCTTGATGTCACTGGCCAGATTTAATTCTAATTTAATTCCTCCCACCAAAGACACTGGAAAAGCACCTCTGATGAAGTTCAAATTATAGAATAATGAGTGCAAGATCAACTCAATGTATTATACACTAATATGGTGTGGTCGACACGCCAGAGGGATGGGATGCCATCCAGAGGGACGTGGACAAGCTCGAGAAGTGGGCCTGCGTGAACCTCATGAGGTTCAACAAGGCCAAGTGCAAGGTCCTGCACCTGGGTCGGGGCAACCCCCGGTATCAATACAGGCTGGGGGATGAAGGGATTGAGAGCAGCCCTGCCGAGAAGGACTTGGGGGTACTGGTGGAGGAAAAGCTGGACATGAGCCAGCAATGTGCGCTCGCAGCCCAGAAGGCCAACCGTATCCTGGGCTGCATCAAAAGAAGCGTGGCCAGCAGGTCGAGGGAGGTGATTCTGCCCCTCTACTCTGCTCTGGTGAGACCCCACCTGGAGCACTGTGTCCAGCTCTGGAGCCCTCAGCATAAGAAAGACATGGACCTGTTGGAGCGGGTCCAGAAGAGGGCCACAAAAATGATCAGGGGGATGGAACACCTCTCCTATGAGGAAAGGCTGAGAGAGTTGGGGTTGTTCAGCCTAGAGAAGAGAAGGCTTTGGGGAGACCTTATTGCAGCCTATCAGTACTTAAAGGGGGCTTATAAGAAAGATGGCGGCAAACTTTTAGCAGGGCCTGTTGCGACAGGACAAGGGGGAATGGCTTTAAACTAAAGGGGGGTAGATTTAGACTAGATATAAGGAAGACATTTTTTCCGCTGAGGGTGGTGAAACACTGGAACAGGTTGCCCAGAGAGGTGGTGGATGCCCCTTCCCTGGAAACATTCAAGGTCAGGTTGGACGGGGCTCTGAGCAACCTGATTTAGCTGAAGATGTCCCTGCTCGTTGCAGGGGTTTGGACTAGATGACCTTTAGAGGTCCCTTCCAACCCAAACTATTCTATGATTCTATGATTCTATGAATGACTTTTTATATCTGGGGCATGTTTCTAAACAGATTATCCATGAGAATGAAAAGTACTACTGGAGTCTTTCCCAATTTGCTGTTCTGCTATAGCTTTGGAATACTGAAGGTTTTAAAATAACTGCATATATCAGACCTGAAAATAGTTCTTTTATGTAGAAGATAATAGGAAATGTGCCCCATTTCATGTGACAACAACCTGATCTGGAACAAAGGGACTGTAAGTCTGTGTAGCTAATCCAAATAAGGTTCATTGCTAAGGAAACAAAACAATAGCCAAACAGAATGAAAAAAATATAAATGATGCTCTGATTTCTGTTTTAAGATGTATTTTAAAAATAAAGAAATGAGGAAGCGACAGTATAGTCTCTTCTCACTAGTCTCTGCTGCTTCTCTCTGTTCTGATTATTAATTGAACTGAATCCTATAAAAATTATTGACATCAGTGTGGGTTGGCTGATATTTACCTGTCTTCAAAAGAATATTTCACACTGGACAGTTAAGAGTATAAGAAAGAAAAAATAAAGTGGATGGTGAAACTTGTTTCTAAAATAGAGTTTATAAAAAGATTTTTTTAAAGAATGTGACTTTTGAAGGAATTTGAAGAAAGAAGCAATGTTCTTAAAATGAAGATATAGGTAAGAACGAGATAAGTGGAAACAATTTTAAAACAAACAAAAACACTTTGAATGCAGAAAAGCAAAGGTAGAGAGCCTTGTTTTTATCTGATGGTTATGTAGTTCATGACCTCAAACTGTTCTCAACAGAGCTGGCTGAAAAAAAGAATTTCTATAATAGAGATAGCAGTAGTTTGTTTTGTAATTTTATGTAATTTTGTTTTAATTCTGACTTGATATGAACTTTTCATATATCATGGTATCAACATAGGAATATTTTGATTGAAATGACATTTTAATTTCAACTGACATTGAAATATTGCAAAATATGCAGTAGATAAAATAGATTTAAATATCATAGGATATATTTATTTTTATAATAATTCAGTAATATAATTGTATATGTAGAAGCAATGAAACTAGACAGAAATGTGGGAAGACTTGGTTAGAGAAGGCATCAAGTTGGGTCTGGTGGGTTTCATTCTGGCATAATTAAAGATGTTGGAGAAACAACATCAGGATTGTCTTGGAAAGAGTCATGGAAGAGTAGTGAGATACTAGAAGACTGAAAAACATAATGTCTGGGGTTTTTTTTCTTTTCTTTAAAGAAGAAAAGAAGAGCTGGCAAAATTATAGATCAGTCAACTCAGCTTCAATCTGGGGAAAACTTGGAAGAAATAATCAAACTGTTCATAAGCATCTGAAAAATAACCTGGAGATGACTAACAGACACAGACATTTGATGCTGTGGTTGGTTGACCTTGGCCAGCTGCCAGACCCCCATCCAGCCGCTCTCTCACTCCCTCTCCTCAACAGGACGGAAGGAGAAAATAAGTTGAAAAAGATCGTGGGTCGAGATAAAGACAAGGAGATCACTTACCAATTACCATCACATGCAAAACAGACTCGACTCGGGGAAAATGAATTTAATTTATTACCAATTAAAAATACAGTAGGATGTTGAGAAACAAAGACAAAACTAAAACATCTTCCCCCTGTAGCCATATGTTTGGGTTAATACCTATCCTAGACTGTAGTCTTCATTGTACTAGCCTGATTACCTTGTATAAACAATGCATGCTTTACAACGACTATGCCTTTGAAGAAGAACTAGAAGACTGATAGAAGGGGAACATCCTGTCTTAGAAGGCATCGGAGGCTAGATGATTGCCAAAGAAACAAGAGGTCGGCAAGAAACTGCAGTAACTAGGGGAAAGGTAAAGGCGGCAGGGGGAGATTGTGACCACCGACTCAATTCAAGACTGGAAAGACTTGCCCCCCCACACCTGCAAGGAGCATGCGTGCTAATTTACATGGCAAGCGAGGCTAATTTGAACACAACTAACCAATGAGCATGAATTTAGGCAGGTTTTTGCTAATCATGTAACAATATAAATAGGCTGTAGTTCTTTTGTGTGGTGTGCTAGCTTTGTGGAATTACCACGTAGCACCCATCTTTGTGCAAACATGAGCTAAATAAATATCTCGGCTCTGTGTGTAAGATTGACTTATTGCACACCGGGTACCGGACCCCACCTGTGAGACAACACCCCACCCCTCTACCTCCCCCTCCACCCCGAGCAGTGCAGGGGGGATGGGGAATGGGGGGTTGCAGTCAGTTCATAACTGTTCCTCTCTGACACTCCTTCCTCCTCACACTTTTCCCCTGCTCCAGCATGGGTCCTCCATGGTCCGCGGTACGTCAGGAGCCTGTTCCAGCATGGGCTCTCCATGGGCTGCAGCTTCCTTCCAGGCATATCCACCTGCTCCAGAGTGGAGTCCTCCATGGGCTGCAGCATGGAAATCTGCTCTGATGTCATCCTCTCCACAGGCTACAGGGGATTCTCTGTTCTAGTGCCTGGAGCACCTCCTCCTCCTCCTTCTTCACTGACCTTGGTGTCTGTAGGGTTGTTTCTCACACTTTTTTTTTTCCTCACTCCTCACACTGCTGCACAGTGTTTTGCCCTTTCTTAAGTATGTTTTCACAGAGGTGCCACCAGCTTTGCTGATTGGCTCAGCTTTGGCCTGCGGTGGGTCCATTGCCAAGTGGGCTGGAACCGACTGTGTCCAGCACAGGGGAAGCCCCTGGTGTCTTCTCACCTCTGCAGCTTCCCCCAGATACCAAAACTTTGCCATGAAAATCCAATGCAGATACATTAATCAGGAAAAAAAAAAGAGTTAAATCCTTCCTGCAGGATGGTAACAGGACTTAAATGGGAAAGCTGCTAGGTGTCATAACTTGACTTTAATAATGCTTTTGAATACTGCATCATGTGACCAACTGATAAGCAAAATTGTGACACGCTGTCCTGATGATACTTCAATAGAATTGGTGCAAAGCTGTCAAACAACTGCTACTTGGAGAGTATTTCCCAGTTGTTCACAGTCAAAAGAGAGAGATTTTTTGAGTATGGCCCTGTAGAAGTGACATTGATGCAGCTGAGCATGACCAAGGGACTAGATCTTTCCAGTCCTGTTTTTGTATGGCTCCCTAAAAATAATAGTCAAACCAAAACATTTTACTTTATCAAAATCAGATAAAAAACTTGAAATTATTCATTTTGACATATTTCCATATAAATCTTAATTGAAATTGACGTGTTCTACTGGGGGAAAAAAACAATTTAATGAAACTTCTTCTGAAGGACAACTGTATTTTGACTGGTTCTAACTTTCATCAGATAAATCATAAAACCATGACGACTTGAAATGCTTATAAAAATCTTGCTGATAGCCTCAGTAGACAGGCTAAAAATAAATGGTTGTCGAAGCTTATTCACTTATTTAGTCTCTCAAGCTATTGACTATCCCTGCAGGTTGGTCTTCAAGCACATGAACATGAATTCAGGCCTGTGGAATAGGTGTCAGGATGTGGTCCATTATGTGCCCAGATAGACAACTCAAATATTTCAGAGGCTACTATTCTGTCACCTTTTACCAGTACCAACTTTGTGTAATGCACAAAGAGAAAAAAAAAATAGTTTACAGAAAGCATGGGTGGGAGAAAGCGAACTTTGGATCTTCCAGTTAGAACAGTAGCACTTTTTAAAATAAATGCTTTTTGAGGAACTATGTGGAAATGAAGCGTGATGGTATATTGCTCTGAAGTGATGTTATCCTAAGGCTTTTGAACAGATTAATCATTGTAGAATGTGTATACTCTGCTTTGTTGTCTGTCAGTCTGCACTTGTTGAATGAACATATACCTTGGAGAGGTCTGAAAATATAGTTCTAATAGTTATACTAATCAAAGTATTCATTTACTGCTCAAGGGAAGTTGTTTTCTATTATTATTTCTAAGGAGCTTTCATCTTTTAATAGGAGGCCTTTGTTCTATTCTCTGCATTTTGGTTGGGTGCCAAGAAAACCCATTCTGTTATGGGATTTAGGCCTTCAGTAAATATTTTATCCCAGATGCATGAGACTGAAGTATGTTCCACTCCTTTTTCAACAGTGCAAGAAGAGGCCTCTTCACTGCTGTGAAGATTTTGGATGTCAGCTTAGTTGGCGTCTGGTTACCTATCTGCCTTCAGAGGACTCAGAAAGATGAAAAGGCTGGGAACACTCTGAAGGAGCAGCTAAATACACACACACACACACACACACACACAGAGTGACCTGTGATTGATAGGAACAACAGATGTTCCACTGCGTGCTTTGAATTCTGAGGTGTAAGCAGTAAAATACCAGGAAATATTGATAAATGACTGTATTTTTTTCTGTGTAAGAAGATTGTGTGTAGTTAATGAAACCCTATGAATGAATCGCAGAACCTGGGGTGGGGAGCTGAATTTTTAGTACCAAAGAGGAAAAAAAAAAGGCCAATTAAAATCTCTCCTTATTCTGGGAAGGAAAGGGAAGGTGGCAGAAGCTATGCTTACAGTTGGTAATGCATCAGCCACTTGTTGGAAAAAGTGTCCTTGGATCATCTGTTTACTAGAAGACTGATCTTGTCTTAAATTATTAAAAGAAATTTGAATGTACTTCATTCCACAGAGTGAACCTGTAAAACTACTGAGATTTAATAAAAACACTGCTGAGAGCTCTGTGGCAAGGTACTGACCAGGCTGACTTGTGACATAACATTGTGAAGACTTGTGACATTAGAAGGTCATATTTTTCTCAAAAAAAATACTGTTATTTTGGTTTCTTGTGGAATGAATTTGCTTATTCTTTTCTTCTACCTTATAATCCCTTTTCAGGAACAAACTTCTTGCAGGTTTAGTTGCTTTCGTTCATCCTAACAGTTTGCCCTTTGAAATTCATGTCACTTAGGAGAAGGTAGGCGTTTATTTTATGAGTTAGTAAAATGCAGAGAGGAAGGGAGGAAAAGTAGCTTGGCAAGTTAATGTTCAGGAAAACTTTGCAAGGCTTTATCAAAACTTTGTCAGTGTTCCTGAGCCTATGAGATATATACCATGATCTCCATATGCCTTAGTCAGAAGACATATACACAAATCAAAGGAAGAGGAAGCTTCAAAAACAGGTAAGAGAGGTATGAGGTGATAAGAGTTCTCCAGGCCTCCCATTAGGAGACAGAGTTGGAGTCACCATGTCCTTGGACAGTCCTCAACTTCAGCATGATCTCTCTGGCTGACTCGCTTCCCCCCATAGTGAGGATTTGATTTCTCATCTGTCTCTGAGCCAGTGTAGCCTATAATGTGATATAGCTCCCACACAGAAACTGTGCTTGAACTGCTAGACAGTCATATCTTCATGTCTGCCGTAATAATACCTTTAGCTATTCCCTAGGAGACAACCTTATCTCAAAGCTGATTGCTCTGTGTCCTATCTATCTTCTGCATTCCCTTCTGTTTGTGTTTATTTTTTTTATTTAATTTTTTGTTTGCTTCTCATTGTGTTTTCATTGCTGACTATTTCAGTTGCATTAGGAAAAAAATAAGCTGCACTTAAATACCTTCTAGTGACCTAAAGTGGGTATAAAAATGTCAAGACTTTTGATCAGACTTCTGGTTGCCACTTTGGGTTTTTCATGGTTCTAGGAGGCCACAACAAACCAGGGGAGGGCTCTTCTAGCTCAGTGTGCTCATGTGTTTCCTCCATCAATGGTTGCATATTCTGTATTATGCCTCTAGAGAGCCTTAAGTGTGAGTTCTAGATCAGGGCATGGAAAACTCTGATCTCAAAGATTGTATTTTTGCTAAAAAAAACCCCACTAAACAGTTAAGTTTTGGCTGAAATCTAAGTGTTTTGAGTCAGCAGTATTGCTCTGATGTAGAAGCAGCAGCACTTGACTCTAGATACCAACTTGCTATTCCTGTTTTTCTATGAAAGGACTGTTATATATCAGATCTAGTCAGGAACTTTCTATGAAAGTGCTTTTTGGGTGGAAAAGAAGTATTCCCAAAGTCAAAATTTTCTACAGCAAAATTTCCTTTTTAACAGTAGTAAAAATTCTTTATGTGGAAAATCAAGGTGAAATACTGATTGTCAAAAATGTACAAGATGTAGTATGGTCTTCACACATGCCAGTTTTTTAGGTCTGCCCATATTTTCCTTCCCAATAAACAAATATTTACGGTGTGATTGTGGGTGGCTTAACTGTCTGAGTACCTTGCTGCAAACAGCTCTCCAGAAAGAAAAAGGCAACAATATGGTGCTGGGTTATTTATGGGTAGTGATAATGGCTTATTGAAGGCAGCAAGCATCCCTTTAAAAGGGATGTAGCTAGAAAGGCTTGCTTAGACACAAAGAATGACCAATTGCCAGAGAGCAAAATACAAAGAAAGTAACTGGTCTAAATCCTCCTCTCTCCTCTAAACAATTTCTTTTCACTTTCTTCTTTATGGTACTGGATGCGGAGGGTGTATATTGCACAGAAAGTCTCTTAATCAGAGTAGAAGCGCTTGGACTTCATATGTTATGCAACCCTTCTGATCATAAATCATAGCCTGGCAAATGAATAGCTAACAATATCAAGGATCTTTTAGTATGTTACTGTTCCCAGAAGTAGGCTCTGTTGAGAATAACGACATCAGCAGCATGTCCATGCAACCTGTATTGTTTCACTTAATTAATTTTATTTACAGACATAACATGCGTGGTATTTATGTAGTTTATTTACTTGTAAGTAAATACCAAAGTAAGAATGCATTCATTTTAATGCTTTCACATACTTCAGGAAACTAAAGGATTTCAACCAAGATCGGAGTAGAGCTCTGTTTCCTCTTAGATTAAAATAAATATCCTGAATATGTGTTTTGTAATATATCATTATATATTATGTATTATATATATTATTACACCATTAGCCAACAGATGCAGCAGATTGTGCAGAAGGGCACAAAGAAGAGGCCAGCAAACTTTCTCTGTCCAGCATACATATGCTTAGCTTTGGTGGTCACGCACCACAGGGCATGGTCCCCAGGAGCCACTGGGGGACTGTCCCTTCACTATCAAACTCTTGGACCCAGACGGATCTTCAGAAGGAGGATGCAGCACATGCAGAAGGAGGCTGGGGCACATTGGGCACATGGTCTTCTAGCCTGCAGGAGGTGTGCAATTGCTGAGGAGATGTGCCGCCAAGTGAAAGAGCTGTGGGAGGAAGCCAGCAGACTGTACAGCATCAGAGAAGATGAGAAAGAGATTGACCAGATCTTCTCTGAGACTCTGCAGCTTCATGAGCCTGAACCTTCAACTGTAACAGAGGGGCAGGAAGAGCCTGTGCCTATGAAGTCAGAAAGTGGAAACTCCCATCATGATGAAGGCTGGAAACTGGTGACTTCTCATACCAGGAGGAAGGCTCCTGCCCCACCTGATGACTTGCAGTTACAGAATAGGTTCACTGCCCTCGAAGCTGATGAGGAGCTGGGAGTGCCATCAAATGGAGCATCTCCACTGGCTGAGCCTGAGCCACTCAGGACCACTAGAAGGGAGCAGCAAGTGATAGTCGTAGGAGACTCACTATTGCGGGGGATGGAGGCCCCCATCTGCCAACCTGATTTGTCATCTAGGGAGGCTTGCTGCTTGCTGGGGGCTCACATTCAGGATGTTGTGGAGAGGCTGCCAAGGCTCATCTGGCCCTCTGACTACTACCCCTTGCTGCTCCTCCATGTAGGCACCAATGATGCTGCCAGGGATGATCTGGGAAGTATAGAGTGCGACTACAGGGCTTTGGGGGCAGTGGTCCTGAGCATGTGTTATGACCCAGACTGGGTGACTCAGGGGGTCATAGCGGTTTCATGATTCCCTTGGGCTAAATTAAGGTGAAACGACACCAGGCGATCAATTAAACACTTTATTTATGGAGCATGCAACTTAAACTTGGAAAGCGTAATAATAGGCGGCGTGGATTCTATTGAGGCATTTATAAGAAGAAAAGGAAAGAGAAGAAAAGGAAAGAGAGAGAGAGAGAGATATCACCACCCTTGGATCCCGCGATGACAATGATGGACGTGGCAATCCTCTGGTGATGGGCACGCGCACGGCTCCTTGGAGTTGTGTCTTTTATAGTCTAGTCCCCGCCTCTCGGGGAGTTATGTAGCTCCTGATCCTTTGTGCAGGTGCCATTGGGCAGGGTGGTCGTGAGCCCCTTCCTCAAATAAACTCTGTATGACCTCTGGCCATATATGGTGCGTTGTCTTGCTGGGCCTATCAGAACATGGAACTGCGCACCCTCCGGCACGCCCTCCACGTCCTGAGTTATCTGACCTCTCATTTAAGGTTTATTGCTGCTATGCAGACCGTGACTTGTTTTACCACAATGTTTGAGACATTAACTCTTTCAGTCTCTCACAGCATGGGAGCCTAGGTGGTATTCTCCTTGATCTTGCTGGTGAGGATGAAGGGCTGTACTGGGAAATCAGCCCCTCTGAAATGCCTCTACACTAATGCTCGCAACATGGGGAATAAATAGGAGGAGTTAGAAGTCTGTGTGCAGTTACAGGGCTATGACCTCATTGGGATCACAGAGACATGTCATCATGTTTTGATTAATTAATAAGTGGTCATTGCACTGATCTAGACCTTCTGCCCATCCCTGCTTTTTCAGGGGTTCAAACCAACATCTACATAGCCTGGAGGAATAGCCTAACCAATAGGGTATGGACTAAGTTGGAATTAGAGGCATTTTTCTACCCCCCAATCCTCCCCTTCTAGAAAAAGAAAATAATGAAGTGGGTGATTGTAAAATACTAAAATGATGGGGTTTTTTAAATTTTCATAATAAATTGCTGATGCTGTAGAACAATAAAAATATATATATGTGTTAAAAATAAACAGCATAAGTAATTCTCTAGTGGAGTGAATTTTTATTATGAAGAAGAAAAAAACTACTAAAAACTCATGCTCACAAAAACAGAATAACAATAATTATGATATATAAAGTAAAACAAAAAATAAGGTAAAAAGGTGAAATAATACAAAAGAAATAAGTTTCAACATAGGAATTAACGTGTATGAGAGGTGTGCTGATAAAATATATAAAATTCCTAGAGAAGGCTAACATATAATGGGAAATTTAGCATGATAACAATATGACATATACAAATAGCATTGCTTGTGACTTATAACTGTTTTAAGAAAATCATATAGCTGTAAGTAGAAGTCCTTTCTAAAATAGGGTTCTAAAGGGAAGATAGTCCTTTTTAGATTTTATAGGGTGTTGAACCTTTTATCACACTCTAATATTGCATTTTCAATCCAATTGACTCCATTGCTATTAAATTCTCTAGTCTTCTAAAAAAGAAACATAGGAAATTATAAGGCAAAGGACATAATTTTCCTTAAGAATTATGATCCTTTTTTAATTGCAGAAGTGACACCTAAAAGGGAATAATGGATCTCTAATATATATAAGGAAAGAATAGAGATTGAATGGAATCCTGAATGAGGGATTGTGAAAATGTCCAGGTAATTTGGTCAGAGAAAAAAAATGTGTGTGGAAAATGATACCCTCTTTTATATAAAAAAAGGAGATTCTTTATAAGGAATTCTGCAATACCAAGCTACAAAGGAGGAAAAGTACAAGTCTGAAAATAAGATTTCAGCTATGCTATTATATGAGTCTGTGCATAAGAGAGAGAGGGAACATAAAGTACAGGGAATGTAAGTTTATTTTGCAGTTACTGTGAAATAAAAGCATGTCATGGTAATAATTTTGCAAGTACATTTTTTTCATGAAGTATTTTTTCACAAGTGTTACTTAGAACCTGGACTACAGGGAAAACTAAGTCAGTACAAATGGGACCCATTCCAGCTCCCACTGAACTCACTTTAAAAAGTCCCATCAGCTTCAATGAGCCTCATATGAACAAATATGAGCAAATATGTTCCAAAATATGAACAAATAATGAGCCTCATAAGAACAAATGAACTATGTTCTTATTTAGAATTGGGACTCTCATAGTTCACAGACACAACATCAAACCTGTGTCAATAAAGGAGTTTAATGACAAGGGCTACAAACTAGACTAGAAAAAAAGAAATCATAAAGAGAACGCTCCATTGTACTGGGTCTGGCTGGGATGGAGTTAACTTTCCTCATAGCAGCACATATACTGCTGTGCTTTGCATTTGTAACACCCCAATGTTTTGGCTATTGCTAAACAGTGCTTGCACAGCATTGTCACCGAAAATCGGGAATGAAACTCCTTAACACTGGGTGTATTAAAGAGCAGGCATTACTTTATTATTCGGCCGGGTGCATGGGGGATCTCTCCTCCTAGCATGCACACCGTATGCTGCATCAACCGTCCCCTATATGGCTCTTTGATATACATATTCATAATAATTTCTTGGAATAATCATACATATTCATTACATTTCCCAGAACTAATTATAATATCTGCATAGTCTTTCACGCATGCGTTATGAGTCCTTAGGAGCATCTACAGGTGTCTTAGGTGGTCTCTGGAGGTCTCTCGTGGTCTCTTGTGGTCTTTGCAGGAGGTGAACTTTTCTTGAACCTTTGGGCCCTTCTCCTTATATGGTCACAAATTGGCTCATCACTGCCATTTGCCACAGTTTTGGTTGTCCTTGTCTGGTTTCTGCTAGTACTTATCTGTCTCTCATGATGTGCTCGTTAACCGTGGCCTTGTATGTGATGTGCTCATTAGCTTTGGCCTTGCATGTTTGACGCATGCTTGATTAATCCAGCAGTTTATCTTACAACTATTTACAACAGCATCAAGGCTGTCTCTCCAACCCCCTGCCCCCAAAGGCCAGTAGACTGGGGGTAGGCAAGAGGTTGGGAGGGGACATAGCTGGGACAGCTGACCCAAACTGACCAAAGGGATATTCCATACCATATGATGTCGTGATCAGCAATAAAAGCTGAGGGAAAGGAAGAGGATGGGGGTACATTCATGGTTATGGCATTTGTCTTCACAAGCAATCGCTATGCGTACTGAGGCCCTGCTTTCCAGGAAGTGGCTGGACAGCTGTCTGCTGATGGGAAGTAGTGAATGAATTCCTTCTTTTGCTTTGCTTGTGTGTACAGCTGTTGTTTTCCTTATTAAGCTGTCATTATCTTGATCCATGAGTCTTGTTCATCTTCCTTCTATTTTCTTCCCTTCTCACAGGAGAGGGGAGTGAGCAAGTGGCTGTTGTAGGTGTTTGGCTGCTGGCCAGGGTCAACCCACCACAGTCCTTTACAGTGCCCAACGTGAAGCATGAGATAGCGACAGTTTTGATCTGAGCATGCTATAGCTGTGGTAGCTGTTAATTGTCAAGCTTCTGTGTGGGTCACAGAGCTTACTTTACTGGAGTCTGGGGCTTGTTAGTGACTGCTTTCAGCTCTTGCTGTTTGCTGCACTGCTTATCTCTCTGTTTTGCTGGACCTGGGAATATTTTACCCAAGAGGGAGAAACTACCTGGTTCCTGACCCTGGGTGAACTTCAAGATATGTGGAATTACAGCCACCAGCCAGGTGAGCAGATTGCTGTCTGGCTGCTCCAATGCTGGGATAGTGGAGCCAACAGTCAGGAATTAGAAGGTAAGGAAGCCCGGCAACTGTGATCCCTTGCTAGGGACTAGGGAACTGACAAAGGAATCAGAAAAGAGGCAACAATCTGCAGCCTCTGGAGGCATCTCCTGTCGAGTGTGAAGGCAAGATATCCCCTCAAGGAAGATCTTGTGAATTACGGAGGGAAGTGGACTGCTGCTGAGGAAGGCATCCAATATGTGAGAGAATTAGCAGTGCTGGAAGTTATCTACAGTGACCTGGACAACAACCAGGTCTCTGAAGATCCAGATGACGTCCAGCGTCCGCGGGCCATGTGGAGGAGGGTGGTCCAAAATGCACCAGCATCATATTCTAACAGCCTGGCAACAACTGTCTGGCCAGACTTCGATACACCAACTGTGGAGAGAGCATCCTGCCAGCTCCAACATTTCAAGAAAATCTCTCTCCCTCCTCATCCCCACAGGCCAGCATCTTGGCTGTCAAGGGCACCCCACAGAGCCAGCCCCCTCCCAGCCAAAGAGAAAGGGAGCCACATGTGCACACTGTGTGGCACTCCGTTTTTTCCTGCATGAGCGGGGGAGACATGAGGAAGTGGGATGGTGAGACCACCTTTAAGTTAGAAGCCCATGTACATGAACTGATGAGGAAGACGGCTGCTAAGAAGGGACCATCCAAGAAGGCTGTCAATCCAGTTATTGTTGAGATGACAGAAGGCAACCAGCGATCCCCCAGATGTAGAAGAATGCTGAGAACACCTCCCTTGATTTTGGTGAAGGGATTTCTGGTCTGGCACTGCAAGGGTCACACAGTGAATACTCCAACTGAGAACAGAGAGTCCCTGCCTTCGATGAGGTGGAGGAAAAGGATGACTGGGTATACTGGACTCTGTGGATTCAATGGCCTGGCACATCGGATCCACAGAATTATAAGGCTTTGGTGGACACCGGTGCACAGTGTACCCTAATGCCATGAGGGTACAAGGCAGTGGAACCCATCTGTATTTCTGGAATGACAGGGGGAATCCAACAATTGTCTATACTGGAGGTTGAGGTGAGCTTAACAGGGGACAAGTGGCAAAAGCACCCCATGTGAGCACTGGCCCACAGGCTCTGTGTATCCTTGGCATAGACTACCTCAGGAGAGGGTACTTCAAGGACCCAATAGGGTACCGGTGGGTTTTTGGTGTAGTTGCTGTGGTTACAGAGAAGATTAAATAGCTGTCTACCTTGCCTGGTCTCTCAGAGGATCCCTCTGTTGTGGGATTGCTGTGGGTCAAAGAACAGCAAGTGCCGATTGCTACCATGATGGTGCACTGGCAGCAATATCACACCAAATGAGACTCCCTGGTTCCCATCCATGAGTTGATTCATCAACTCAAGAGCCAATGGGTGATCAGCAAGAATTGCTTACGCTTTAATAGTCCCATATGGCCAGTACAAAAGTCTAATGGAGAGTGGAGACTAACAATAGAGTATCACGGCCTGAACAATGTCATGCCACCCCTGAGTGCTGCAGTACTGGAAATGTTACAACTCCATGTAGGGTTCAAGAAGACTTTCAGATAGTTCACCTCCCCCATCCGAGTATGTAGAGTCCCAAGCACATCTTATCTTGTTGTTACAGTAACCTGTGATAGTTTGCTTCTTCCCATCCAAATATGTAGAGTCCCAAGCATGTCTTATCTCGTTGTCACGGTAACCCAGGATAGTTCGCCCCCCCCCCCCATCTGCACATATCCCTGCATGGGTGCCAACAAGGGCAGCCAGCTGTGGATCTCAGAATTTGGACAACAGCGCCTGCATTACATCAGCAAATTTGCTAACGAGCAAAACAAGACATTGCATATGTATGATGTTAATCAGCACAAGATTTGTTATCCACCCCTGCAGTGCTTTCCTTTGAGCTTCACTCCTGAGCAGGGTTCCACTGCATCAGGTCCCTATTTGATTAGCATCGGTGTCCTGAGGCTCCCACCGTGGTAACGCTATGGCTTTTGATAAAGCCAAAGCTTTCAGTTGCCGAGTGTTGTGTCTCGTCCTTGAGGGATCCGCACCTGCTTTTCGCGCATGAAACTCCAATACAAACTGGAGTCAAAGGCAGCCAAGTGAAATGTTACAATTGATATTGCCAATGCTTTTTTCTCTATCCCTTTGGCAGCAGAGTGCAGGCCACAGTTTGCTTTCACATGGAGGGGTGTCCAATACACCTGGAATAGACAGCCACAGGGCTGCAAGCACAGCCTTACCCTTTGTCATGGACTGATCCAGACTGCACTGGAACAGGGTGACACTCTTGAACATCTGCAATACATTGACAACATCATTGTGTGGGGCAACAAAGAGGAAGAAGTGTTTGAAAAGGGAAAAAGAATAATCCAGGTTCTTTTGAAAGCCAGTTTCATCATAAAGCAAAGCAAGGCCAAAGGACCTGTACAAAAGATCCAGTTCTTGGGAGTAAAATTGCAGGATGGATGTCGCCACATCCCAATGGATGTGATCAATAAGATAACAGCCATTTTCCCACCAGCTAACAAAGAAGAAACACAAGCTTTCATAGATGTTGTGGGTTTCTGGAGAATGCATATTCCAGGTTACATTCAGTTTGTGAGCCCTCTCTATCGAGTCACCCAAAAAAAGAACTATTTTGTGTGGGTCCCTGAGCACCAGCAGGCCTTTGAACAGACCAAACAGGAGATAGCTTGTGCGGTAGCCCTTAGGCCCATCCGTACAGGACCAGCTGTGCAAAATGTGCTCTACACTTCAGCTGGGGAATATGGCCTCACCTGGAGTTTCTGGCAGAAAACATCAGAAGTAATCTGAGGTTGTCTGCTAGGGTTTTGGAGCTGGGGGTATCAAGGATCAGAAGCCCACTACGCCCTGACTGAAAAAGAGATACTAGCAGCATATCAGGGGGTTCAAGCCTCTTCTGAAGTTGTTGGTACAGAAGCAAAGCTCCTCTTGGCACCGTGATTTCCTGTGCTATACTGGATGTTCAAAGGGAGGATCCCCTCTACATATCATGCAACTGACACTACATGGAGTAAGTGGGTAGTGTTGATCACACAACAGCTTTGAATGGGGAACCCAAACCACCCAGGAATCCTGGAAGAGATCATGGACTGGCCAGAAGGCAGAGATTTTGGATCATCACCTGAGGAGGTGACTCTTCCCCAAAAGGCACCACCATACAATGAGTTATCAGAAGATGAAAGACAGTATGCTCTGTTTACCTACAGATGCTGTCATGTTGTAGGAAACCATCGGAAGTGGAAAGTTGCTGTGTGGAGACCCATACAACAAGTCATTGAAGCTGATGAAGGAAAGGGTGAGTCGAGTCAGTTTGCAGAAGTGAAAGCCATCCAGCTGGCCCTAGAGATTGCTGAACAAGAAAAGTGGCCAGTACTCTATCTCTATACTGACTCCTGGATGGTGGCTAATGCCCTGTGGGGGTGGCTACAGCAGTGGAAGAAGACCAATTGGCAGTGCAGAGGTAAACCCAACTGGGCTGCTGCATTGTGGCAAGACATCTCTGCCCGGGTAGAAAACATGTTCTAAAGGTACATCATGTAGATGCTTACATGCCCAAGCACTGCACCACCGAAAAACATCAAAACAATGAGAGTGTAGACCAGACTGCCAGAATTGAAGTGGCTCAGGTGGACCTGGACTGGGAGCATAAGGGTGAGCTATTCATAGTTCGGTGGACCCATGAAACATTGGGACACCTAGGAAGAGATGCAACATACAGATGGGCTCGTAATTGAGGGGTGGACCTGACCATGGAAGCCATCACGCAGGTCACCCATGACTGTGAAACATGTGCCGCAATCAAGTGAGCCATACCAGTAAAGTCTCCTTAGAATAGAGGGTGGTGGCTGGGTTTTCAATATGGCAAGGTCTGGCTGATCGACTGTATTGGACCACCACCACGAACCCGCCAATGCAGTTTCTACATGCTCACCATGGCGGAAGCAAATACTGGGTGGCTAGAAACATACCCTGTAATCCATGCCACCACCGAAAACACCATTTTGGTCCTTGAAAGGCAAGTTCTATGGTGACACGGTACCCCAGAAAGAATTGAGTCAGACAAGGGGACTCATTTCCGAAACAACCTCAAGAAAACACGGGCCAAGAAACACGGCATTGACTGGATGTATCACATCCCCTATCACCCACAAGCCTCCAGAAAGATTGAGTGATATAATGGACTGTTAAAGACTATGCTGAGAGCTTTGAGCACCAGGGAACGGAAGCACTGGGATGTAAATTTAGCAGAAGCCACTTGGCTGGTTAATACCAGAGGATCTGCTAACCATCTTGGTCCTGCCCAAACAAAGCCCCTACATACTGTGGGAGGAGATAAGGTCCCTGAAGTGCACATATGGAAGTGGCTGAGAAAAGCATTGTGGGTTGCTCCTCCCTCGGGAAAAGGCAAACTCATTCGTGGGATTGTCTTTGCTCAGGGACCTGGGTGCATTTAGTGGGTAATGCAGAAAGATTGGGAGATCTGGTGTGTGCCTCAAGGAGATTTAACCTTGGGGGCGGGGGAAACCAATCCATGATTTAAGTTGTATGTCATAGGAAGTCCATGCAGCAGGAACCACCTGAACTGATATAGAATGAGCTTCGCAAGGAACCAGGCGAGTACAGCAATGACCCAAACCAATTTGGTGTTGGTGCCCAACAATCCCACATGCTGCTTCTCCTGTCCTGAGCACCCACCTTGACAAGATGGGGCCCGAGTCATAGCCTGTTCTTATGGACATTTGGGTGGGAGGCCCATGGAGCAGGGTAATAATATCGATCTATCTATCTATCTATCTGTTAAGGGACAGGGGATAGTGGTTAATGAGAATGTATAAATCTGTATGTTGGATGTAAAGATGGTTTAACTATGTAGTATAAGTTGTAAATGTTGGTAAGAGGGGATTTCAGGAATGAGAAATAGATAGAATGGACTGTCAGAGGATACTAAGATGTATCAGAAAATGTGAGACCTGAGCATGATGCAAATGGTATGGAATGGGGTGGAGATTGGATTGCATCTGGCTAGGGTGGAGTTAACTTTCCCCATAGCAGCCCTCATAGTGCTGTGCTTTGCATTTGTGGCTAGAACAGTGTCGATAACACACCAATGTTTTGGCTATTGCTGAGCAAAGCTTGCACAGCATCAAGGCTGTCTCTCCAACCCCTCCCTCCCTGCAAAGGCCAGAAAGCTGGAGGTGTGGAAGAGTTTGGGAGGGGACATAGCCAGGACAGCTGACCCAAGGGATATTCCATACCATATGATATCATGCTCAGCAATAAAAACTGAGGGAAAGAAGGAGGATGGGGGGACATTTGTCTTGGCAATCGCTACGCATACTGAGGCCCTGCTTTCCAGGAAGTGGCTGGACAGCTGTCTGCCAATGAGAATTAGTGAATAAATTCCTTTCTTTTTTACTTTGCTTCCATGCGTGGCTGTTGTTCTCCTTATTAAACTGCCTTTGTCTCAGTCCATGAGCTTTTCTATCTTATTTTCTCCCCCTGTGCTGTTGAAGAGGGAGAGAGAGAGAGCGACTGGGTGGGGGTCTGGCAGCCAGCTGAGGTCAACCCACCACACTGACTGAGTACTCTAGCATGTCAGAGGATATAGTTCAGCTTGGCTTTTTCACTTTTTTTGCTGATCACTTAAAAAAAACTCAGCTCAAACATTAATATGTCTGCTAGTTACATGTAATACACACTGGCTCTACAGAGATATCACAGACTGCTTATCTACACCAGTAAAGAGCAATGTAAAAGTCATTGGCAGACAGAAATATTACTGCCAGACTGAACAGTGTAAATAATAAAAAAAAAAAATCCTCCAACGCTGCACAATTCTCCACAATTAGAGATATCTCTTCAATCACACACACTGTGCATCACTCCTGAATTAGACTAGTGTCACGGTTTAACCCCAGTTGGCAACTAAGTACCACACAGCCGCTCACTCACCCTCCCCCACCAGCACAGAAAAAAATGGAAAAAAGGAGGTGGAAGATGGGAGAAAATGAAAACAACTTGCTAGGAAAGGAAGTGGCATGTTATCTCTGCCACATGGGGGAGCAGGGGATATGTTTTCAGCCATCCAGTGGTTGCCTCCACCATTGTAAGCACGTGGCGCTTGCCTTGGCAGGTTTGTGGGAGTGTGATATAATCGATCTGCCAGGCCTCCCCATATTGATATTTCAACCATCGTCCTCCATACCAGAGAGGCTTTAACCGCTTGGCTTGCTTGATTGCAGCGCATGTTTCCCATTCATGGATAACTTGCGCAATAGTGTCCATGGTCAAGTCCACCCCTCGATCACGAGCCCATCTGTATGTTGCATTTCTTCCTTGGTGAACTGAGGTGTCATGGGCCCACCGAGCTAGAAATAATTCACCCTTATGTTGCCAGTCCAGATCCACCTGAGCCACTTCAATCTTAGCAGCCTGATCCACCTGCTGGTTGTTTTGATGTTCTTCAGTGGCCCGCCTCTCGGGTATGTGAGCATCTATGTGATGGACTTTTACAACCAGGTTCTCCACCCGGGCAGCAATATCTTGCCACAATGCGGCAGCCCAGATGGGTTTGCCTCTGCGCTGCCAGTTGCTCTGCTTCCATTGCTGCAACCACCCCCACAGGGCATTTGCCACCATCCATGAGTCAGTCTAGAGATAGAGCACTGGCCACTTTTCTCGGTCAGCAATGTCTAAAGCCAGCTGGATGGCCTTTACTTCTGCAAACTGACTCGATTCACCTTCTCCTTCAGCAGATTCTGCAACTTGTCGCATAGGACTCCATACAGCAGCTTTCCACCTCCGAGGCTTTCCCACAAGACGGCAGGACCCATCAGTGAACAGGGCATATTACTTCTCATTTTCTGGTAGTTCATTATACAGTGGGGCCTCCTCAGCACGCGTCACCTCCTCCTCTGGCGATATTCCAAAATCTTTGCCCTCTGGCCAATCCATGATCACTTCCAGGATTCCTGGGCGACTGGCGTTTCCTATTCGAGCCCGTTGTGTGATTAGTGCGACCCGCTTACTCCATGTAGCATCAGTTGCATGATGTGGACAGGGGACCCTCCCTCTGAACATCCAGCCTAGCACTGGCAGTCGGGGTGCCAGGAGGAGCTGTGCTTCAGTGCCGATCACTTCCGAAGCAGCTCAAACACCTTCATATGCTGCTAATATCTTTTTTTCAGTTGGAGTATAGCGGGCCTCGGATCCTCTGTAGCCCCGACTCCAAAACCCTAGGGGTCGACCTCGAGTCTCCCCTGGTGCTTTCTGCCAGAGGCTCCAGGCAGGGCCGTTCTCCCCGGCTGCGGTGTAGAGCACATTTCTTACATCTTGTCCTGCCCAGACTGGCCCCAGGGCTACTGCATGAACTATCTCCTCTTTAATTTGTTCAAAAGCTTGTCGTTGCTCAGGGCCCCATTTGAAATCGTTCTTCTTCTGGGTCACTTGATAGAGAGGGCTTACGATCAGACTGTAATTTGGAATATGCATTCTCCAAAAGCCCACGACGCCTAAGAAAGCTTGTGTTTCCTTTTTGCTAGTTGGTGGAGACATGGCTGTTATTTTGTTGATCACATCCATTGGGATCTGACGACGTCCATCTTGCCATTTTATTCCTAAAAACTGGATCTCCTGTGCAGGTCCCTTGACCTTACTTTGTTTTATGGCAAAACCGGCCTTCAGCAGGATTTGGACTATTTCCTTCCCTTTCTCAAAAACTTCTCCTGCTGTGTTGCCCCACACAATGATGTCATCAATGTATTGCAGGTGTTCTGGAGCTCCACCCTGCTCCAGTGCAGTCTGGATCAGTCCATGGCAAATGGTGGGGCTGTGTTTCCACCCCTGGGGCAGTTGGTTCCAGGTGTACTGAACGCCCCTCCAAGTGAAAGCAAACTGTGGCCTGCACTCTGCTGCCAAAGGGATTGAGAAAAACACATTAGCAATATCAACTGTGGCGTACCACTTGGCTGCCTTTGATTCCAATTCGTATTGAAGTTCTAGCATGTCTGGCACAGCAGCACTCAGCGGTGGCGTGACTTCATTTAGGCCACGATAGTCTACTGTCAGTCTCCACTCTCCATTAGACTTCCGCACTGGCCATATGGGACTGTTAAAGGGTGAACGAGTCTTGCTGATCACTCCTTGGCTCTCCAGTCGACGAATCAGCTCATGAATGGGAATCAAGGAGTCTCGGTTGGTGCGATATAGCCGCCAGTGCACCTTGGTGGTAGCGATCAGCACCTGTTGATCTTCCACCTTCAGCAACAGAGGGGTCCTCCGAGAGACCAGGCAAGGTGGACAGCTGTTTAATTTCTTCCGTCTCCAAGGCAGCTATTCCAAAAGCCCATCGGTACGCTTTTGGGTCCTTGAAATACCCTCTCCTGAGGTAGTCTATGCCAAGGATGCACGGAGCCTCTGGGCCAGTCACAATGGGGTGCTTCTGCCACCCATTCCCAGTTGGACTCACTTCGGCTTCCAATACAGTTAGCTGTTGGGATCCCCCCGTCACCCCAGAAATACAGATGGGTTCTGCCCCTATATAGCTTGATGGCATTAGGGTACACTGTGCACCGGTGTCTACTAGAGCCTTCTACTCCTGTGGGACTGATGTGCCAGGCCATGAAATCCACACAGTCCAGTAAACCCGGTTGTCCCTTTCCTCCCCCTGGCTGGAGGCAGGGCCCCTCTAAGCCTCATCACAGTATTCGTTTCTCACTTCTTGTACGTACGAGTCAGAAGTTTCTTCATTAAAATCAGGAGTAAGATCAGCCCTTCTACTCTGTCTGGGGAACTGCCCGCTGGAAACTGGAGCAGCAATTTTCCTGGAAGAACCTCTTTCTGTGATTGTTTTCCCTTGCAATTCACGTACCCGTGCCCCTAGGGCTGCAGTAGGTTTTCCATCCCACTTCCTCATGTCCTCTCCGTGGTCACGCAGTGTCGTGGTTTAACCTCAGTCGGCAACTGAGCACCACGCAGTCGCTCGCTCACACCCACCTTCCTACAACCTCCTTTCAGGTAGTTGTAGAGAGCCATGAGGTCTCCCCTCAGCCTCCTTTTCTCCAGGCTAAACAACCCCAGTTCCCTCAGCCACTCCTCATAAGACTTGTTCTCCAGACCCCTCACCAGCCTCGTTGCCCTTCTCTGGACACGCTCCAGCACCTCAACGTCCTTCTTGTAGTGAGGGGCCCAAAACTGAACACAGTAGTCGAGGTGCAGCCTCACCAGTGCCGAGTACAGGGGCACGATCACTTCCCTACTCCTGCTGGCCACACTATTTCTGATACAGGCCAGGATGCCATTGGCCTTCTTGGCCACCTGGGCACACTGCCGGCTCATGTTCAGCCGGCTGTCAACCAGCACCCCCAGGACCTTTTCCAGCAGGCAGCTTTCCAGCCACTCTTCCCCAAGCCTGTAGCGCTGCATGGGGTTGTTGTGACCCAAGTGCAGGACCCGGCACTTGGCCTTGTTGAATCTCATACAGTTGGCCTCGGCCCATCGATCCAGCCTGTCCAGGTCCCTCTGCAGAGCCTTCCTACCCTCGAGCAGATCAACACTCCCGCCCAACTTGGTGTCGTCTGCAAACTTACTGAGGGTGCACTCAATCCCCTCATCCAGATCATCGATAAAGATATTAAACAAGACTGGCCCCAGTACTGAGCCCTGGGGAACACCGCTCGTGACCGGCCGCCAACTGGATGTAACTCCATTCACCACAACTCTCTGGGCCCGGCCATCCAGCCAGTTTTTGACCCAGCACAGAGTACACCTGTCTAAGCCGTGATCCGCCAGCTTCTCTAGGAGAATGCTGTGGGAGACGGTGTCAAAGGCCTTACTGAAGTCCAGGTAGACCACATCCACAGCCTTTCCCTCATCCACTAGGCGGGTCACCTGGTCATAGAAGGAGATCAGGTTGGTCAAGCAGGACCTGCCTCTCATGAACCCGTGCTGGCTGGGCCTGATCCCCTGGTTGTCCCGCTCATGCCTTGTGAGCGCCCTCAAGATGAACCGCTCCATAATCTTCCCCGGCACCGAGGTCAGGCTGACAGGCCTGTAGTTCCCCGGATCCTCCTTCTGGCCCTTCTTGTGGATGGGCGTCACATTGACAAGCCTCCAGTCGTCCGGGACCTCCCCCGTTAACCAGGACTGCTAATAGATGATGGAGAGCGGCTTGGCGAGCTCCTCTGCCAGCTCCCTCAGCACTCTCGGGTGGATCCCATCCGGCCCCATAGACTTGTGAGCGTCCAGGTGGCGTAGCAGGTCATTGACTGCTTCCTCTTGGATTATGGGGGGTTCATCCTGCTCGCCGTCCCTGTCTTCCAGCTCGGGGGGCTGAGTACCCTGAGGATAACTGGTCTGCCTGTTCAAGACTGAGGCAAAGAAGGCATTGAGTACCTCAGCCTTTTCCTCATCCTTGGTGACAATGTTCCCCCCCCCCCGCATACAATAAAGGATGGAGATTCTCCTTGGCTCTCTTTTTGTCATTAATATATTTGTAAAAACATTTTTTGTTGTCTCTAACGACAGCGGCCAGATTGCGTTCTAGCTGGGCTTTTGCCTTTCTCATTTCCTCTCTGCATGACCTAACGAGATCCCTGTACTCTTCTTGAGTCGCCTGCCCCTTCTTCCACAAGCGGTAAACTCTCCTTTTTTTCCTGAGTCCCAGCAAGAGCTCCCCGTTCAGCCAGGCCGGTCGTCTTCCCCGCCCGTTCTTCTTATGGCACATGGGGACAGCCTGCTCCTGCGCCTTTAAGACTTCCTTCTTGAAGGTCGTCCAGCCTTCCTGGACCCCTTTGCCCTTCAGGACTGTCTCCCAAGGGACTCTCTCAACCAGCGTCCTGAACAGGCCAAAGTCCGCCCTCCGGAAGTCCATGGTTGCGGTTTTGATGGCCCCCCTCCTTACTTCTCCAAGAATCGAGAATTCTATCATTTCATGGTCACTAAGCCCAAGACGGCCTCCCACCCTCTCACTCCCTGCGCTTTTGCTGTTCGGGGGTTTTGCTGTGGTTTTGCCTCTTCAGGAAGGGTCCCCCGGCGCTATCCTCCG
This sequence comes from Aptenodytes patagonicus, assembly GCF_965638725.1. Lineage (NCBI taxonomy): Eukaryota > Metazoa > Chordata > Aves > Sphenisciformes > Spheniscidae > Aptenodytes > Aptenodytes patagonicus. The sequence goes on from NC_134981.1 coordinate 16,290,925, forward strand.
CTCCGGAGCCCTTCGCCTCGGTGGCTTTCCTCATATTGCCGGAGTTGACTAGCCAATTCATCCACTGTTTGTTCCTCTCCATCTTTCCAAGTCATCACTGCTAATGAAATGGCATATGACGATGGTGAGCTCCTTATAAACTTCCGCCACATGGGTCGTGTGCACTTGACTTCGTCTGGATCTTTAGATAGTTGTTCATTGCTCAGGTCATCATAAATCACCTCCAGCACAGCTAATTCTCTCAGAAACTGGATACCCTTCTCCATGGTGGCCCACTTGCTTGGGCAACATATGACATCTTCCTTGAAGGGATACCTTTCCTTCACGCTTGACAAGAGTCGCCTCCAAAGGCTGAGGACTCGTGTCCCTTTTCGAATCGCTTTGTCAATGCCCCCTTCCCTAGAAAGGGATCCCAGCTGCTTGGCTTCCCTACCCTCTAATTCTAGGCTACTGGCCCCATTATCCCAGCATCGGAGCAGCCAGGTGACAATATGCTCGCCTGGACGACGGCTGAAATCTTTTCGTATATCTCGCAGCTCACTCAGGGATAGCGATCGGGTGGTCACTGCCGATCTGGGGGAAAGCTGGCCTGGGGGGGCCGCTGCTCGGGGACTGGCTGGGCATCGGTCAGCGGGTGGTGAGCAATTGTACTGTGCATCACTTGTTTTGTGTATTATTATTATTATTATTATCATATTATTATTATTATTATCATTTTATTTCAATTATTAAACTGTTTTTATCTCAACCCACGAGTTTTTTCTCACTTGTGCTCTTCCAATTCTCTCTCCCATCCCACCGTGGGGGGAGGAGTGAGCGAGCAGCTGAGTGGTGTTACAAGACTGATTTGTTTCTTCACCTCTCTGGCAGTTCCAGCTTACTAATACAAAGTCACTACTAATAGATAAAACTTCTCTTTTACAAACATATCTGCAAAATCACTCCTCAATTCAAGTCTCGCTATAAGTTAAATGACCAGATTCAGCTATTCTTTCTCAGGTAGGAGGGACTTGAGGCCACTGGGGAATATTCTCTGATAATGATTAAGACCAGTATGGTCTAGCCCAAGAGAAAGAGTAGCCAGCTATACATAATCATGCCTATTTCCACTCAGGAGAATACCTACAATGCTTAATATTTTAGTAGTCAGCAACATTTAGCCTGTGTTTTGTTGTAGTTTAAACCGGCAGGGGTAAACACCACGCAGGCGTTGGACTATTTTCTTCCCTTTTTCAAAAACTACTTCTGCTGTGTTGCCCCATATGACAATGTCATCAATGTATTGCAGGTGTTCTGGAGCTCCACCCTGTTCCACTACAGTCTGGATCAGTCCATGGCAAATGGTGGGGCTGTGTTTCCACCCCTGGGGCAGTTGGTTCCAGGTGTACTGGACGCCCCTCCAAGTGAAAGCAAACTGTGGCCTGCACTCTGCTGCCAAAGGGATTGAGAAAAACACATTAGCAATATCAGTTGTGGCATACCATTTGGCTGCCTTTGACTCCAGTTCGTATTGAAGTTCTAGCATGTCTGGCATGGCAGCGCTCAGGGGTGGCGTGACTTCATTCAGGCCACGATAGTCTACTGTCAGTCTCCACTCTCCATTAGACTTCCGCACTGGCCATATGGGACTGTTAAAGGGTGAACGAGTCTTGCTGATCACTCCTTGGCTCTCCAGTCGACGAATCAGCTCATGAATGGGAATCAAGGAGTCTCGGTTGGTGCGATATTGCCGCTGGTGCACCGTGGTGGTAGCGATTGGCACCTGTTGGTCTTCGACCTTCAGCAACAGAGGGGTCCTCCGAGAGACCAGGCCAGGTGGACAGCTGTTTAATTTCTTCCGTCTCCAAGGCAGCTATTCCAAAAGCCCACCGGTACTCTCTTGGGTCCTTGAAATACCCTCTCCTGAGGTAGTCTATGCCAAGGATGCACGGAGCATCTGGGCCAGTCACAATGGGGTGCTTCTGCCACTCATTCCCAGTTAGGCTCACTTCAGCCTCCAATACAGTTAGCTGTTGGGATCCCCCCGTCACCCCAGAAATACAGATGGGTTCTGCCCCTATATAGCTTGATGGCATTAACGTACACTGTGCACCGGTGTCTACTACAGCCTTCTACTCCTGTGGGTCTGATGTGCCAGGCCACCGAATCCACACAGTCCAGTAAACCCGGTTGTCCCTTTCCTCCACCTGGCTGGAGGCAGGGCCCCTCTAGTCTTCGTCATATTATTAGTTTCTCATTTCCTGGAAATACGAGTCAGAAGTTTCTTCATTAAGATCAGGAGTAAGATCAGCCCTTCTACTCTGTCTGGGGAACTGCCCGCTGGAAACTGGAGCAGCAATTTTCCTGGAAGAACCCCCTTTCTGTGATTGTTTTTCCTTGCAACTCACGTACCCGTGCCTCTAGGGTCGAGGTAGATTTTCCATCCCACTTCCTCATGTCCTCTCCGTGGTCATGCAGGTAAAACCACAGGGTGGCCCATGGTGTATATCCACTATATCCTCTGTCTTGAGCAGAGGGACGCTTACTCCTAATGGCTGAGATACTGGTCCATACAGGTGGGGAGTAGGACCTATCCTCTCTGAGTTGCTGGATCTCCCGGGACAGTTTCTGCACAGCCGAGATGCAGGCCTGTAGGGAGGAAGAGAGACTTTCTTCATATTGCCGGAGTTGGCCAGCCAATTCATCCACCGTTTGTCCCTCTCCGACTTTCCAGGTCATCACTGCCAATGAGTTGGCATATGATGATGGTGTGCTCCTTACAAACTTCCGCCACATGGGTCGTGTGCACTTGACTTCATCTGGATCTTTGGATAACTGCTCGTTGTCTAGGTCATCATAAATCACCTCCAGCATGGCTAATTCCCTTAGGTACTGGATACCTCTCTCCATGGTGGTCCACTTGCCTGGGTGACATATAGCATCTTCCTTGAAGGGATACCTTTCCTTCACGCCTGACAGGAATCGCCTCCAGAGGCTGAGGGCTTGTGCCCCTTTTTCCAACTGCTTTGTCAATGCCCCCTTTCCTGGAAAGGGATCCCAGCTGCTTGGCTTCCCTACCCTCTAATTCCAGGCTACTGGCCCTGTTATCCCAGCATCGGAGCAGCCAGGTGACAACGTGCTCGCCTGGACGACAGCTGAAATCTTTTCGCATATCTCGCAGCTCACTCAGGGATAGGGGTCGGGTGGTTACCATCTCATTTATGGGTTCTGCCTCTTCCTCCTCCTGTTCTCGTGATGGCCCTGGTTCATCTTCACCCCTTACTAAACGAGTTGATTTTCTGGTGTATTTCTTCTTGTGTATAGGGGCGACTGATACCAGCACGGGTTGGTTCTCTGGTTCAGCCAGAGTGCATGTCGTGGGGGCTGGAATAGTCGCAGTGCCTGTCGCGGGAGTTTGAGTAGCCGCAGTGCCTGTCGCGGGGGTTGATCTCTGAATGGTATTCTTAAATAATTGTTTAACCTTAAACAAGATCAAGACCTGAACCACATTCAGGAGACAGAGCAATAGGACCATGCTGGTTTGAATATCCCAAGGATATTCAAAATTCTCAAGAGCTGTTGCAACTAGCCTGGAGGAGCAGGGGAAAGTGTCCCCCCCCATCTCCCTCATAGATTGGTTCCCCGAGGAGAAAAGGTAAAAGGTGTAATTATTAGTTTCCGAAAAATGACTCCCGAGATATGGAGGTGACGGCAATGCTGAGTAGAAATACAGAAATACAAATACAGAAATTAGTCTCACGACCAAAAATTTTATCGCATCATAAACCAGTAGGGTTATACAGTGCAGCAAAATTATATCCTTGATCCAGCTCCCAGAGGTGATAGACAGCACAACAGGGAGCATATACAGCAAGTAAGGTTTTACATAACACAACTTTGAGAGCCAGCATGACAACTTTGAGAGTGAATTAATCAACGTTGCGACCAGCGACTGTTAAACCAATATGATGAATGCTTATAACAAATTTGCCTTGACACGCTCTGGTCAGATCTGTCGTTATCTCAACCCTTCGTGCCCCACGTTGGGCGCTAAAAGGACTGTTGTGGTTTAACCTGGCAGGCAGCTAAACACCACACAGGCGTTCACTCGCTCCCCACCCCCACCAGTGGGATCGAGGAGAAAACTGGAGAGGAAAAAAAAACAAGTAAAATTCATGGGTTGAGATAAAGACAGTTTAATAGGACAGAAAAGGAAGGGAAAATAATAAGAATAATAATGATAAAAGAATATACAAAATAAGTGATGCACAATGCAATTGCTCACCACACGCCGACCAATGCCCAGCCAAGCAGCGGTCACCCCTCCACTGGCTAACTCCCCCCAGTTTATATACTGAGCATGTCGTCACATGGTATGGAATATCCCTTTGGCCAGTTTGAGTCAGCTGTCCTGGCTGTAGCCCCTCCCAGCTTCTTGCTGGCAGGGCATGAGAAGCTGACAAGTCCTTGACTAGTGTAAGCACTACATAGCAACAACTAAAACATCAGTGTGTGATCAACATTATTCTCATCCTAAATCCAAAACACAGCACTGTACCAGCTCCTAGGAAGGAAATTAACTCTATCCCAGCTGAAACCAGGACAGTTTAAAGATAATTAGATTCTTAGGAACTTGAAGTAAGTAAGGACATTTTTAGATACATGTTTTTTCTGCATTATGGCTTCTGTGAATAGTATTTAGTCAGTTCCATCAGAGAGAGACAAAGAAGCAGCTTGACTGCTTAAAATCAAGTGAAGATCATAGTTTGATTTCTGTAGTAGAAGAGGAAATCATTTAAATGGAAATACTTCCTCAGTCCTGAGCAATTTAGGAGTGTCCTGGTTTCGGCAGGGATAGAGTTAATTTCCTTCCTAGTAGCTGGTACAATGCTGTGTTTTGGATTTAGGATGAGAACAAAGTTGATAACACACCGATGTTTTAGTTGTTGCTAGGTAATGCTTACACTAGCCAAGGACTTTTTAGTTTTCCATGCTCTACCGACTGAGAAGGCTGGAGGTGCACAAGAAGCTGGGAGGGAGCACAGCCAAACTGGCCAAAGAAACATGTGATGTCATGCTCAGTACATAAACTGGGGAAAGCTGGCCTGGGGGGGCCGCTGCTCGGGGACTGGCTGGGCATCGGTCAGCGGGTGGTGAGCAATTGTACTGTGCATCACTTGTTTTGTGTATTATTATTATTATCATATTATTATTATTATTATCATTTTATTTCAATTATTAAACTGTTTTTATCTCAACCCACGAGTTTTTCTCACTTGTGCTCTTCCAATTCTCTCCCCCATCCCACCGGGGGTGGGGGGAGTGAGCGAGCGGCTGCGTGGTGCTTAGTTGCCGACTGAGGTTAAACCAGGACACCAGTGTAAGCATTACCTAGCAACAACTAAAACATTGGTGTGTTATCAACTTTGTTCTCCTCCTAAATCCAAAACACAGCACTGTACCAGCTACTAGGAAGGAAATTAACTCTATCCCTGCCGAAACCAGGACAGAAAGTTTTCCAGTGTTGACCACTCCACACTCCCACTGAAACCAATGGAAGTTTTACCACTGACTGTGCAGATAAGTATGGTTTCTAGGCAGAAAAATATATGCACAAGGGAAAGCTGTATGTTTAGCAAGTTTTTGTAGACCACGATAGCAAGAGTGAACCTCGAGTGTTTTTAATGTCACTCAAGCCCAGAAAATTATATTATGTATGAAGACAATCCCTAACCATCAGATCAGTGAAATCTTGTAAGAAGTCTTGCATAAGAGTCATGTAAAGAAAAAAAACCTGCTAATTGTCAGATGGGGCTTGGTCAGTTAATGAAGATGATTGTATGGCTTATCTGGCATGAAAGTAGGAATTGGAACTGATGACCCTGAAGTCCTTCCAGTTCTTTGTTCTAGACAGTCCTTTGTTACAATATTTTATTATACGTTACTAAAATCTGAGGATGGTAGGTAAGTAGATAGATACAGATCTAACCCAGAGCTCAGTGGAAGGTATGAAGCTACAGTTATGCTCTGTGCTCCTGATGCAGCAGGGTAAATGAGGCAAAGAAACATGATACCAACTCCTAAAATTTGTGCTACTATAAATAAACTTGAAACACTGCCAAATGCAACGTATAAATAGAATCATAGAATCATAGAATCACTGAGGTTGGAAAAGACCTCTAAGATCATCGAGTCCAACCATTGACCCAACACCACCACCCACTAAACCATGTCCCTAAGCGCCTCATCTACACTTCTTTTAAATACATCCAGGGATGGGGACTCAACCACTTCCCTGGGCAGCCTGTTCCAATGTTTAACCACTCTTTCAGTAAAGAAATTTTTCCTTACATCCAATCTAAACCTCCCCTGGCGCAACTTGAGGCCATTTCCTCTCGTCCTATCGCTTGTTACTTGGGAGAAGAGACCGACACCCACCTCGCTACAACCTCCTTTCAGGTAGTTGTAGAGAGCGATGAGGTCTCCCCTCAGCCTCCTTTTCTCCAGGCTAAACAACCCCAGTTCCCTCAGCCGCTCCTCATAAGACTTGTTCTCCAGACCCCTCACCAGCCTCGTTGCCCTTCTCTGGACACACTCCAGCACCTTGACGTCCTTCTTGTAGTGAGGGGCCCAAAACTGAACACAGTAGTCGAGGTGCGGCCTCACCAGGGCCGAGTACAGGGGCACGATCACTTCCCTACTCCTGCTGGCCACACTATTTCTGATACAGGCCAGGATGCCATTGGCCTTCTTGGCCGCCTGGGCACACTGCCGGCTCATGTTCAGCCGGCTGTCAACCAGCAATACTTGTTTACAAAGTTTAATTACATTGCTACCTGTTTTCTAATAATCGGTAGCTCTTACATATCAATTTTCAAATCTGGACATGAGATTTAACAAAGAGAATAACATTGAATCCCTATTCAGTTTTGGAAAAATGTCCCTTTAATATCCTCATATATTTACTTGGCCTTTCTCTTATTTCTCTGTTCTTTGGCTAAATAATAGTTTGTATCTACAAAGGCTTTTTTCCCTGAACTTTATTAACTAACTGCTCACTTTCTAAAATTACTTTTAGAGTTCTGAGGCTTCTTGTGTGGTGAAATACTATACTGATACAGTCCCTAATAGCACCGTGTAATCATATACCATGCCAGCTATATCATATGATCTGTAAAGGTGTCTTGGGTATACAACTATTATGCTAAATGCAGGTACTACATTAAAATAAAGACTGGAATTCAGATTTAAACTTAAAAACCCCAGGAGATTCTGAATTTATGGTCCCCTATCCAGCTTAATTATTGCACATATTATCTACAAGTGGCTACATTTCTTTTTTTCCCCAAAAAGAGCATTACTGTTTTGGGGTTTTCCCCCTCTATGTTGCTACTATTTGTTGTAAAAATCATGAAAACTTTTTAATATCCACCTTTAGACAAAGTGACAAAGTGAGCAAAATATGATAGCCTTCAGTTTCCAAAGACAAATACATCCTGAGGTAAATATAAATTTGGATTTGTACACTCTATGAAGATTGGGAGTATATGAACATGAAATGCTTTGTCTTTTGTTCCATAACTAGCAAAAACTGAATGCGATAGAGCAATGTGCATGATAGCAAATCCTTCAAATATCAGCTATGCTGCAGCAAATGCCTTTGCCAGTGACAGTTTTTTCATATTTCAGTGTACATAGTAGCACATTGCTGGGTGTCCCTTTGCTTGTTTGCACTAGCCTTCTTGGTAATATGTGAACAAAAAAATCATGCACTCAATCCCCTCATCCAGATCATTGATAAAGATATTAAACAGAACTGGCCCCAATACTGAGCCCTGGGGAACACCACTTGTGACCAACCGCCAACTGAATTTAACTCCATTCACCACAATTCTTTGGGCCCGGCCATCCAGCCAGATTTTTACCCAGCGAAGAGTAACTCCTTTAACTCTTAATGTCTCTAGAAGTGACCTTCACACTAGTTTACAGACAGTCTTTCAAACATTCACATTTGCTTCAAACATGCATATTCAGTGAATGTGTCACTTGAAACGATGCCATGTTTTGACATGAATACTTACTTGCATGAGAAGTATGCATAAGAAGCATTACTAGACCTGTTGCTCACTAACAGGGAAGAACTGATTAGGGATGTCAAGATTGGTAGCAGCCTGGGCTGCAGTGATCATGCCCTGGTGGAATTCACAATCTTGAGGGATATGGGCCAGGTGAAGAGTGGAGTCAAGACCCTGGATTTTAGGAGAGCAAACTTTCAGTTGTTTAAGGAATTAATGGATGGGACCCCTTGGGAAGCTGCCATCAGGGATAAAGGAGCTGAAGAGAGCTGGCAGCTCTTTGAAGACATTTTTCTTGGAGCACAAGAGCTCTCATTTCCCATGTGTAAGAAATCAGGCAAGGAAGGCAGGAGACCAACATGGCTGAGTAAGGACCTGTTCAAACTAAAGTTTAAGAAGCAAATGCACAGGCAGTGGAAACAGGGACATGTATCCTGGGGAAGAATATAGGGATGCTGCCCGGATGTGTAGGGATGGGATCAGGAAAGCTATGGCACAGTTGGAGCTGAATTTGGCAAGGGATGCGAAGAATAATAAGAAGGGCTTCTACAGGTACGTTGGCCAGAAAAGGAAGGTTAAAGAAATTGTAGCCTTCCTGGTAAATAAGACAGGAGAACAAGTGACAGCCGACATGGAGAAGGCTGAGGCACTCAACAACTTTTTTGTCTCCATTTTCAGTGGTAATCTCTCTTCCCACATCTCTCAAGCCCCTGAACCTCAAGGCAGAGACTGGGGGAATGAAGTCTCTCCCATCATAGGAGAATATCAGGTTCGAGACCACATTAGGAAACTGAACATACACAAGTCCATGGGACCTGATGAGATGCATCCCAGGGTCCTGAGGGAATTGGCTGATGTAGTTGCTTAGACACTCTCCATCATATCTGAAAAGTCATGGCAGTCAGGCAAAGTCCCCAGTGACTGGAAAAAGGGAAATATCACACCCATTTTTAAAAAGGGTAAAAAAGACGACCCTGGGAACTACCGACCAGTCAGTCTCACCTCCCTGACCAGTAAGATCATGGAGCAGGTCCTCCTGGAAGACCTCCTGGAAGAAAAATATGGAAGGCAGGGAGACAGCCAGCATGGCTTCACCAAGGGCAAGTCTTGCCTGACCAACCTAGTGGCCTTCTATGATGGAGTGACTGCAGCAGTGGACAAGGGAAGAGCTACGGATGACGTCTGTCTGGACTTCTGTAAGGCCTTTGACTTAGTCCCCCACAACATTCTTACCTCTAAATTGGAGAGAGATGGGTTTGACGGATAGACTGTTAGATGAATAAGGAACTGGCTGGATGGCTGCATCCAAAGAGTTGCAGTCAATGGCTCAATGTCCAAGTGGAAACCAGTCACAAGTGGTGTCCCTCAAGGGTCCATATTGGGGCCAATGCTATTTAATAGCTTCATCAGTGACATAGTGGGACTGAGTGCACCCTCAGCAAGTTTGCAGATGACACCAAGCTGAGTGGTGCAGTTGATTCGCTACAGGGAAGGGATGCCATCCAGAGGGATCTTGACAGGCTTGAGGGGTGGGCCCGTGCGAACCTCCTGAAGTTCAACAAGGCCAAGTGCAAGGTCCTGCACCTGGGTCAGGGCAACCCCCAGTATCAATACAGGCTGGGGGATGAAGGGATTGAGAGCAGCCCTGCCGAGAAGGACTTGGGGGTACTGGTGGAGGAAAAGCTGGACATGAGCCAGCAATGTGCGCTCGCAGCCCAGAAGGCCAACCGTATCCTGGGCTGCATCAAAAGAAGCGTGGCCAGCAGGTCGAGGGAGGTGATTCTGCCCCTCTACTCTGCTCTGGTGAGACCCCACCTGGAGTACTGCATCCAGCTCTGGGGTCCCCAGCACAAGAAAGACGTGGACCTGCTCAAGCGGGTCCAGAGGAGGGCCACGAAGATGATCAGAGGGCTGTAACACCTCTCCTATGAAGAAAAGCTGAGAGAGTTGGGATTGTTCAGCCTAGAGAAGAGAAGGCTCCGGGGAGACCTTTTGCAGCTTTCCAGTACTTAAAGGGGGCTTATGAGAAAGACAGGGAGAGACTTTTTACCAGGGCCTGTAGTGACAGGAAAAAGGGTAGATTTAGATTGGACATAAGGAAGAAAATTTTTACGATGAGGGTGGTGAGAGACTGGAACAAGGTGCCTAGAGAAGTTGTGGATGCCCCATCATTGGAAGTGTTCAGTCAGGTTGGATGGGGCTTTGAGCAACCTGATCTAGTGAAGGATGTCCCTGCCCATGGCAGGGGGGGTGGACTAGATGATCTTTGATGTTCCCTTCCAACCCAAACCATTCTATGATTCTATGATTTAAATGTATTGCTTATCTAAGTAGTAATTACATATGGAGCAAAATAAAGAGCGATTCTGCAAGAGTAGCCTGCATTTTACAGGATGGTCATTTGTGAGTAAATTTGCAAAGCTGCACACAGGGAGCTAAGGATAAATCCTCTTGGATTGGTATATTTGATACTTGAATGCAGCTTGGAAGATATACCTTTTCATGTCTCATATCCTGAAGATCCAATGGCTGTTTTAGAGTTGATATCTGCTAGTACTTGGAAAAGGAGCTATCTTCGTTGCCTGTGCAATATGGCCCAGTATTTGCAGGAAAAGTATATGTATGGTACAAAACACCAAAACTGAGAATACACCAAATTTTTTTAATGTACAGAGCATGTCAGCTATTATATGTTTCCCATTTCTCTCCCCTATGAGCATGCATTCTTCCTTTCCCAGTTCCAGGACTGTGACTTAGTTCAGTTGCACTGAAGATGTCTTCACAATCAGTTGCTCATCTTAATTTTATGAACATTTTTCCCCCCTATTCTTTTCCAAATCTCTGCTCTGCCAAGAAGCTTTATTTCTCCTTCCTCATGGGACACCTATAAGTATTAGTTTTTAAGCTATGTTGCCTTTCCCCTATCCATGATCTATCTCGCTTTGTATTAAAACTAAACCAATGTTATCCATTTGCTTGACCTCTCCCTTTCTCAGGTTACCTTCATGATTTTTCTGCCTTGTTGAACAAGTCCATCTCCTGCCTCCTCCAATGCCATCTACCCAGTCCATATTTCATACTGTGCTCACTGGTCTTGTATGCCAAAGCTTGTACCTTCAAGTTAATATCATTCCTTTATTTTTCCTCCCTAATGTTGATACTAGGCTGTAGTCCCCTCCTTCTTCCTTAGCCTGTCTTTAGCACTTTTGTCTGCACTCCCAGTCCTTTCTCCTGAAGATCTCTCCTCCTCCTCTGTTGATTCTGTCAAACTTCTACCTTCTCCTCCTCTTCAAAAAAGTGATCTTTCTTTAGCCCCTCTGTTTCTTCTTCTCTCACTCTCCTTCAGTCCTCTGCAAGCTAGTTCTTAGCTTTCCTCAGCAGTGAAACAACTCTCACTAATAAGGTTTTACTGAGCTACAGTAAATAATTTCAGGGCAATGTTAACAATGCACAGCAGAGGAGGAGAGAAATTAACAGGTACAGGAAAAGAGGAGAAGTTTTCTGCAGAGAACCACAATGAGATTGAGAGATACAAATACATTTTTCTTTATTATCTGTTCTCCAGAGAAAAATATTCATATTCCAAGATATATAAAGGGAAGAGAGATGAAGTCTGATGCTTACTCAATAAATGAAGAAGTGAGAAGAGGGAAGAGGTTCATAAAAAGGATCAGGATGAAGCTACAGAGGAAGATCCTAAACAAAACTGACTGGGCTTTTCTTGACTAGAATTTGAAAAGAATGAAGAGTGACTAGCAATCTGAAGAATGGGTTATGGTTTCATAGTACTTAGGATAAGACAAGCAACCAGAGATCATTATGCACTTTGAGTGCTTCCTATTTCTGAGTCAATACTTCTCTCAGATACCACATACTTGAACTGATAGCAAAAGTAGTCTGTTATTTCATCAGTACAAATTGAAGCAGCTTGATTTAAAATGCAATGTTTCCACTAGTAATTCAAGTATTTGAAAGCTCTGTATGGTTCTACATTGATTCTGCTTCTGAGAGGAGCTAATGTAATAAAACATGAGACACAGATTGTTTTCTATAGCACAGGGACTGCCCAAGTGTTTTCTAGAATGTTGAATTAAACCCAACATTTTCTATGGAAAAAAAATTACTTTTCTGGGAGTAAACAGAAGAGATTTTCCATGAGAAAAAAATCAAAACCACTGCTCTGCAGGTGAAAGTGAAGCCTTCCACAAAAGCTGTTGGATCTGAATCAAGTTGCCTGCTCCTGAGAAGATGAAAGACAAAAAGGGTGAGTGAAGTGGTTCAGCCTCTCACCATCATTAAGGCTAGAAAATTCCTGCCGATATCCATCTACCTACTGGTAAGAGTTTTCCAGGTGGCCAGCCAGAAAATCAAACAGGTTGTTTCTCCCAGCATAATCATTAGCCTTAAAATCCCTTTCTAGTAAAAGTTTAGAAGTTCTGATTTTTTGGCCAAGGGCTGGTATCAATTCCCTGACCCACTTTTTAAAAAAAAAGATATAATCTTTTCACTTTTCAGCCTTCTAGAGATAGTAGCATTTCTTTTCCAATAAGGCAAGTGGGTTAACAAGAGCAGGTAGCTTACCAAACATTGGGTATATATTACCTCCAAATAAAACAGTGTGGTGGGTTGACTGTGGCTAGACACCAGGTGCCCACCAAAGCCGCTCTATCACGCTCCCTCCTCAGCTGGACAGAGGGGAGAAAATATAATGAAAAGCTCATGGGTCGAGATAAGGACAGGGAGAGATCACTCACCAATTACCGTCATGGGCAAAACAGACTCGACTAGGGGAAATTAATTTAATTTATTGCCAATCAAATCAGAGTAGGGCAATGAGAAATAAAACCAAATCTTAAAAACACCTTCCTCCCACCCCTCCCTTCTTCCAGGGCTCAACTTCACTCCCGATTTTCCATACCTCCTCCCCCCAAGCAGCACAGGGGGATGGGGAATGGGGGTTGCAGTCAGTTCATCACACATTGTCTCTGCCGCTCCTTCCTCCTCAGGGGGAGGACTCCTCACAATCTTCCCCTGCTCCATCGTGGGGTCCCTCCCACGGGAGACAGTCCTCCATGAACTTCTCCAACGTGAGTCCTTCCCACGGGCTACAGTTCTTCACGAACTGTTCCAGCATGGGTCCCTTCCACGGGGTGCAGTCCTTCAGGAACAGACTGCTCCAACGTGGGTCCTCCACGGGATCACAAGTCCTGCCAGCAAACCTGCTCCAGCATGGGCTTCTCTCTCCACGGGCCCACATGTCCTGCCAGGAGCCTGTTCCACAGGGTCACAACCTCCTATGGGTGCATCCACCTGCTCCAGCGTGGGGTCCTCCACGGGCTGCAGGTGGATATCTGCTCCACCGTTAACCTCCATGGGCTGCAGGGGGACAGCCTGCTTCACCATGGTCTTTACCATGGGCTGCAGGGGAATCTCTGCTCTGGTGCCTGGAGCACCTCCTCCCCCTCCTTCTTCAGTGACCTTGGTGTCTGCAGAGTTGTTTCTCTCACATACTCTCACTCCTCTCTCCGGCTGCTGTTTGTTCCGCAGCGTTTTTTTTCCCCTTCTTAAATATGTTATCACAGCGGCGCTACCACCGTCACTGATTGGCTCAGCCTTGGCCAGCGGTGGGTCCATCTTGGAGCCGGCTGGCATTGGCTCTATCGGACATGGGGGAAGCTTCTAGCAGCTTCTCACAGAAGCCACCCCAGTAGCCCCCCTGTTACCAAAATCTTGCCACGCAAACCCAATACAAACAGGAACAAGAGTCCCTTGCAACCTCAGAAAATACCAGTTAAAGTGCAAACAGAAAAGCTATATCCTTCTTGTTATCTACAAATCAAATATATGCAGCAATGGCATGATTTGCCATACTTCCTGAATTAGACGTCCTTTTTTCCCATGCACTTATGAGGAAATCTGAAAATACTAAATGCCTCTAACAAAGGTTCTTTGTGTATACATTTTTGGTTCAAATTTAGGCATTTTCCCCCATCTTACCCACTTCCCAAGGTAATGATCATACTGTTTTCCATCCCACTTCCTCATGTCCTCTCCGTGGTCACGCAGGTAAAACCATAGGGTGCCCCGTGGTGTGTACCCTTTATATCCTCTCTCTTGAGCAAAAGAATGCTGACTCCTAATAGCCAAGAAACTGGTCCGTACAGGTGAGGAGTAGGACCTATACTCTCTGAGTTGCTGGACCTCCCGGGACAGTTTCTCCACAGCCGAGACGAGGGAGGAAGAGAGACTTTCCTCATATTGCCAGAGTTGACTAGCCAATTCATCCACCGTTTGTTCCTCTCCATCTTTCCAGGTCATCACTGCCAATGAATTGGCGTATGACGATGGTGAGCTCCTTATAAACTTCCGCCACATGGGTCGTGTGCACTTGACTTCATCTGGATCTTTGGATAGCTGTTCATTGTTCAGGTCATCAAAAATCACCTCCAGCACAGCTAATTCTCTCAGAAACTGGATACCCTTCTCCATGGTGGCCCACTTGCTTGGGCAACATGTGACATCTTCCTTAAAGGGATACCTTTCCTTCACGCTTGACAAGAGTCGCCTCCAGAGGCTGAGGACTCGTGTCCCTTTTCGAATCGCTTTGTCAATGCCCCCTTCCCTAGAAAGGGATCCCAGCTGCTTGGCTTCCCTACCCTCTAATTCTAGGCTACTGGCCCCATTATCCCAGCATCGGAGCAGCCAGGTGACAATATGCTCGCCTGGACGGTGGCTGAAATCTTTTCGTATATCTCGCAGCTCACTCAGGGATAGCGATCGGGTGGTCACTGCCTCGTTTATGAGTTCTTCCCCTTCTTCTTCCCCGAGCAGGGGCCGGCTCTCCTCCTCCCGTTCTCGTGATGGCCCTTCTCCAGGGTCATCTGTCTCGTACACTTCTTCCTCCGGTTCCCTTTTAGAAGAAGCTTCTTCCTCCCTTACTAAACGAGCCGACTTCCGCTTCCAAGATTTCTTCTTGTGTACAGGGGCGACTGATACTGGCACAGGTTGGTTCTCTGGTTCAGCTGCAGGGCCTGTCTCTGTGGTCAGAAGTGGCCGCAGGGCCTGCCAGCGGGGTTGGAGTGGCCGCAGGGCCTGTCGTTTTGTCGTCAGATTCAGAGACCTTCTCTTCCCTTTGAGGGTACTGAATAGTGTTGAACAGGGCTCGGTAGGCATGAGCCAGGCCCCAGCATGTTGCAGTGATCTGCATCTCTCTGGAGTTGCCAGGGTGACAGCATACTTTGTCCAAATTACTAATTTTTCAGGATTCTGCACTTGCTCAGGGGTGAGGTTCCAAAACACTGGGGGTGCCCATTGGCCTAGGTACTTGCCCATCTTGTCCCACACACCCTGCCACTCATAACTATTCAGCCTTGGGGCAGATCTCTGGATGATATTCTTAAATTGCTTACCAACTTTAGACAAAACCGAAACAATATTCCCAAGAAGTACCAATAGAAGTATCTTAACTACCCAAGGATGTTCAAGATACTGAAAAGTTACTGTAACGAAGGAGGAAACATCATAGAAGAAGGTAGTGACACTGCCATTCTGTATTTCCTCCGTAAAAAACCTCTCAGAAAAGTCACTGTAATTGCTAGTTGTCTCCACGAAATGGTATCCGTGGTACAGTAACGGCTTCATTGCGAAACTTACATACCACACTAACGTCAAGGTCAATGTTCTAAAAACAAACCTCACAAGCGAGACATCACTAATCGCTGCAGACCACAGCAAACTGCAAAAACCAACACCAATCTCTAACATGTACAGCAAAGAAAGGAGCACGATGCAGATTATACAAATCAATATCGAGAACAGAGAGAAACCAACATTGTGACCCACAACTATTAACAGATATAAATTCCTTAATACACTCCGGTTAATCTGTGATTATCTCAAACCCTTCGTGCCCCACGTTGGGTGCCAAAAAGGACTGTCGTGGTTTAACCTCAGTCGGCAACTGAGCACCACGCAGCCGCTCGCTCACTCCCCCCACCCCCGGTGGGATGGGGGAGAGAATTGGAAGAGCACAAGTGACAAAAACTCGTGGGTTGAGATAAAAACAGTTTAATAATTGAAATAAAATGATGATAATAATAATAATATGATAATAATACTACTACACAAAGCAAGTGATGCACAGTACAATTGCTCACCACCCGTCGACCGATGCCCAGCCAGTCCCCGAGCAGTTGCCCCCCCCGGCCAGCTTTCCCCAGTTTATGTACTGAGCATGACGTCACATGGTATGGAATGTTTCTTTGGCCAGTTTGGCTGTGCCCCCTCCCAGCTTCTTGTGCACCTCCAGCCTTCTCAGTCGGTAGAGCATGGGAAGCTGAAAAGTCCTTGACTAGTGTAAACACTACCTAGCAACAACTAAAACATCAGTGTGTTATCAACATTGTTCTCCTCCTCAATCCAAAACACAGCATTGTACCAGCTACTAGGAAGGAAATTAACTCTATCCCTGCCAAAACCAGGACAGTGCTATACTATGTTAACAGGATCTACAATTCCCTTAATATCTTCACAAACCTACCACAGTAGGAAAAACACTACATTTAATCCCGCAACAAATATTTTATTGTAGTCTGTTCCCAGATGGGATTGTGAGCCATCACTGAGTAATAAAATCTTAACTAGCTTTGAAGTATTCCAGACTGTATTATTATTGTATATTAATGTACTTAATCCATTCTGACAAGAATTTTTTAATGAAAGTTTTTAAAGCAGTTATACAATGATCATGATTATTTGAAAAGTTTCTATGTGTGCAGTTTTTAAACACTCTTCATTTTAGCCAGTAAGTTATAAAAAAGGCAAATAATGAATAAGGTTTTCTCAATTTTGTAAATTCCTCTGACTTCTACCATGTTAAATGGCCATTTCATATGATAGTTGAAACCATCATCAGATTCTTTGCTGGCACATGCATTAACCCCTATGACAACAGTAGAGTACGACAGGATTTCATGGACCCTGTGTGTCCAGCTCAGGTCCACTGGGTAGCACTTTGAGCTGAGAAGTTAATGATTTCAGCACTGGAATGTAATTAATGTATCCTTGTTTTGTGACAAGTGTTGCTACTGCAGGTTTGAAAATAACCTCCTTACCTCCTTACCTCTGAGAAATGCTTCTTGGAAACCGGGTCTGAAATTTGAAAAGGTTGAAATTGACTTAACTTCCACAGAAAAGCACATGCTGGAGAAAGCTGGAGGAAATAATTTTTTGAAGTTTACTTCAGGTTACTCACAGCATAGCAGCTGAGTCAAATTTTACTTCCAAACATGCTAACTTTCAATGAAGTAACTTTCTTCAGAAAATATTTAGCAGATCCGTGTTGTTTGATACATCTTCACTATGTCACCTCAGTAGAAGCAATCTAAATTCTCCTAACAGATATTACTTCTTTATTCTAACCTTCAGAGATCTGGCATGGCAACATGTGTCTTCAACTAGTGTGTGAACCTGCATGTAAAACCTAAGACAACTTCACTTAGAACCAAATTTATTGGTAAAAACTTCCCTAGCATATGTCTAGAGGAGCCAGTGTGCACCAGACTGAACTGTAATGACATTATCATACTATTTCAGACTATTATTCACTCCTGCTCTTTCATGTGGGTACTAATGATGTCGCAACAAAAAGTCTAAGGTCGATCAAAAGAGATTTCAGGGCCCTGTGAAGAATGCTAAAAGATTCAGGAGCACAGGTAGTGTTTTCTTCAGTCCTCCCAGTGATGGGGAGAGACTTTGGAAGAAACTGAGAAGGCTGGAGGTGCACAAGAAGCTGGGAGGGGGGCACAGCCAAACTGGCCAAAGGGATATTCCATACCATGTGACATCATGCTCAATACATAAACTGGGGAAAGCTGGCCGGGGGGGGCCGCTGCTCGGGGACTGGCTGGGCATCGGTCGGTGGGTGGTGAGCAATTGCATTGTGTATCACTTGGCTTTGTATATTATATTATCATTATTATTATTATATTCCATTTCAATTATTAAACTATTTTTTTCTCAACCCATGAGTTTTCTCACTTGTGCTCTTCCGATTCTCTCCCCCATCCCACCGGGGGGGGGGGGGAGTGAGCGAGCGGCTGCGTGGTGCTCAGTTGCCGACTGAGGTTAAACCACGAAAGTCCTTTTTGGCGCCCAACGTGGGGCACAAAGGGTTTGAGATAATAACAGATTAACCAGAGCACATTAACTTATATCTGTTAACAGTTGTGGGTCACAATGTTGGTTCATCCGTTCTCGATATCGGTTTGTCTAATCTGCATCGTGCTCCTTTTTTTGCTGTACATGTTAAAGATTGGTGTTGGTTTTTGCAGTTTGCTGTGGTCTGCAGTGATTGGTGATGTTTTGCCTGGGAGGTTTGTTATGAAAACACTGGCCTTGAGCTTAATCTGGTATTTCAGCTTTGTACTGAAGCCATTACTTTACTTCGGGTACCACGTTGTGGAGATAACTAGCAATTACACTTCTTCCTCTGAGAATTTTGAGGACCTCTGAGGTCCAGGAACTCAGAGAGGATAGGTCCTACTCCTCACCTGTACGGACCAGTATCTCGGCTATTAGGAGTCAGCGTTCTTTTGCTCAAGAGAGAGGATATAAAGGGTACACACCACGGGGCACCCTATGGTTTTACCTGCGTGACCACGGAGAGGACATGAGGAAGTGGGATGGAAAACCTACTGCAGCCCTAGGGGCACGGGTACGTGAATTGCAAGGGAAAACAATCACAGAAAGAGGTTCTTCCAGGAAAATTGCTGCTCCAGTTTCCAGCGGGCAGTTCCCCAGAGAGAGTAGAAGGGCTGATCTTACTCCTGATCTTAATGAAGAAACTTCTAACTTGTATTTCCAGGAAATGAGAAACTAATAATATGACGAAGACTAGAGGGGCCCTGCCTCCAGCCAGGTGGAGGAAAGGGACAACCGGGTTTACTGGACTGTGTGGATTCGGTGGCCTGGCACATCAGACCCACAGGAGTAGAAGGCTGTAGTAGACACTGGTGCACAGTGTACGTTAATGCCATCAAGCTATAAAGGGGCAGAACCCATCTGTATTTCTGGGGTGACGGGGGGATCCCAACAGCTAACTGTATTGGAAGCCGAAGTCAGTCTAACTGGGAATGGGTGGCAGAAGCACCCCATTGTGACTGGCCCAGATGCTCCGTGCATCCTTGGCATAGACTACCTCAGGAGAGGGTATTTCAAGGACCCAAAAGGGTACCGGTGGGCTTTTGGTAGAGCTGCCTTGGAGATGGAGGAAATTAAACAGCTGTCCACCTTGCCT